>NC_090254.1:43026153-43078653 GCF_037325665.1 Littorina saxatilis | reverse complement strand
GTGCCCCACATGATGAATAAGTAATAAACAAAACAAAACAACAAAAAATATATTTAAAACAAATAAAATAATACAAGATAAAAAAAATAAAAAAAAGATTTACAAAAGATTTTTTTTTAAAGTAAAATAAAAAAGTAAAATATAGTTTATTTCTGGGGTCCTATTTCAGCCGTCAGTCCCCCCGCTGTGTAGAGATGGTGGGAGAAGCCCTGGTGCAGTCTGTATGCGCCTACAAGTACATCCACAGCCGCTTGCAGCCTTACAGCAGTCAACTGAAGAAGGCCCTTTGTGTGGCCCTGATCGTTGCCGTCGCCGTCGCCGTGAGAAGCTACCTGTGCTGCAGCACGTGCTGCACCAAGCAGATCATCACCAAGATCTGCATAGACATGGAGCGTCTGCTGGACGATTTTCTCGTGCACCTTGGGCTACGTAATTTGGAAGTTCCTCCGCTTTGATGACGTCATGATGACGTGTGGTGATCGTTTGATCCGGGGGTCGTCGTCTGTTCTGAATCTGTCGATCTTTCAACCGCCTTTATAGCGCGGCTACCTCCTTGTTGTTAGTTCCTGTTCTTGCATGGTGTAGACACGTGCGCGTGCGTGCGCAGGCCCTTCCACTGTGCAAGAACGCGCACGAATGCATGATGTACGCATGCTAACCGGCAGCACTCGCACGCACTGGCGCGCAAAAGAAAGCTGGCACGCACGCGCTATACACACACACATACACGCCCGCGCACGTACGCACACATACACGCAAATATCAGTGCACACGCACACACACACTGACGTACGCACGCACACTTACACACGCATGCACACACACACACACACACACACACACATATATACACACACACACACACATATATACACACACACACACACACACACACACACACACACACATATATACACACACACACACACATGCATACAACTCTCGTGTTCAGTAGATCGATTTTACGATCCATATTTTTTTTTACTTTTTACGTGCAAATGTCGTTTGCTAGTGGTAATTTTTCGTATCTGAAGAAGTTATAAGAACATCTACTTTTTGATAGATTTACCGCGATGATAATTATGTTTTAGTGTTTTATTGAACACCGATTTCAGCTTAACAGTATTATTGTATTAAATCATTCCGATAAGTCTGAAATGAAATCCTAAAATAAAACTAAGCGAAGTTTATGTTCAAAGAAGCAGTACAGGTCACAGCATTGCTGAAGCAACACTTTATCTTTTTGTCGCAGACTACGATAATTATATTCAGCCAAAAGCTTTACACAACTATCTCACAGGTGACTGCACAAACCTCTAGTGTTCCCAGCCAAACTTTATGCGGTTGGTCAGTGCGCATCTCCCACCAAAAATTAATATTATTAACATTTCCCGTGATTACGTGGTTTGGCTGAAGGCTCTGTGCGGTATGCCAAAATGAACCCACATACCAACTTTTACAATTGTCTTACGACGTAAACAAACACAATGTCTTGACGTAAAGTACCACAAGATAGAAAAAAAATATCCTTCTCGGCGGAACTTAATCAATCAATCAATATGAAGCTTATATAGCGCGTATTCCGTGGGTACAGTTCTAAGCGCTAATAGACTTCCGTGCACGGAGGTGTTAGACGTAGTTAGTTCACATGCCGACCACGCTTTCCTGTCGAGTGATCGAAACATTAATTCGTAAAAAAAAGGTATAGTTTTCGAGTCCTTGTAAGAATCTCAATAAAACTTGGTATCATTCCAAATGGATAGATGCCTAAGACATTACCACAAGCCCTGGAAGCTTCGTGGACCTTAAAGTGTCAAGTATAGTAACGTTAACGATAATTTTGTTTTATTCAACACTGAGTTGAGCCGAGCTCAACAGTATAGTATTTAAATCATTCTGATAATTCTGAAAGTGGAGACGAGTTTAACCTTATTATACAGAATGGCGAAGCATTTAACTGCGTAGTTTGTATAGATAGTAAATATGCAATCAATATGAATGATACACCACTGAATGTACATAAGGTCTGTTTGACAGTCTGTTGCTATTCTGAACTTGTCAATAAAGTTGAATGATGAAAGACGTGCATTCTTTGACGCACACTCTCTCTCTCTCTCTCTCTCTCTCTCTCTCTCTCTCTCTCTCTCTCTCTCTCTCTCTCTCTCTCTCTCTCTCTCTCTCTCGCACACACAAACACACTCAGACATCAGAATGACTCAGGCATGTACAGTGTGAACCAAGGGAGCAAACTGAGAACAATTTTTTTCTGTGCGTATTGTTACAGTTCGCTCCCTTGTACTATTGGACTAGCACGGTCTGCCAACGGGATTTCAACAAATGATGTCAACTGAAGAGAAACAGAGAACACACACACGTGCATAGTCATTGGGGGTGGGGGGCAGATGGTACAGCGAGTGAGAGAAACGTTTTTATATTTAGTCAAGTTTTGACTAAATATTTTAACGTAGAGGGGGGAATCGAGACGAGGGTCGTGGTGTATGTGTGTCTGTGTGTGTGTGCGTGCGTGCGTGTAGAGCGATTCAGAGTAAACTACTGGCCCGATCTTTATGAAATTTTTCATGA
The DNA here is from genome assembly GCF_037325665.1 of Littorina saxatilis. Classification (NCBI taxonomy): domain Eukaryota; kingdom Metazoa; phylum Mollusca; class Gastropoda; order Littorinimorpha; family Littorinidae; genus Littorina; species Littorina saxatilis. The sequence continues at coordinate 43,076,070 of NC_090254.1, read as the reverse complement.
GAGTTCCTGGGTATGATATCCCCAGTCGTATTTTTCATTTTTTCGATAAATGTCTTTGATGACGTCATATCCGGTATTTTGTAAAAGTTGAGGCGGCACTGTCACACCCTCATCTTGTAATCAAATTGATTGAAATTTTGGCCACGCAATCTTCGACGAAGGCCGGACTTTGGTATTGCATTTCAGCTTGGAGGCTTAAAAATTATTTCATGACTGTGGTCATTAAAAATCTGAAAATTGTAATTAAAATCATTTTTTTTATAAAACGGTCCAAAATTACGTTTATCGTATTCTTCATCATTTTCTGATTCCAAAAACATATAATTATGTTATATTCGCATTAAAAACAAGCTCTGAAAATTAAAAATATAAAAATTATGATTAAAATTAAATTTCCGAAATCGATTTAAAAACAATTTCATCTTATTCCTTGTCCGTTCCTGATTCCAAAAACATGTAGATATGATATGTTTGGATTAAAAACACGTTCAGAGAGTTAAAAAGAATATAGATACATATAGAAAAGCGGGTTATCCTCCTCAGCGCAACCGCTACCGCGCTTTTCTGTATTGTTAATTTCACTGCCTTTGCCACGAGCGGTGGACAGACGATGCTACGAGTGTACGGTCTTGCGGAAAAAATGCTTTGCGTTCAGTTTCATTCTGTGAGTTTGACTGAGCTTGACTAAAATTAATGTTGTATTTTCGCCTTACGCGACTTGTTTTTAGGTAAAGATAACTTATTTAGTGCTGTAATCTTGATACATGTAATAAACATGTTGATAGATCTGCGAGCGTGTATACCTGTGCATTGTCCCTTCGTTCGTGTCAGTCTTTTTACATTTAGTCAAGTTTTGACTAAATGTTTTAACATAGAGGGGGAATCAGTCGAGACGAGGGTCGTAGTGTGTGTGTGTGTTTGTGTGTGTGTCTGTGTCTGTGCGTGTGTGTGTGTAGAGCGATTCAGACCAAACTACTGAACCGATCTTTATGAAATTTGACATGAGAGTTCCTGGGAATGATATCCCCGGACGGTTTTTTTCTTTCTTTTTTTCGATAAATACTTTTGATGACGTCATATCCGGCTTTTTGTAAAAGTTGAGGCGGCACTGTCACACCCTCATTTTTCAATCAAATTGATTGACATTTTTGTAAAGCAATCTTTGACGAAGGCCAGACTTCGGTATTGCATTTCAGCTTGGTGGCTTAAAAATTAATTAATGACTTTTGTAATCTGAAAATTGTAATAAACTTTTTTTTTATATAAAACGATCCAAATTTACGTTTATCTTATTCCACATCATTTCTTAATTCCAAAAACATATAAATATGTTATATTTGGATTAAAAACACGCTCAGAAAGTTAAAACGAAGAGAGGTACAGAAAAACGTGCTATGCAGCACAGCGAAACCACTACCGCGCTGAACCGGCTCGTCAGTTTCACTCCGTTATGCACAAGCGGCGGACTACGGTCATTGTGAAAAAATGCAGTGCGTTCAGTTTCATTCTGTGAATTCCACAGCTTGACTAAATGTAGTAATTTCGCCTTACGCGACTTGTTCTTTCTCTCCGTGTGTGTGTGGGGGGGGGGGGGGGCTGGTGTGTGTGTGTGTGTATGTAGTGTTTGTGTATGCCGGCAGTTTGTGTGAGTAGTGTCCGACTAGTGACAGTGTGTGACCGTCGAGTCTCGGCTGTACCACGTTCCAGTTAGTATTAAGTGATGAATAAGAGTCGAGTCAGAACAGCAAATCAACGAAGTCAGCATATTTCAGCAAACCGGCACGGTTGGCCTAGTGGTGGGAAGGCGTCCGCCCCGTGATCGGGAGGTCGTGGGTTCGAACCCCGGCCGGGTCATACCTAAGACTTTACTTGAAAATTGGCAATCTAGTGGCTGCTCCGCCTGGCGTCTGGCATTATGGGGTTAGTGCTAGGACTGGCCGTTGGTCCGGTGTCAGAACTAATGTGACTGGTGCGACTTCTGTCTTGTGTGTGGCGCACGTTAAAATCATAGTGTCAAAGCAGCACCGCCCTGATATGGCCCTTCGTGGTCGGCTGGGCGTTAAGCAAACAAACAAGCAAACAAAATATTTCAGCAAAGGCCTACAGTTTAACATGTTATCTGCGAGAAAGCGGCCGCAAGGGGATTTAGGGTGGGGGTGGGAGGATGAGGGGGACGGCTACTGACACGGTCGAAATGTGCGCGGCAAGCGCCGGGCGACGACAGTTCTGTGTAGGGCATCACTGCCTTGGCGCCAAATTGCAACAACAACAACACAAATCATTTCTGCAACTGACGTGACGCCCATGATTTTTTCTATAGGTTAATTCTAAACTGACAAAACAATATATACAATTAAGTAGATGTGCAACGCCAAGGCACTGCATACCCCAGCGAAAGACAAACCTCTCTCTCTCAGTCTCTCTCTCTCTCTCTCTCTCTCTCTCTCTCTCTCTCTCTCTCTCTCTCTCTCTCTCTCTCTCTCAAACACACACACACACGAACACACACACACACAAACACACATACCCCAAGTTACACACGTACACACATACACACTCACTCACACGCACTTACTCACTCTAGTCTCACACACACTTCACGATACACACAAAACACACCCCCATACGCACATATAGCGGACAGACGGACATACACGCCTTTACAAACACACACACACACATACACTTACGCACACGCACAAACACACATACCCACCCACTCTCTCTCTCTCTCTCTCTCTCTCTCTCTCTCTCTCTCTCTCTCTCTCTCTCTCTCTTTCTCTCTTATACAAACAGACACACACTCACCCACACACACGGCACACACTCACACACATGTACATACGCACGCACTGGCATGTACGCACGCACACACCCACAGACACACACACACACAGGCACACACACACACACACACACACACACACACACATTGACTCACACAAATCTCAAACACACCAAACACACACTCATACGCACATAGGCCTACACGGTTGCACCCACCGTATTTTTGTTAGTATATGGTCCCAATTTTTGGTGAACTTCCATCTTCAACTGTAGCCCGTAGCCGCCGGGCACAAAGAATCCTTCTTTATCATGTATTATCGGTATGAAATCAGTTTCTCAAGTCGATTAGTAGGATTACAGTATAGCGTTCGTGGGATACCTCCAGCTTCGCTGGGATAAACAAAAACAATGTTCTCTCTCTCTCTCTCTCTCTCTCTCTCTCTCTCTCAGTCCGAATCTCTCTCCGAATCTCTCTCTTAGCTTTCTCAGTCTCCGGCTCAGTCTCTCTCTCTCTCCCTCTATCCCGCCTCTCTCTCTCTCTCTCTCTCTCTCAGTCTCTCTCTCTGACGGATCTACACTGAGCAGTCGGGTGAACCCGTGGCGCACTGCCACCAGTCAAGTTCATCGAGAAGACCGTCGGGAGTCCCATCTGACTCGAACAAAAAGAACTAACTGAGACTGCGAAGGAGGAGAAATTAACATAAACTAATAACAGAGACGAGGATCATGTATTTTACTCAGTACTTGTTTATATTACAGTGGCCCCTGTCTTTAACAAACACCCAAAGGTATGGACTGACCAAACGCGATCTTAACTTTGAAGAAACAGGTGGTCGCTATGGAAAGGTACCAGTGAATAACTTAAAGTCGTTATTGAGAGGTAGTAGCCAGGACACGTTCGACGGTACAAGACTTGAAGCGTAAGGATTACCAAAACATACATATACACGGACGCATGCACCAGCCGCGCTTGCCCGCACACTATGAAAAACTTGGTACACGCACCAGCTTGCCCGCACGCACGGACGGACAAACAAACACACACACGTGACACACAGACATGTTCACACACACGTACACACACACACACACACACACACGTGACTACACACGCACTTACGCACGCACCACCCGGCCCTATGATGCGCCCCCTCACACACACACACACACACACGCGCGCGCGCGCAGAGGAGAAAAGAACAGCCGTGGTTACGTGACTCTCACAACGAAACGGATGCCTTGCCATTGTTCGGGCCGAGTGAAACACTGAGAGGGGGCGGAGGATCGAGTTATGAAAAGGCGGCATGGCACGGTGTTGTGGGGGGGGGGGGGGGGAGTGGGGGTAGGAGGTACCGGATGCCGGGAGGTACAGGGGAAGGAGGCATGGGGGCGGGCTGACATGGAGAATCACTAACAAAACCGATAGGGCGGGGATGTAGCTCAGTCGGTAGCACGCTGGATTTGTATCCACTGGGCAGTTGGCCGCTGTCAGCGTGAGTTCGTCCCCACGTTCGGCGAGAGACTGATTTATTTCTCAGAGTCAACTTTGTGTGCAGACTCTCCTCGGTGTCCGAAAACCCCCGTGTGTACACGCAAGCACAAGACCAAGTGCGCACGAAAAAGACCCTGTAATCCATGTCAGAGTTCGGTGGGTTATGGAAACACGAATACCCAGCATGCTTCCTCCGAAAGCGGCGTATGGCTGCCTAAATGGCGGGGTAAAAACGGTCATACACGTAAAAGCCGTGGGAGTTTCAGCCCATGAACGAACAAACACTAACAAAACCTGGAGATAAGGATTAAGACTGACTTCGAGACAGGGAGAGAGAGAGAGGGGGGGGGGGGGGGGGGGAGAGAGATGGTGGACGAAAAAGTTGGATGGAGGGAAGTGCCAGGTCAGTGGTATCGGACGCTATGGTGGACGAGAAAGTTGGATGGAGGGAAGTGGGTCAGTAGTATCGGACGCTATTTCTCCTCAGTCTCTGGCAATATTCACCCGACACCAGAGGAAACTGCAGAAACACAGGCACGTGTTACGTTTCAGTATTTATGATAATTGCTTTGCTTTACGTTTTGGGGGAGTTTGTTTCAGAACTACACGGACAATAACTAAAATCATATTATTTTAAATCCACAACTGGTGTGTTAACGTTTGACAAGTTGTTTTCTTGGGTTAATGAAAGTTGATTCTTAACTAAGTTAAGTTTGTTAAACGTTGAATGAATGAATTTTGAATGCCCAGTGTATAAGTTTTTTTGTTCTTGTATAAATTGTATAAAGGTGAAGATGTTGACAACCACACCATATTTGACCTAACTGTGCTTTGTTGTTATTTCTGTAAACTTTCTTTTTCTTTTTTTTTTTATTATAAGGGGTCAATTGAAATAATGAATCTTTCAACTGGCTTCATTGATTTGGCAAGCAGCCCTGAAAGTCCAACAAATAGTGAACTCGCCTTTGGCTAGTGATTCTGAAAATGTACTAGCCAGAGAGCAAACTTTACTAGCCAAACCAACAATGTTTTTCAGCAACTTTACACGCATTTGGCAAGTAGATGAACATTTCTACTCGCCAGTTACATGTTTTCTACTCGCCATGGCGGAGTAAAATACTCGCCACTTTCAGGTCTGGCAAGGAATTTCTAACCCTGATTACATTTCGATATAAGTAGGCTTAGGAACCCCCTATTCCTACCCTCTGCACTCAACCCACTCGGCACTCACCAAGCCACCCCCCGCGGGTTAGGGGGAGTCCCATATTGGGTGGGACGAGAAAGAATTTACCCGATGCTAACCAGCATGTCGTAAGAGGCGACTAACAGGTTCTGTTTCTCCTTTTACCCTTGTTAAGTGTTTCTTGTATAGAATATAGTCAATGTTTGTAAAGATTTTAGTCAAGCAGTATGTAAGAAATGTTACGTCCTTTGTACTGGAAACTTGCATTCTCCCAGTAAGGTCATATATTGTACTACGTTGCAAGCCCCTGGAGCAATTTTTTTATTAGTGCTTTTGTGAACAAGAAACAATTAACAAGTGGCTCTATCCCATCTCCCCCCTTTCCCCTATCCCATCTCCCCCCTTCCCCCGTCGCGATATAACCTTGAATGGTTGAAAACGACGTTAAACACCAAATAAAGAAAGAAAGAAAGAAAGAACTCACCAAGCCAATCGCATGTTTGTGTGAGTGCTGCCAGAACAAAAAATCACTGTACTCAAGTTCTGCTTATTTGTTTACTTTTCGTTGAGAACTGAAAAACAAGTCGCGTAAGGCGAAAATACAACATTTAGTCAAGTAGCTGTCGAACTCACAGAATGAAACTGAACGCAATGCCATTTTTCAGCAAGACCGTATACTCGTAGCATCGTCAGTCCACCGCTCATGGCAAAGGCAGTGAAATTGACAAGAAGAGCGGGGTAGTAGTTGCGCTAAGAAGGATAGCACGCTTTTCTGTACCTCTCTTTGTTTTAACTTTCTGAGCGTGTTTTTAATCCAAACATATCATATCTATATGTTTTTGGAATCAGGAACCAACAAGGAATAAGATGAAAGTGTTTTTAAATTGATTTCGACAATTTAATTTTGATAATAATTTTTATATATTTAATTTTCAGAGCTTGTTTGTAATCCAAATATAACATATTTATATGTTTTTGGAATCAGAAAATGATGGAGAATAAGATGAACGTAAATTTGGATCGTTTTATAAATTTTTTTTTTTTAACAATTTTCAGATTTGTAATGACCAAAGTCATTAATTAATTTTTAAGCCACCAAGCTGAAATGCAATACCGAAGTCCGAGCTTCGTCGAACATTACCCGACCAAAATTTCAACCAATTTGGTTGAAAAATGAGAGCGTGACAGTGCCGCCTCAACTTTCACGAAAAGCCGGATATGACGTCATAAAAGACATTTATCAAAAAAATGAAAAAAACGTCTGGGGATTTTATACCCAGGAACTCTCATGTCAAATTTCATAAAGATCGGTCCAGTAGTTTAGTCTGAATCGCTCTACACACACACACAGACACACACACACACATACACACACACATGCACGCACGCACATACACCACGACCCTCGTCTCGATTCCCCCTCTACGTTAAAACATTTAGTCAAAACTTGACTAAATGTAAACAAGTGCATTATATATCAACTGTTTTGCCACTGTCATTACACATCACTGACACATTCAAACGGCCAAACATCTACCCAACTAATGAAGTTTCATAATGATGAAAGCTTAAAATTTCACTCAAGTTGACCTTTTTCTTTGCTCTTTTTACATTTAGTCAAGTTTTGACTAAATGTTTTAACGTAGAGGGGGGAATCGAGACGAGGGTGTGGTGTATGTGTGTGTGTATGTGTGTCTGTGTGTCTGTGTGTCTGTGCGTGTGTGTGTGTAGAGCGATTCAGACTAAACTACTGGACCAATCTTTATGAAATTTGACATGAGAGTTCCTGGGAATGATATCCCCGGAAGTTTTTTTCTTTTTTTCGATAAATGTCTTTGATGACGTCATATCCGGCTTTTTGTAAAAGTTGAGGCGGCACTGTCACACCCTCATTTTTCAATCAAATTGATTGAAATTTTGGCCAAGCAATCTTCGACGAAGGCCGGACTTCGGTATTGCATTTCAGCTTGGTGGCTTAAAAATTAATTAATGACTTTGGTCATTCAAAATCTGAAAATTGTAAAAAAAAATTTTTTGATAAAACGATCCAAATTTACGTTCATCTTATTCTTTATCATGTTCTGATTCCAAAAACATATAAATATGTTATATTTGGATTAAAAACAAGCTCTGAAAATTAAAAATATAAAAATTATGATCAAAATTAACTTTCCGAAATCGATTTAAAAACAATTTCATCTGATTCCTTGTCGGTTCCTGATTCTAAAAACATATAGATATGATATGTTTGGATTAAAAACACGCTCAGAAAGTTAAAACGAAGAGAGGTACAGTAAAGCGCGGCGTGCTATGAAGCACAGCGCAACCGCTACCGCGCCAAACAGGCTCGTAACTGTCACTGACTTTTGCACTAGCGGCGGACTACGTTCAGTTTCATTCTGTGAGTTCCACAGCTTGACTAAATGTAGTAATTTCGCCTTACGCGACTTGTTTTTCTTTCTTATATTTAGTCAAGTTTTGACTAAATGCGATTAGACGAGGGTTGTGGTGTATGTGTGTGTGTGTGTGTGTGTGTGTGTGTGTGTGTGTGTGTGTGTGTGTGTGTGTGTGTGTGTGTGTGTGTGTGTGTGTGTGTCTGTGTGTGTGTGTGTGTAGAGCGATTCAGACCAAACTACTGGACCGATCTTTATGAAATTTTACATGAGAGTTCCTGGGTATGATATCCCCGGACGTTTTTTTTCTTTTTTTCGATAAATACCTTTGATGACGTCATATCCGGCTTTTTGTAAAAGTTGAGGCGGCACTGTCACACCCTCATTTTTCAATCAAATTGATTGAAATTTTGGCCCAGCAATCTTCGACGAAGGCCGGACTTCGGTATTGCATTTCAGCTTGGTGGCTTAAAAATTAATTAATGACTTTGGTCATTAAAAATCTGAAAATTGTAAAAAAAAAAAATGTTTTTAAAACGATCCAAATTTACGTTTATCTTATTCTTCATCATTTTCTGATTCCAAAAACATATAAATATGTTATATTCGGATTAAAAACAAGCTCTGAAAATTAAAAATATAAAAATTATTACTACATTTTTTTCTCCAAAATCGATTTAAAAACAATTTCGTCTTATTCCTTGTGGGTTCCTGATTCCAAAAACATATAGATGTGATATGGTTGGATTAAAAACACGCTCCGAAAGTTAAAAAGAATAGAGATAAAGAAAAGCGTGCTATCCTTCTCAGCGCAACTACTACCCCGCTCTTCTTGTCAATTTCACTGCCTGTGCATCGTGCGGTGGACTGACGATGCTACGAGTATACGCTCTTGCTGTAAAAATGCAGTGAGTTCAGTTTCATTCTGTTAGTTCGACAGCTTGACTAAATGTTGTAATTTCGCCTTACGCGACTTGTTTTTACATTTAGTCAAGTTTTGACTAAATGTTTTAACGTAGAGGGGGGAATCGAGACGAGGGTCGTGGTGTTTGTGCGTGTGTGTGTGTGTGTGTGTGTGTGTAGAGCGATTCAGACTAAACTACTGGACCGATCTTTATGAAATTTGACATGAGAGTTCCTGGGTATGAAATCCCCGAACGTTTTTTCATTTTTTTGATAAATGTCTTTGATGACGTCATATCCGGCTTTTCGTGAAAGTTGAGGCGGCACTGTCACGCCCTCATTTTTCAACCAAATTGGTTGAAATTTTGGTCAAGTAATCTTCGACGAAGCCCGGACTTCGGTATTGCATTTCAGCTTGGTGGCTTAAAAATTAATTAATGACTTTGGTCATTCAAAATCTGAAAATTGTAAAAAAAAATAAAAATTTATAAAACGATCCAAATTTACGTTCATCTTATTCTCCATCATTTTCTGATTCCAAAAACATATAAATATGTTATATTTGGATTAAAAACAAGCTCTGAAAATTAAATATATAAAAATTATTATCAAAATTAAATTGTCGAAATCAATTTAAAAACACTTTCATCTTATTCCTTGTCGGTTCCTGATTCCAAAAACATATAGATATGATATGTTTGGATTAAAAACACGCTCAGAAAGTTAAAACAAAGAGAGGTACAAAAAAGCGTGCTATCCTTCTTAGCGCAACTACTACCCCGCTCTTCTTGTCAATTTCACTGCCTTTGCCATGAGCGGTGGACTGACGATGCTACGAGTATACGGTCTTGCTGAAAAATGGCATTGCGTTCAGTTTCATTCTGTGAGTTCGACAGCTACTTGACTAAATGTTGTATTTTCGCCTTACGCGACTTGTTTCTTTCCTGTTTTTACTTATTTTTTCCCCCCCTTCTTTTTTTTTTACCTTTCAAAAAAGTTCCTTATTCACCGCTGCCACTCCGAAACCGTAACCTTCACATGTTAATTTTCTTTCGTTTGCGTGCGCCTGTGTAGAACGAACTGATTTCAGTCATGGTGTGCTGGACCTCACGTAGGCAACTTAAACCAGTTTCAACGGTTATGAAACGTAAAATCGCCGATATCCTGCTTAGATTCCGTAGGTTACTAATTCTGCCAGCTACTGATATTTCTTTTCTTTTCAATGTTGTGTAGTAAGCTTATGTGCGCTTTTCTTACCAAAACTCGTGGACCCCTTTAACTTTGTAAGGTCAAGGTCATATCATTGTCACATGGCCGGCAGATCGCACACAGTCTACGCTGTGAGATTTCGTCACGAAGATCCTTTCCAAATCGGCGTGGCGTTTTTTCGTTGAATGGTAATGGTGTTCTACTGAACCCATGGCGAAGGCGGGATCCTGTTGGATGTAATAGCCGTTCGAAGCGCGAAGTGTCAGTGAAAGTCGGCATTCATGGAGGTGAAACATGGACGATCAGTTGGGTGCCAGCGTACTTGTCTTAATATTTCTCTGTGGTAAGTGACTGCTTTGTGTATCGTCTGCTTGTTGCTTGTGGCCATCAACTTAATTAGGCATTTTGTGTGAGTGTCTGTGTGTTTCATTCATCATCCTCAACGTCATAATTGTCATCTTTATCGTCGCTTTTTATAGCATTTATTTTGTCAGCTGTCACTTCTCATTTTTGATTTAAATAAGCCTCCGACAGTTTGCTGAAATCAGGCTTCCCTCCCGAGGGAATAAATGACGATGCATTTTTGTGTGTGGAAGCACCACATCGCCTTCATTGAATGGTGAGCATGGGTTTCTTTAGTAAAACTAATATCCGGAAACATTCCTTTTCTAACTGAGTTGCACCATCATGGAACACCACGTACTGTCTGAATCTGATGTTGTAAAAAAATGCACAAACTATTAAGTTATATTTAACACTTTCAAAAATCTGCTGGACATACAAAAACTTATGACTGAGTCACTTTATTTGTACGATAATTGATATTGAGTAAATACGACTTTGAGCATGTTAATATGATTGACCTGCAACATATTTGATAATGAGATGGGACGCGAAAAAAAGAGCTGTGAGGCTTATGGATACCAATCCAGTCCCTAACCACTACTACTCCTACTACTACTAAACAATATGTGGTGAAACGAACGTCATGAAGTGTGGGTACATACTGTTCTTTATAGTTTTCCTCATGCCATTCGGGGAACTTAATTCCTCCTTTTCCTTGGGAAAGTGAGTTCCCATAGTTAGCTGCTGTCCATATTTCGTGTCAGACTTGAACTATTTAGTACTCTTGCACTCAACAACTGTGAACAGAGTACCACATGTTGATTCCTTCAAAAATCTGATTGGTGAATGTCACATTTTGATGAATTATAGTTAAGAGTGCAGACCCATTATCCCATTACTAACGTTGGTGAAGAATGATGGAACGCTTTTTGAGCCTCACGGCCTGCTGTATTTCTGTCCCAACAAACTAAACTAAACTAGTAGAGTGGAACCCCCTGTTTAAGACCTCCAAAAATCTGAGAAAATCAGGTCTTAACAAGGAGGGGGTCTTAAAATAGGGGTCAAATTACAGAGGCTATGAACAGAAAGTCTAAGAAAAGGTCAGGGATCGAGTCTTAAATTGGGGGGGGGGGGTCTTAAACGGGGGGGTTACACTGTACTGCAAGGAAACTCACAGCCCAGCTAGTGTGTGTGTGTGTATGCGTGCGCAGGTGCGTGTGTGTATGTGCGGTGGTGTGTGTGTGTTGAAATCAAATTACTGCAAATCTTTACAACCACTGCATACACATTAATATATAATTATATAAACATTTGATCAGTGACTTTTAAAAAAAATGTGTTGTTGTAAAGTTTGTCTGTTCCTTCAAAATTCACAGTCAAAGTTTGAACAGTAATGTAAGTTGAGAGTGCGAGTCATTCGGTGTTACTGCGTGCTGTTAGTGTTATGGTGTACACACTGGAAACCCCCGTTTAAGACCTAAACGAATCTGAGAAAATCAGGTCTTAAAAAGGAGGGAGTCTGAAAATGGGGGTAAATTTACACAGGCTATGAGTATGAACAGACAATCTGCTTAGGCCAACAAAAAAAAATAGTCTGTTTACGGTAACCCGACTGACCCTATTTTTTTCGCGCGACCCTAGACTTTTTTTTGGCATTTGGGGGGGAAAAAAAATTTTTTGTTTTTTTTGCAAAATAGCGTAAAAATGTTTTTTTGGGGAAAAAAAAAAAAAAAGAAAAGAAAATCCCGACCTACCGACCCTATTTTTTTGGCCTATGTTACCGTAAACAGACCTATTTTTTTTTTGGCCTTAGAAATTTAAATCAGATCTTAAAAGGGATAGAGTCTTGAATTGGGGGGGGGGGGGGGGGGGGGGTGTTAAAAGGGGGTTTTTTATGGTCATAATTTTTATATAATATATCATTGACAGTCACTGTCAACAATCTGTTGGCACAGGTTTAAACCGGCTCAGTTTGTGTTAACACCATCTCAGACTTTGTTTTCTGTTCGTGACAATTATTTCATCTGACAAGTGACAATGTTTTACTGTTACTATATAGCCTTTGATTTGTACGTGAATACTACTGACACAGTCAGTTTTGGTGTTAGCGATTGCATGTTTCCATGCTTTATGAGAGGGATTTGAACTGTGAATTTTCGTGTTTGGAGGTTTTACTTTTAAAAGCCAGAGCTACATGTATTCGTCAGAGATACAAGGATACACACTTATAAGTGCTAGTCTTTCGGATGAGACGAAAAACCGAGGTCCCTTCGTGTACACTACATTGGGGTGTGCACGTTAAAGATCCCACGATTGACAAAAGGGTCTTTCCTGGCAAAATTGTACAGGCATAGGGATTGTCCACCAAATACCCATGTGACTTGGAATAATAGGCCGTGAAAAGTAAATATTCGCCTTAATTGGCTTGAGATTTACTGGCCGATGTGAATGCGTGATATATTGAGTAAAAAATTCCATCTCACACGGCAGAAATTAATATGTAAAGCGCTTAGAGAACGTCAAGCGCTATATAAATCGCCCCATACATACATGTATATGGTCAAGGCTCAGGAGGTGGCTCGAGTGCAGAAATCACCAGCTGGCATTTTTGACTGCGATTCTAAGGTTGAAGATAAAGAATTAATGAAATCAAACTGTTGTCACTTGTTCTTATATAATCAAAGCTTCGTGTGATGACATAAAATGAGTTAAACTTGCTTTCTGTCATTAAAAAACAATTTTTTTTAATGAAAAATCGACGATCGTGGTGGAAGAAAAACGTGACAGACATACCTGTGTGTCACTTCAGACGGCATTTTTCACCATAACAAGATCGAATCAAGAGTCAATTTATTGATTTCCGAATTCTTAAAACGTTATCAATTCCTATTGACGTTACGTGCGTGTCAAATATTTGTTCGTTTCTTGTTTATATAGAGCGTCATCAATCGTGCTCAAACGCAACGCGTGGTGTCATGTTTGGGTGATAGCGATCGATGTTAACTTGAAAGAAATATCCGCATCCAACACACGTGATTAACCTCTAATCTGAAAGATTTTATGTTTTAGTTCTTGGATTAATCAGCAAGCGAACATTTTAAACTCTGATGCAGCAAGAAATTTACATTGATTTTGCGGAAGCGATATGGTGTCAACAAACCGTTGCGTTTGGACACGAAAAAGGAACAATGTATATGTGTATTTTTCACTCCATTTTTTGGAGATTAATCCGGCATGGAAGTGAAAACCACTCCAATTTAGAATATTGCGCCATTTGAAGACAAAGCGCGCGATGGACGCCGAGGATAGGCCGAAAGGTAAGGTTTTTATTTTGGCGTCATTTGTTGAGTTTGTGCAAATCCAGCGAAATTATGGATAGAATATGAAGTAATGACCACATTAGGCTTTCGAGTGCTGAGTTCTGTTTCTCTGATAAAACTAGAGATCCTGTCTGAATAGTTGTGCTTTCATCAACACTTTCCTACGTTCCTACATTTGTCAATTTTTGCTTTGTCATGTGCATTCATGCCGATCATGTGGTGTCACTGTTGCGTTTTTGGTTTGATAGAGCAAAGTACGTTTTCAACCATCAATGATGCATCCCTTCATGAAATCACTTCGTGAAGTACCCCTAAAAGTCATTTACTGCGATTTACAAGATACGTGGTTGATATTATGGGATGCAGGAGATCAAACGCAACTTTACACCAAGTCCGAGGTCGTCAGCGTTATGTTTAAACTCGTTCAACTAAATGTCTTCTAACATACACTAATTTTTGTGGCAGATTGAATACTATGAATTAACATCATCATTGGGTCTGAACTTGTAGACCCTTATTGTGTCTGATCGCCGAGTGCTAGTTTTATGTCCAAACATAACTTGACGCTATGCACAGTCGATCTCTGCTGCCACGGCTGGTGTAATGTTAGGTTTGGGCACTCGGTTTTTTACTTATTTTATTTTTGGTAAAGAAAAACAGATGTAGAATTTAATATTGATATTATCTGTTTCAAATAACTTTCCCCCCCATAGAAACCACGTTTTTGTTGTAGTTAGTGTGATCCATGTCCAAACACAACATAACACATCGGTGTCAGCTTGAACTGTCACAGTGTTGTAGTGTAATATTGAGTTTAATTTTTATAGTTTCTTAGTCTATTTTCATCTAGCTTTCCTTTTTATCTAGCATTTTGTACAGGTAAATGTAGACTATACATTTTTTCCTTTTAATTGGTTTGAACATGGTCTTAGTTATGTTTGGGCATTTTTTCATGGTACAAAAACTTTTTCTAAGGTTGCCCCTCACCTATTCAGTGAACTTAGCTCTGTAGCAGCCTTTTATGTGCACACAATGGCATCTGAATTGGATGGCTTACTTACACCCATAGTTCCAGAGGATGTAATTTTATCTTTTGTCACGGTGTCATGTTATGTTTCATGGCGTCATGTTATGCTCAAACAGCACATTTTCTGTGCAAACATAAAAGATTAAGTTTACACATCAGATTATTTGGTGGCTAATAATTACCTACCTGATCGCTGCATGTAGATAGCTGTCCTCCTGTTCTTTTATTATGTTTGGTTTTGCCACTTTAGCCTGATTAAGACTGTGTCACGGCGTCATGTTATGTTTCATGGCGTCAAGTTATGTTTAAGTGTTTTAATTTCAGAATAACTTTTTCTAAGGTTGTGACTTGGCTATGCAGTTAACTGTGCAATGTAGCTACCAACGCTATGCACACAATGGCTTCTGAATTTGATATTTTATTTGCATCTATAGCTCCAGATGATGTAAGTTTATCTTTTGTCACGGCGTCATGTTATGTTCAAGCATGGCTACTTTTTCTTTTTTCCCTCTCATTTAAAGACAAGGTAACACATCCACTTTTTTTTTTTTTTGGCAAAGGAAATAATGTATGTAACAATGTTTTATTATTATTTAATGCCAAAATGATTGATTTGGGCGTGTTCTTGGTTTAATTTTTGGCATTTTCGGGTATTACGCAGCATCCAGTGAAGGATGGCTCTATTATTGATTTAATTTGATGACTATAATTAGTATTTTCATTATGATATTTTGGAGACACACAAACATTATCTATGTTTTCTGTTTTGGACTTAGTATTGATAGTATTTTGTCTTTGAACTCCATGCTGCATTTTGACTTAGTGTTTTGGTGTCATGTTATGTTTAAGCAATTTCAAGCTCAGGTATTTGACCCAATTAGAGATTCTTACCTGCTTATCTTGTTTGTATTGATGGATGTGTGGTCTAGCAATAAAGAAACACCACCAACATTTCTTTTTGTTTGTTCTTGGATCATTAAATTGCCTGAATCTGAAATTGTGATGGCGTCATGTTATGTTTGAACATTGATATTATTTTTGTAAATACATCTAAACGATGGCTCAAGTGTGAAAAACATTTTTCGTAGAAGTTTAGCATGACCATACCTAGTAAATTGTCAGGAAATTGTCAGCTTGTAATAACATTGAAATTTGTTCTTGCATGTCACACTCATTGGTGTCACCTCCTGAGCCTTGACCATATTTAAGATGTAGAGAATATTATTATTACTACATGGCTTCCTATGTGATACCAGTTTTACACGAGTTGTGTTTTTAAATATTGAATTGTGAGCGAAAGCGACCTTTTCAATATTTGAAAACATAACGAGTTTAAAACTGTTCATAGGAAGCCATGAAGTATTCTGTTTATCCTACATACTGTACTTGCGTGTCTATTGCTCCAAACGTCCCTCAGTCGAAGCGCCCAGATTGAAGGCCTAGCTCGTGTAATCTTTGAGTTTGACGTCAAGGCAAAGAGACATCACCCTAGAAAGCATATCGTGACATACATGTACATTCTTAAAATTCTTCCAAGTATTCTAAGAATGACGTTTATCTCGGTGACTCGGCGTCACGGGCAGTGGAAAATTAGGTCACTGCCAGGCACTGTGGAGTGAACGATATTGTTATGAAATGAGTGGTATGTCACACGTATGAGGGATTTAAACCCAGATATGCACAGACAGAACAACAGACCGGGCAGACAAATACACACACACACACACACACACAACTTTGTCACCACAAGTGTTTTGGATGTGTATGTATTTTTATTTTTTTTTGGTTCCAGGATGCACGGTGTCACACTATCTGGGGGAAGGTCAAGGTCTTAAGAATGAGGTCACAACATTCCAGATTTTGCCTGCCAACTCAGCAGAAAATCTCTACCCCCCAAAGGCATCTCACAGAACTTCTCAGCACAGTTTTCGACAGGATGACTCAACCTTTCTCAACATCCTCCAGCTTTGCCACCCAGGAGGTCGCCAGACGGCAGGATTTGAAGGTGACTGAAAAATGAACATAGCTCATGACGCTAGAAACTGAAAGGAAATCTGTTTTGGGTGGGGAGGGGGTTGGTTGGTCTGCCATTATGAACTGAAACCTAAAAACAACCAAAGCTTAAAGTGTCTAAATTGTTCTGTCACAACTGTGCTGACCATCTAAAAAAAAAAAGAGAGAGAGAAAGAAAAACGAAAACTCAGTGGCCAGGAGAGGTTGAGACTTCTGAGCATAATTCATTAATTGTCATTAGCAATAAGAGAACAGAATCATTAAAAATATTCCCAACAAATTTTGGTTATCAAAATGTTTACATTGTCTTCACAGATACTGAGATAGAAAGACAGAGAGAGAAGATGTACATCACTAAGAAAGTGGGGCCGTTCTTTTTAAGAAATCCCCCTCCCCCCTATTTAAAAGTCCCTCTTGTTTAAGTCCTGGGTTTTTCTGATTTTTTAAAGTCAAAGTTCTGTACATGTATCGATAGTTAAAAAAACAAAAAAGTTAGTCTGTCAGGAAAACGCAGTCGAGGTCCATTTTCCTAGATCCTGGTTGAACACAGTTTTAGGCTGTCCGATCCACAAGCTGGTGTTGCTGATTTCATTCACAGCTGTTGTCATGGTAATGGATATGATGCCAATCAGGAAGCGTAACACGAAATGTGCTCATTCTCGTTCTAATGTCGATTATTCAGGCTTTTCCATGATTAAAATTGGCCTGGCATTATTCGACCAGATACTTCTGATAGTTATCATTTGTTTGGCGTTCAAGCTCCGTTCTGTCTGCGTTACCTTGTTCTGGCAATGATTATGTATTGTAGTTTGTTGTCTGTTATCGGTCAGGTTAAAAATTAGAGGTCGCCTGATAAAGAGGTGAATATGTGCTTCCTGTATATTCAGCATTTATTAGCGGATCGAATGCTGCATTAATTGGTATCTTTGTTTAGTTTTTTGTTTTTGGAAGAAGCATTAAACCAGGAAGAAAAAAAATGTGTGTAATTAATTGCTGCAACAGGGTATACAGATTAATTTTAATGCTATTTACATCATGAAAATTTAAAAAAAAAATTCTGTAAGCACGTATGTAGGTCATTCTCAGAAACCTGTGCTGTTTTTGTGACATAGACATTCAAAAATAAATGTCAATGGAACTTAATGCACTTTAGTCATGTAATAGAGCACTTTAGCACACATTATATGCTGTAAAAAAAAATATAATTGACCAACCCATTTCCTTGTATTTGAAGAATAAAAATTCTATTTTTATCCCCGTGTCGGTTGTGACACGGAAACCAAAAGTAGCATAAAAAAGTGCTTCATGATAAAATACCTAAAAAAACCACTGCAAAATGTCTTTTAAATCATAAATAAAACACACCCAACAATAAAAAGTATAGGGATCATTGATAAAAAACACTACTAGCTCATTTTCCAATAACAATATAAGACAGTTTTGTATCCGCTCATTTGAAGTTTATTTTTCATTCAGTTCACCACCACAAAGACGCCAAATTTGAATAAATGTTAACCATTCAATCATATTCATGACACATAGCACATATTTTTGTACAATAATTGTAGTAATCTATATTTTAACACTTAATATAAGTGAAATGTGTCGGTTGGGACACAGAAACCGTGTCGGTTGTGACATGGAACCCATACTCAAAAAAAACCCCAAAACAAAACAAAATTTCACAGAAAGGCACTTAATATGACTCTAGGGAACATAAGGTAAGAAGGAGCTCACTGAATGTATTTCAAATAGGTAATGATATTTAGGGTTATGTGGTAACACATAGTTCGCTATCACACATACAGGTATGACCTGCTGTGTCATTCCTGATGAAGGGAGACATCCATCATCAACACAATACACTAATTCTATGTAAATGTGTAGATAACGGCCCTGTGCTCCATCTTCATGGTGTAGTCCTCCTCCCTGAAGACACGCTGGATGTCAGTCTGGGGAATGAAAAATTCTGTGGCCTTGTGTGGCCATTTCCACTTCCCTTCCCCAACATCCTTCAGGTACACCCCCCAGTCTCCCTCTGGAGTCTTCTTCGTGATCTGAAACAGGTTAAGATTAATATTAAATCATAATGTGATGTTCTTGCACTGAAAGTAAAAACGGAAACATAATTAAAAACCTTCATTTTTTTAATTAAAGTGTAAGTCAGTCACATTAAAACAAAAACGCTGTTTTTCCTATCAGAATCAAAAATGCTGTTTGTCCTATCAGTCTCTTATTTACCTGGGCAACACACTGGACTGCTGTCTTGTCCTTTGGCACGGCAACCAACAGGAAGTCTCCTGGCTTTGTGCTGGCATAGTTGGAACAAGTTGAAGTATATAAATAGTGTTAAGGATAAAAGGCTCATTGAAACAATACCGACTGTGGTTGTAAAGTCAAATTATACTATAGTTCTGCATTAAAACTCGTAATAATAGCCGGCTTATTTATGTCACTTTTATGTGTGAGAGAGAGAGAGAGAGAGAGAGACAGACAGAGAGAGAGGGGGACAGAGAGAGAGAGAGAGAGAGAGAGAGAGAGAGAGAGAGAGAGAGAGAGAGAGAGAGAGAGAGAGAGAGAGAGATTGCCTGAGAGAGAGATTTAAAGCATGTTGGCTAAATATCTTATAAAATGCTATTTATCAATTTAATACTTAAAAGCAGTTATTTTCATTCTCATATCATATTTTCATATAACTGTTATTCAACAATTGTAATTACTATTAATTTATTGTCATAACCTCTATTTTTGCTTTCTAAGTGTATTTTTGAGTCTTTGATCTGCCTTTATCTCTTCAGATAGATTTTGTCTGTAGGCTTTGCATTTTTCTTTGTTCTCAATCAAGTGCTTGTGATACTTGTCTGAGTCTTCCTTAATTTTCTGCCTGTAAGCTTTACACCTCTCAGCATGAGACAAAGCTGTTTTTTTAGGAGGGATGGGGATGTGGGTAGGGGTAGGGGTTGAAGATTCAGTTGCTGTAGGCTTTGCCCTTTTTGACTCACATGCGAAGCAAAAGTGAGTCTATGTACTCACCCGAGTCGTCCGTCCGTCCGTCCGTCCGGAAAACTTTAACGTTGGATATTTCTTGGACACTATTCAGTCTATCAGTACCAAATTTGGCAAGATGGTGTATGATGACAAGGCCCCAAAAAACATACATAGCATCTTGACCTTGCTTCAAGGTCAAGGTCGCAGGGGCCATAAATGTTGCCTAAAAAACAGCTATTTTTCATATTTTTCCCATTTTCTCTGAAGTTTTTGAGATTCAATACCTCACCTATATATGATATATAGGGCAAAGTAAGCCCCATCTTTTGATACCAGTTTGGTTTACCTTGCTTCAAGGTCAAGGTCACAGGAGCTCTTCAAAGTTGGATTGTATACATATTTTGAAGTGACCTTGACCCTGAACTATGGAAGATAACTGTTTCAAACTTAAAAATTATGTGGGGCACATGTTATGCTTTCATCATGAGACACATTCGGTCACATATGATCAAGGTCAAGGTCACTTTGACCCTTATGAAATGTGACCAAAATAAGGTAGTGAACCACTAAAAGTGACCATATCTCATGGTAGAAAGAGCCAATAAGCACCATTGTACTTCCTATGTCTTGAATTAACAGCTTTGTGTTGCATGACCTTGGATGACCTTGACCTTGGGTCAAGGTCACATGTATTTTGGTAGGAAAAATGTGTAAAGCATGTGAGTCGTATGGGCTTTGCCCTTCTTGTTTTTGCAAGTCGTCCACATCTGCGTGGTTCCATATTGGGATCCAGTATCTTGGCGTCTCATGAATTCCTATGTGGAATGGTGCAATGAGTGTAAATATAGAGGTCAACAATAACAACAGCAACCAAAAGCAAAATATCCAATCCCATGATTTGGTTTCTGTCACAACCGATCATAGACTAAAAGATTCATTAGTTTTAAAACAAAATTAGTAAGCATAACTAGGAGCATACAAACGGATTTTGTAACAAACTTTATTTTAAAACAATAAAGCAGCTTTGTTTCCCTTTAGATTAAAAAAAAATACAGCGAAACATGATTAGATGTCAGACGTACTTAGTTGTGACGAGAAACGCCGAACAGTGAGTTCCGCTCACGACCGAGCTAAGTTCTAAACTAAACGTCACAGCGAAAATGAGGATTAGCTTGCAACAGTATGTAATGTGAATCACTGAAGTCAGACAACGATTGTGTAGACAATCGCTTCTCAGACATCAACACAAGAACAAATGAAAATAGAGAAAGGGATAATTTATCATGACAAATGATCGGTCATGACAAGAAACCAAATTGATTACATTTCCTGTCTCGACCAATATGGTTTGAGTGTTTTACGGCCAACAGTTATTATGTGAGATAACTAACAGAATAGTAATATATTGGTTTGCATTTTTAATGGGACTGCCAAGTGATACATACTAATTAACATCATGAATAACAGACAAAACACGCGACATAGGTCTGTCCAAGTTACTGGATCTATCGGTCGAGACAAGATACCATAGAGCCCTGAATTCCCGTCACTACTAACACGCTCTGTCGGAATTTTTGCTATCTACGAGAACAAAACCCCAAACTACAGATAAAAAAACAAAATTCTACAACTATGTTGCAAATATGTTTGTAATTGTTCCAAATGAAATGCACTGAACATTTTTTTAAACAAAGAAAGAGAAATAAACTTTCTATGAGTGCGTCGGTCGGCACAAGATACCATAGTGCGTACGTTTCCGGTCTTGACCGCGACGTTGTACAACTTAAAATAAATCTACTTAGATTTCGTTTAATATTCCCGAACTGCATATGAACAACCACTTTCAGTATTTAAAGTAAAATATTTTCCTGTTCTTTTTTTGGGTGATTTGAAAGGGTCTTTTCTTAAAACTGACAAAACGTGTCCGCCGATAACAATCAAGAGTAGCAGACGACATTTGACAAAATTGGCGAGTACGTGAAAACACATGCATTTCTAAGTACACAATGAGGTTTTAAGTTAATTTAAAGAACAACTGACGAAACAACAATACATTGGGAAGAGAATGTTACTTTTCAAACGATTAAGAATGAAGATAGAAGCCAGTAAACTCACCTTGAATAGATGCAGTCGGCACTAAGCACTCGGTCGCGACACTCACGCAACAAGCAGAAGACAAAAGGACAGCAGCTGAGGATTTATCATCACTGTGTTCTTTCGGCGGGAAAAATTAGATGCCAGGGATGTTTTTATGAATGAGTCAGCGCTGGGGGGAAAATCTCGGTAAGTGAATGTAGGTCATAGATTTCTCAGCCGCTTTTTGTTGATCGGTCGCGACGGTGAAAAACGGAAACGATGCTCCTCTTCAGGCAAAATTAATTACGTACGAGGATTAGAACAGCGGACGTCATCAATCGATGTATCTTAATGTTGCAATCGGTTTTCTTCATCTGTGTGTATTTAAGTGCACGCATTACAATGTTTAGTTGTTTGTGCATGAAGTTTTTAAATTTGGGCAAAACTCAGAAACCAAGCGTCGCGACCGCGATGGGTATTTAATGTGCCCCTTTTTTTACTTGTAGTAAATAAAAAACGTACTTTTTTCTTGATGTGATTGTAAAAGGATGACTGTGTATCAATTTGATGTACTTTATTTGTCAAAATATTAATGTTTGTGGTCACAATAACTATTTGTTTAAAGCAGGCACAATCATGTCACAAATCCGCCATGTTGGTTTGGCCATATTTTGTGACTAGGATCGATATTTTTAACAAGAAAACCACAACAACTCACAGAATCATATAAAATTTGTTTCTTTAATACAAATGGAGTCAATAACAATCATTCATCTCAGTTTTTAATTCAATACAGCCAAATAATAGCTCGAGCAATTGGGTCACTATCATACCACACATGTTTTTGAGAATGACCTATGTATGTAATTTGATTAACACTGTATGCTTGTGATCATATAACTTTTCCTCCGGACATAAAATGAGACATTTTTAAAGAATTTATTTTCGTGGACTATCCGAACGGACTTGAATGCTGCTATCAAACTGTATGCCTATTGCAACTAAGAAACCAAAGCCAAACACTCCCGAGACAGAAAGCAGGATTCAGTGAAATGAATGATCCTTTTGAAACCACTGGCAGCTGCTTGGTTGTGATGAAAAGAGCCACTGTATGGTCTCCCACACACACTCAAATCTCTGCTCTAGCCCCCCCCCCCCCCCCCCCCCATTTTTCTCTCTTGGGGGTCCTTGCATGTTTACAACAGGGAATAATACTGCAGTCTACCTTAAAACCCTTCATTAGGCTATATTTTGTTCACACTCAACACTTTTTAGGGGCATATCCAGGGAGGGTTTCTGGACACCCCCCCCCCCCCCCCCCACTAGCCTATAAACAATTAAAAAGAAAAAATTGAAGAAAACAAATTTAAAACAAAGAAAAACTGATGGCTCGGATTGTTACATTTTCCTTGATTTTTATCCCCCCTAGGTGCCGGCATTTGTCTTCTACTTAGTGAAGGTTTGGGAAAGTAGTTGGGTAATTTGCTTGCTCGGGTTGCACCAGATCGGTCAAGTTGTGTGGCTCAGATTGCACCAGATTGCTCCATTTTCCTTGTTTTTATCAACCTTTTCCGGGGAGACGGGAGGCATGCCCCCTGACGCCCCAAGGAGGTTCAAACGCTTCGCGCCCTCAACTAAACACTTCGCATCGTCAAATTGTCCCCAAAAGAAATTTGGAAAGCCCCCCCTTAAAAATGATGTGATCCGCCCCTGCTTTTGCACAGTCGCACAGCTGCAGGCTTTGTTCAAAGAGTCATTCATTCCACTTTTGGTGTTATTGATTTATGTATAGAGAGAACTTAAAGCTCCTCATTGTTGTATTATGCCAGCCAATTACACACCCAAAAGGGAACACAGTCCAGCAACATCTGTTGGTTGGGGTTTTGTTAACAAGATTGCAATTCTGTCATTGCCTGATAAAAACTATTTGTGTAATGGTTTCTGATTTCCTTTCATTTATTGGTCATTTATTTATTTATTCATTTATTTATTTATATTTAGGTTCCTCCGACCTTCTATTTTTGTGTGTAAAATGTTAGGTTTTGACTGTCTTCTTCCATACAGATTTTTGCTGACAAAGACCAATTAAGACCTTATGCCAAAACCGGTAGTTATTTTATTGTTTGTGTTGTTGTTTTCTTGTGAGTAATATTTTCATTGTTATCCTATTTTTATTTATTAATTTTGTGGTTGATTTGCACAGGTCTTCAGCCTCAAGGAACGGTGCTGGAAAAGACCTTCGTCCTGGTCGTTGCCGCCAGAGGTTTTCACCGTCACAATCCCCTCGACGGATTCCCCGCTCCGTCGATGAACTGTCGCTTTTCCCAGCACGCCAGAGAGTCCCCCTCTCTCAAGGTCAAAACTTACCCTGAGGTCGTCCAAGATTTCAAACAGCTGCGAAAATCAAAATCAGGCCTGAATGTGTTTGAAATGCTGCCGCTTTCGGAAAAATGCGATAGCTTTGACGTGACCCCTTCTGCTTTGACCAGGATGATAAAACTGGGACAGTTTCTGGCAGAGAGATATCGACATGTTTTGCCGTCGTTTCTAGACGCTGGGAAAGACTTTGTTACCGCGGGCTGCGTTCCAGAGAAGGATTATTTCCAGAGCACTGCAGCGCTGTTGCATGGTCTGCTAAACGAGAAACAGTTCATGCGTCTGGATGTGAAAAAGATTCACCGCCACCATGTCCGATCACTGGGTAGCCTCCCCTGGTGTCACGCCATACGAGAAGTTAACGTCTTCATGGAAAAAGCCTACGCTGAGGAACACGAGGTGTTCCAAGACAGGGGTGCAGGTGCGTCTCAGCGAAACCAGCTGTACAGTAACTTGGGCATTCGTGAGTCCCAGCCAGCAAAACAAGTCCTGGAAAGTCTTTCTCGCTGGTTTTGTGAAGCCGACTTTGTCCCCTGTAGCGGCCGGAAGTGCGACCGTTTGAACAAGCTGAACGTCACTCTGATTTCTCAGGTGATCTCCAGGCACAACGCCTACCTGTCGGCCGACCAAGTTTTCCAGTCTTACGCTGTCGCCGACACGCACCTGTACTTTCATAAACTGTTGTCCTGGTTTGAGGACAAGAGAGGGTCAGACCAGATCAAGCTAGACGTTGTTGACGACTTTTTCTTTCTCAAGGCGTTGACCACTCTCGGTCATCCATCGCAACGTCCCGTGTTACCTGGCTCACGCCTCGTCGTGGAACAGTACAGGAAGGAAAGGTCAAAGGGCGCCGGAGCCAGGTTCTGGAGAGTGCTGGTTGATGGGAAGGTGGTGACGGAGACTCTGAGGTCGTGCTCCAGGGCGGCTGCAAAGGGACTGTGTGGGTTGGACACGGTGAAAGCCAGCCTGAAAGAATGGACAGCGAGGAATATGTTTGGTGTATGCAGTGAGTTCAAAGATGAGCTGTGATTTTATTTGGACAGAAAATGAGACTGTGTTTTTGATAAGGCTTTCCTTAATGAGTCGGTGATCTTTATGTCCCACTGGATCTGTCTTTTTTTTCAATTAAACTGAACAATTGGTTTGTGTTTGGTTTGTTGACCAAAGCTTCAATGCTAAGGAAAAGAGTTACCAACTTCTTTTTCCTGAGGAATCTCATCTCAATTTATATGTGACCTCGTCGTTTGAAACTCCTTTCTGAATCTGAACTTTTTCCTTTGTGTTATTATTAATTTATTTCCTTTAAACTCATGTTCTCAATCACTTCCATTCAGAGATTTTGAAGCTGATTGTGATGGTGCTGTTATAGAATAGTGATCTGATTCAATTAAGTAAAATTGTCTTATTGTAGGTTTAGCATGTGCTGTTCATAAATTGGCTGCCTTCAACTGATCTCCATAGGCTCATTTTTGTTTGTTCCAATATCTTCACAGGTATGCAGATTGCTGTGTATGGCAGCGAGTTCCTTTGACAGAAGCTATCGGGATGTTTCCATTACAGAGACTTTTCAGGTGTTTTCATTTTCAAGTCGTTTTGGAGGTATAATTACTAAGTGTCAAGGCCCAATATATATTATATGAATACTTGTTCTCCTTGTTCTTGATGCAAAAATAGGGAATTGATTTCTTCTTTTTTTTTTAGCAGCTGTACAATGATTTGTTTAATGAGATGCTGATCGTGATGATGATGATGGTGATCTGTTAGTTTTAATGTGCAATTTGTACATCATCTTATTTCAGTTATATACTCTGTGTTTATAAGCAAAAGCAGATTGAGAAACATAAGCGAAACAAGGGAGTCCTTCACGTCCTCACAGGAAATGTTCCTTTTAGGGACATGGAGAATGATAATCATGAATGGCCACTTTTATTACGTGCTGTAGAAGGGGGGTGTCTTGGGTTTGAGATAGCTGGCCAGAGGGGTTTACCTAGCTTGCTTGTCTATAAAGAGAAAAAGAGAACAAGAATTAATTTTGCCATAATTTAGCACACCAATATTTGTCCTGGTGTGGTTAACATTAGTACAATCACACACTCCTTATAAATACTTTTAAGGGCGAGCGCTATCATGCAAGCGCTATCATGCTGGAATATTTAACACACACCGAGTGAGCGAACATCAGGCTGCGTTTATACCTTCGAGAAAATCAAGTTTTGACGCGCACTTATAATAGCTGTGTGATGACCCCCCGCAGGTTACGGGGGAAGAATTTACCCGATGCTCCCCAGCATGTCGTAAGAGGCGACTTACGGATTCTGTTTCTCCTTTTACCCTTGTTAAGTGTTTCTTGTATAGTCAATTTTTGTACAGATTTTTAGTCAAGCAGTATGTAAGAAATGTTGAGTCCTTTGTACTGGAAACTTGCATTCTCCCAGTAAGGTAATATATTGTACTACGTTACAAGCCCCTGGAGCAAATTTTTGATTAGTGCTTTTGTGAACAAGAAACAATTGACAAGTGGCTCTATCCCATCCCCCCTCCCCCCCCCCCCCCCCTTTCCCCGTCGCGATATAACCTTGAACGGTTTAAAACGACGTTAAACACCAAATAAAGAAAGAAAGAAAGAAAAGAAGGTAAATATGAAGAGACATAAAACATGCCGTTATCACATTTTCTTTTGTCTTTTTATTTATCGCTCTCACGCGCAGCCACCAACTACCGGCACGGTTGGCCTAGTGGTAAGGCGTCCGCTCCGTGATCGGGAGGTCGTGGGTTCGAACCCCGGCCGGGTCATACCTAAAACTTTAAAATTGGCAATCTAGTGGCTGCTCCGCCTGGCGTCTGGCATTATGGGGTGAGTGCTAGGACTGGTTGGTCCGGTGTCAGAATAATGTGACTGGGTGAGACACTGTCTTGTGTGTGGCGCACGTTATATGTCAAAGCAGCACCGCCCTGATATGGCCCTTTTTGTTGCATATTTTGTTACATGATGATTATTCGTACCTTGTTTTTAGCATCACAATTCAATTGTGGTACTATGACTTTATTCAAGCCATGTTGTTTATTTCAGCCATATCTATGTTAAACAGTGCCAATGTGTATCACATATCCTGCGTACAGTGGAACCCCCCTTTTAAGACCTCCAAAAGTCTTAGAAAATCGGGTCTTAAAAAGGAGGGAGTCTTAGAATGGGGGTATATTCATAGTCTTAAGAAGGGAATTAAAGATCTGAAACATCAAGGTCTGAAAAAGGGGGAAGTGTTAAATTGGGGGGGGGGGGGGGGGGGGGGGTGTGTTCTTAAAGGGGGGAGTTCCACTGTGTAGAAAAAGGAATGTATTATGACTTGGGAATTCTGCAACAGAGATTGCAAATTGCCAGTTCTCACTTTACAAGAACTTAAGGCAAAAGTTTGTACCGGTTTTTTTATTTTTTATTCTTGTTTATATTTAAGCTCTCACTTGTTATTCTGTGTGAGAGAGGAGTATACAGATGGGTCTCTACAACAGTGTTTTGTAAGATCCTGTTCTCTCTCTACAAGAGCAGGTTTTCAATTTCAAACAAAATATCCAAAGCAGGTTATTTCAAAGATTTTGTTGTTGTATCATACATGTGTATTCACTATTTTTGTTGTTGGAACGTTGTGTTATTAATCAGAGTGTGTTGTATGGTATTGCAAGACTTACTGTGGCGTTGGAAAATGATTTTTTTTGTAGGGAAATAGATATTTTCCTGAAATAATTCTGTCAGGATCTGTAAGCAGGCATGGGATTTGTCTGCGAAATCGCGGATTTCTGTGAAAAGGAAATTACGTGAGTAAGTGGTATGTTGTTGTTTACCGCGCACAACTCTTCCACAGCGAATATGAACTGCCACAGAGTTATGTTTAAACAACGTCTATTATGCGTTTACGATGTTTGGAAACAGGCCGGCTGTGAAGTGCGTGTTCAGAAAAATTATTTGGAGTCTTTGCAATTGTCAGTACCAGTTTCCAACTGGTGTGCCTGTTTTTGTTGTCATTGTTTTTTTGTTTGTTTTTTAATGTATGGTTATTTTTATAGAGAGATTCTGGGAATATCTACAACAGTGTTTTGTAAGTTCCTGTTCTCTCTTTATTTTTTGTGGGAATATCTACAACAGTGTTTTGTAAGTTCCTGCATGTTCTCTCTTTATTTTTAGAGAGATTGTGGGAATATCTACAACAGTGTTTTGTAAGTTCCTGTTCTCTCTTTATTTTTTGTGGGAATATCTACAACAGTGTTTTGTAAGTTCCTGCATGTTCTCTCTTTATTTTTAGAGAGATTGTGGGAATATCTACAACAGTGTTTTGTAAGTTTCTGTTCTCTCTTTACAAGAACAGGTGTTGCCGTTTATCAATCACTCATGAATGATTACCAATTAATTGCCCTCAATAATAATTTAAGCCCTCCAATATGGCTATTGTCCTGAACGTGTATTACATGTACATGTATATAATGTTATATATCTGAGAAGATTAGGAATGTCTACAACAGTGATTTGTAAGTTCCTGTTCTCTCTTTACAAGAGCAGGTTTTATTATCTCCCATCATTAACCCCGTACCTCCCTGTACACATGAGAATCAATCGCTGTCCTGGGACGATTAGGAATGTCTACAACAATGATTTGTAAATTCCTGTTCTATCCCTATACAAGAGCAGGTTTTATTATTTCCTATCATTGACGCCGCCATACCTCCCTGCACACATCAGAGAATCAATCGCTTTCCTGAGACCATTACGAATATCTCCAACAGTGATTTATAAGTTCCTGTTCTATCCCTATACAAGAGCAGGTTTTATCATCTTCTGTCGTTAACCCAATGCCGGACCCACAGATCCCCCCGCGGGTTAGGGGGAAGAATTTACCCGATGCTCCCCAGCATGTCATAAGAGGCGACTAACGGATTCTGTTTCTCTTTTTACCCTTGTTAAGTGTTTCTTGTATAGAATGTAGTCAATTTTTGTAAAGATTTTAGTCAAGCAGTATGTAAGAAATGTTAAGTCCTTTGTACTGGAAACTTGCATTCTCCCAGTAAGGTAATACAATGTTTTGTACTACGTTGCAAGCCCCTGGAGAAAATTTTTGATTTGTGCTTTTGTGAACAAGAAACAATTAGCAAGTGGCTCTATCCCATCTCCCCCCTTTCCCCGTCGCGATATAACCTTCGTGGTTGAAAACGAAGTTAAACACCAAATAAAGAAAGAAAGGACCCACAGAATTGTGGCAGTGTCTCCTTGCATTTGCCATGATAGTTAATGAAATATGACGCCGATACATGCACATCCGCTGACCTTAAAAAGATTTTTTTTTTACTGCTAGCTTAGGTATGTCGAAGTAATCAAGAAAAACTGCGTTCTGGAATTTTTTTGACAGCTCCTCGGGAGACATGCAGTCTATAAGTGACAGCATTTTTATGTGACGCTATCGTTGGCATAGTACTACGAGTACTTTTTTTTTATTTAGTACGAAGTTAACTTGAACCGTCTTTCCGTTTTGACGTCAGAGATCTCACTTTAGAAACGAGGGCCGAAAAAAGACGTCTTGGTGTGTGTAATTGGTGTCATTTTCATTAACTTAACGATCTAATGAAGCATTATGCTTGTAACTCTTGTCTTCTAGGCTGCGCCATCTCTCAGGGCATGAAAGAGGAAATGTGATTTAATTTCTGATGATATCAGTGCATCCGTTATGGGATCTGCATAGGAATTAACTGGCACCCGGTGATATATTTTTTGGGGCATCAATTGAGATTAAATTATAGTGAACTGCCAATCCCTCCGATCTTGTTTTTTCCAGATGTTATCATTGTATGTTTATATAATTATATGTGATTCACAATGTTAAAATTGACACTTAACATTGTCAGAGATCTAAAACAAGAAAGTGAAGAATAGGATCTGTGCAACAGTGATTTGTTAGTTCCTGTTCTCTCTTTACAAGAACGGGCATCAGCAGATCTGATAATGTTTGCGTTTTATGTATGTACTTTATAGGTTTAGCCATTTTGTGTGTGCTTTGTAGAAATTAGTGGCTTCTTTACTGGTGATTATTCCCGCAGTGGGGCACTGCGGTTATGAAATTAAAGGCCCCTCCTGTTTTTGGAACCGCAGGAGCTTTCTAGTTTGCTGTTAGGTAGATTTTTGGTTCCTCTTTCCTGTCGTGCTCTCTTTTTCTTCATGAATTCTTTTCTTTTTTCTGCCTTCTTGCTCATTCACCTGTATTTTTTCCAAAAATCTCTTCTCTTGCCGCTTGTCTCGCGATTCATGTATAGTTTAATCTGTTAGTGTTCTGATGTAAGTCCAGCAGTAGATAGGTTAAGCCTATTTTAACATACTGGAAACTGGTAATCTTCCAGTAGGTATTAATTTAGTTTTACTAAAGCCTGCTGGGACACAAGTAATGGGTTAGTGCATTTGTAAACAGGAATCGCTTGACAAGTGGCCCCCTTCATCCCCCCCCTTCCTCGTCCTGATATGGCTCTGCGTAGTCGGCTGGACGTTAAGCAACAAATAAACAAACAAACAAACAAACTGGTGATTATGTAAATCGATGATTGACATTCGATCGATTCCTCTGTCCAGGTGCCTGTATCATATATCTTTTTGTGTGTTTTTTTTGCTTGCAAAAATGACTGGAGCGCTTTCTCTGATGAGAGAGACAGCAGCAATATTTGTGATACTAAAACAGCCTTTCTGTCAAACAGAAGTTGTGCAACAGTGATTGTAAATTACCTGTTTGACAGATTCAACGCTTGATCTGTGCGCAATTAAACCAAACTCATTGATGTGTGCCTCACAAACACACACACACACACACAAACACTCATGCACACACATACAAACACTCATGTACACACACACACATGCATGCACACACACAAACACTCATGCACACACACACACAAACACTCATGCACACAAGTACATGTGCACTCTCTCTCTCTCTCTAACACACACACACTTACACAGATACTATGATGGAACACAAACACACACACACATGCAGTGAGACATACACGCACACACATGCAAACATGATGACGTCGTACACTGACTTGAAAAAGACCCGAGTTCTTAAATAAGCCATGAATTATGTTGACTTTCTGCTGATCTGATTGCTGGTGGAAAAGAACACTTTCAATAAATTAATTAGCAACAAAACATAATATCATTGTGGAGATTTTTTCTGCGTCAGAGTTTAATGCTTGTTGAATCGATTGAATGGGGAATTCTGCAACAGTGCTTGCAAATTTCCCGTTCGTCTATAGTTTTCTGCATAAATATAGGGATCGGGGAATCGTTTGGTATCTGTTAAACAGATATTATCATGTGTATTGTAAATTAAGATGTGTATAAAGATGTTTTGATGTGTATTCTTTTGACTTGTATTTCTTTCTTCTTTTTTGTTTTAAAAGAACCCATTTCAGGCCTGGGAATGATACACCTTTTGTCGTAAATACGACGAAGTCCTTTTCTAAAAAACTTCCTCCTCGTAACGTAATAATACCTTCTCATGCAGGTCCTAGCTGGGACACATGCAAAAGAAATGACAGAATTGTTCTAAGTGAGTCGTCATTATTTGCATTATCATCTTTTCAAGCCTTAGCTATAGTATTGGTGTTGTTCTCAGTCTGAGATAACACTTGTCTTTGGAAGAGAAGTCCAGGAAGAGCGGGCTTGGCTTGAATGTTTAACTGGCTTGGTTATTAAGACCACCCTGTGGAAACTTACCAAACTCCAACATCCTGGCTGCTTTTTGTGTAGAATCAGAATTTTTTTGGAATTGATTTTGCAGATTTTCACATCAATGTCTGTCAAGAAATTAATGTATGCACAGTGGTACCTGCGATGTGTGGCCCCTCTGTTGAGAGGACACCTCCCTTAAAAGGACACATTATGAGGTCCCTTTGTCTACTATCTCGACACAATATACCTGTCATGACAGGCCACCTGCACTGTAGGGACACTGTTGGTTGGTCCCAGGGGTGTCCTATCATCGCAGGTACCGCTGTACATACAAAAAATCCCATTCTGCACAAAAATGAAGCATCAAGATGGTGGACTTCTGGCATGTGTCCTGGGGGGAGGAATTTTGTTAAAATTTCTTTTTTCTTTCTGGAAGAGAATGAATGTTTAACGGTTGTCTTGGTGTGCAATCTGTTGTGTGTACGGCTTGGCAAATTCACGCTTGTGTCAAAAAGATCTTTGATGTTAGGCTACATTTGCGCAGTTGTTAATAAATGTCATGAAACATCTGAACTGTTTGTGTTGGTTCGTTTTGATGCTCTGACAGCAAGAAAGATGCAGGATACACACTCTATGGCATATGAAGTATACTTCCTTTTTCTATACATTATAAGCCAAATTTGTGTGCTACATAAGGTGTGAGTTGACTCACACACTTCCACACACACACACACACACACACACACGCAAAACACACATACACACACTCACCAAACATCAAGCAACAACACATTCAAGCAATAATTATTCACCAAGCACATGTATTCACAGCTTACAACAGCCATCATCTCACATGCACAGTCTATCATCCTGCACAAAAAAAACCACAACACTTTTTTTTTTAAACACTGACAATAGACAAACTCTTGAAGTAACTCTGTTAGGTTTGTATGGGTAATGTGAAAGAGTGAATACTTTTGCTTATATTGAGGCAAACTTTCCCCAGGTGCTCGGTCAGACACACCCCAAGCTTATTCACTGGCCTATAATGTCGCGTGGGAAAATCGGATTAAAAAAAGCAATAGCTTTCACAACCCATACAAACATAACAGAGTTCTATATATATGGACTGGGTGGCCGAGTGGTAACGCACTTGCGCTCAGAAGCGAAAGGTTGCGAGTTCGACCCTGGGTCAGGTCGTTAGCAATTTTCTCCCCCCTTTCCTAACCTAGGTGGTGGGTTCAAGTGCTAGTCTTTCGGATGAGACGAAAAACCGAGGTCCCTTCATGTACACTACATTGGGGTGTGCACGCTAAAGATCCCACGATTGACAAAAGGGTCTTTCCTGGCAAAATTGTATAGGCATAGATAAAAAAATGTCCACCAAAATACCCGTGTGACTTGGAATAATAGGCCGTGAAAAGTAGGATATGCGCCGAAATGGCTGCGATCTGGTCGATGTGAATGCGTGATGTATTGTGTAAAAAAATTCCATCTCACACGGCATAAATAGATCCCTGCGCCTTGAGTCCGAGTCTAGAGATGCGCGCGCGATGTAAGACTTCATATAACATATTTCCGGAACATCGTCTATTCTGTCCCTGAAATTGTCTCTATCTCATTTACTGTGGCCAGTGTAACTTGTGACATCCATCTTTTAATACAAAGATTCTTGTGAAGCGTTACCTGTGAAGATAGAACACCCCTTGAGCCCAGCCAAAGTGTCCCTGCACTAACAACGTCCTATGGCAGGTACAACTGGTAACATTGAAGGACAGAGGAACAACAGAGGGTGTCCTTTTCTGGGAGGTGTCCTCTCATCAGAGGGGCCACAAATTACAGCTACAGAGGAACCTCTCTTTTATATGTCACCCTTAGAGTGATCTCCTTCATTTTCAAGAGCTTGTTTTCTCGGACTTTCTGTTGATACAGACATTCCGTACCCTCATTTCAAGACTTTTTTTTTCAAGATCTGATTTTCACTGACTATTAGGGTTTAACGTCCTCTTAGACCAACTGGTCTATATTGGGACAGGTATTGGTAATACGTTGAAGATATGGTGTGATACTTTGATTCGAACAAGCCCGCTGTGGCTGTCTCCTTCGACACACCAGCATTGGGTTTGTCTCGTCAAAGTATCGAAATACGATCATGATAATTGGAGACGAGAGATGATGCATGCGTGTCTTCGTGTTTTCCAAGCCCTGAGAATTTCGCTGTGAACGTGGGATCTTTTTCGTGCGCATATGTGCACACGGGGGTGTTCGGACACCGAAGAGAGTCTGCACAAAGTTGACTCCGAGAAATAAATCTCTCGCCGAACGTGGGGATCGAACCCACGCTGATAGCGACCAACTGATTTTCATTGATTTTTAAAGGTCTTAAAAAGGGGTTCCACTGTGGACTATATATGTATAAACCACACCACTGTGGACAAAGTTTCCCAACAATGCAGGGGTCAAAATCAGATATCAGTTTGTGTACCCTAACCTGTCAAATAAATTTCAAATTCACCAGCAAACAGTATCAGCCACTTCAATACAACACATCAATTGGACACTTGAAACTAATGACATATTGAATACATTTCAAATTGAACTAACGTACATTACCTAACCCGTTACTAAAACAGAACATGAATTTAAGCACAGAAACATCATGAATTTGTTGTATAACAATCAGAAACTGACCAAAACAATCCAACAAAATTAATCTGAGCCTGATCCCTAAAACTGCCCAGTAGATCATACCCTTGGAGCTCACAGAAAAGTCTGTCAAGATTCTTATGAGTGCCCCTAGCAGGCCTCTCTCCCCCTCCCTCCTTTTTCCCCACAACTACCTCCTCCCGCCCCACCTCCCAGCACCCTCCCCGCCCCCCGTCCCTCCTTCAACCTCCTCTGTTGAGATGAGCTCAGCAATGGCACGCATCAGTGCCCCTTCTTTCTCCGTCTCGTTCCAGTTGGTCACACCTGGCCGCACGATCTTCTCTTCCAACAGCCTATCCAGTTGACGACGCAGATCCTGTGCAACAAAGCGTGAAATAGTTTGAATCATATTGGAGAGAACAGCGAAACCCCGTTTAAAGACACCCATCCCCCCCTACCTCTCTGACTATAACCCTTAAATCCTGCCTGGGTAACTTGCTTTAACAGGCAACAAACTGTTTAATAAACAACAACAGAAGAAGAAGAAGAAAAACAACAAACAAACAATACGTGTGCGTATGGGGTGTGGTCATTTAATACATCAAGAAAACACTGTCAGTTGTCAATTCAGGTAAATACACCTAATGCTTTGCATACAAATATTTCCTGGCAAGTTAAAGGCCATTACCGGCTGGTTTGCGGGCGGGACAGATGTAGCTCTGTTTTCTTGTGTGTGGACTACAGTCGAACTCGCTTAAGACGAATCACTGGGGATCGGAAAAAAAGTTCGTCTTAACCAAAATTCGTATTAAGAAAATTGATTGATTTTTTTTTTTTTTTAAGTCTTGTACATTTTATGGTGTTTCAATTTGTTTCTTTTGCAACTTTCATGCTGCTTCACGTTTAGACAATAAAGTGACATATTCAGTTACATGTTCATGTGTGTCTCATGTTGAGTGATGATTGTTGAGTTTGAGTGAGAGTGAGCACACAGATGTTTCATCCAGTTGTTACGTTTTTGGTCACACACACGCACACACTGACACTGTCCACATTCGCGGTGTTCCTATCATTTGTCCGGAATCACTTACCTTGGCGACGGGTAGCAAACCTTGGCCAATTTAGTTTTTTTGTTTGTTGTTGCAACATGATGTTCAAATCCAAATCGAAAGCACTGACTGACTGATAAACTATCGCGAACCGGCGAACGCAAACGTTGAGAGTGTGGTTTCCCTTGTCCAAGGGAAACCACTCTGGCATCTATATTTTTTGGCAATGGCTCCCGTTCAAAACATTGATGTTTCGTTTTTGGTATTCGCGAAGGAAATAAACGTCAGTCAGTCATTCATGTTCAGTGTCTGAGCTATCAATCACTTTGATTCTAAATTTGAAATTGTTTTGTGAGTACAGTGTAATCAGTTTAACTTTATTCAGTGATCGGTTGAGCAATGGTTCAAGCAGTCGACGCAAGGGAAGACTTTGACACATGTATTCAAACTTCTCAAATTCCCATGATATGTCGATCTCGGGACGAGTTTAAAGATTTCGTCATAAGCGTGAGTAAATTACAGACATTATGCATGCTTGGGAATCCAA
This sequence comes from Littorina saxatilis, assembly GCF_037325665.1. Taxonomy (NCBI): domain Eukaryota; kingdom Metazoa; phylum Mollusca; class Gastropoda; order Littorinimorpha; family Littorinidae; genus Littorina; species Littorina saxatilis. Next base: position 43,040,011 of record NC_090254.1, on the reverse strand, counting down.
AAAGTGCTCGTTATAAGCATAAATTCGTTATAAAGAATTCGTTTTAAGCATTTTTTTTAAGCATGAAGAAAGAGGTATTCAGTTGGGAACTTAAAACTAATACGTTATAAGTCAAAATTCGTAACTAGCGTGTTCGTTTTATGTGGGTTCGACTGTATATATCCCCCCGCGGGTTAGGGGGAAGAATTTACCCGATGCTCCCCAGCATGTCGTAAGAGGCGACTAACGGATTCTGTTTCTCCTTTTACCCTTGTTAAGTGTTTCTTGTATAGAATATAGTCAATGTTTGTAAAAGATTTTAGTCAAGCAGTATGTAAGAAATGTTAAGTCCTTTGTACTGGAAACTTGCATTCTCCCAGTAAGGTAATACATTGTACTACGTTGCAAGCCCCTGGAGCAAATTTTTGATTAGTGCTTTTGTGAACAAGAAACAATTGACAAGTGGCTCTATTCCATCTCCCCCCTTTCCCCGTCGCGATATAACCTTCGTGGTTGAAAACGACGTTATACACCAAATAAAGAAAGAAAAGAAAGTCGCTGGCAACGCTAAATTTAGCTCTGTGGCTTTCTACTATAACAAGGCCTGGTCTCCTGGAGATGGATGTTCGGCTTTAGGAGTTTCCCTCTTTTAAAACCTTGTTTGCTCAGATTTCCTGTTCATAAGCTCTGTAAATGTACCTCCGTTTTAAGATTACCTTGACCAGTTTAAGATCTGATTTTCACAGATTTTGTTTAGGTCTTTATAGTTTTGTTTTGTTTTGCTTTAAACAAACTTTTATTCAAAATACATAACATGCAAGTATTGACAGTATGCAACGAAGACACAAACTCAAGCAAAAGCTTATTTTACCTGACCAAAAGGTCTTAAAAGAAGGTGGGGGCGGGGATTGGGGGGGGGGGGGGGGGTGGGTGGGGGGGGGGGGGGGGGGTGGTTCCAGTGTATGGGTATTATTGATGCATTGGTTCTTAACATGTACTCTTATTATGTTTTGGTGGTCTGCTTACCTTAGACTATGACAACTTGTTCTCATTCCTCACTGACTCACCAATCTCTTACATGTTACTGTCATTTATCACTGACAAATGTGTTCTTTGCGCAGACAACAAAATCTCCCAACTCTAAGTAACGAAAAATGCAATTATAGCCTCAACACTGAAATGAGTCATCCTTCTTTGTGTGTGTGTTCCTGTGAGCAGGAGTAGTGAGTATGAATGCTACAACAAAAGTCTGTCTTTCCATTCCTTCCCACCTTTAATATCTGTCAAGAATGTTCCAATTGTCTGAACCCAGACTGACAACAATGGCGTCAATGGGTCTCCATTGAGCATGTTCTTGGCAAAGAAGGTTGTTTATTGAGCGCTTTGAGCAGGGTTAAAAACCCTGGATACATGCGCTATATAAATATTATGCATTATTATTATTATTATTATTATTATTATTTTATGTTTTTTTTAACGTTCCTTCAACCGATATGGCTAGCTATGCATGACGTTGGCCAAGAAAGTTGTAATTGTATCATCTAACCTGCCTACCAAATCAAGGAGGAGGTGGGGTTTTAACAGGGGGGTTCCGGTGCACATTACAATCCTTAAACGACTTTACAGTGATATGAACGGACCTTTAACAGTTGAGAAAGGACGTTTATTTGTGAGAGAGAGTGTTCTGCTACGCAAGCTGTCACTCGGACCGCTCTAATGATGAAAACCAGGAGGCCCTAGAGGTGATAGATAAGATCTGTTGTGCAAGATATGCTGTGTTTATTGCCGCTCTCAATGACGGGACATTAGCACCAGCTGCTACAGATGAATTGATTAAATGCCTTCTGGGATGACTTGACAAAACGCACGCACGCACGCACGCACGCACGCACGCACACACACACACACACACACACACACACACACACACACACACACACACACACACACACACACAAACATTAACACACAAACACACACACACACACACACACACACACACGGATTTCCCTTCTTTGAGCCATGAGACGTCAGAGTCAGAAAGTAAATCATATCCAGGCGTCTAACATTAACATCATATCCAGGCGTCAACAGTAGAGTGCTTGTTTTGTGTGCGTTCAATCATAACAACTAAAAGGAATTCTAATAAAAAAACGTTTTTTGCACATTTGACCAAAATAGTTATGACATTTAACACAGATCCTGACAGTCATTGCTCACCTCGACCTCTGCCACAGTCTCGGAACAACACTGACTGTTTCAATATGTGTAAAATGTCATATTTTGGTTAAACATACAATTAAATAACGTAGATAATGAATAACTCAACACAGACCTTGACGAGTTGTGCAGTGCTGCGAGAGGCCCTGAACACAATCCAGTCGTCCACTGAGATACATTCTTGACCCGAGTCCTGAAAACAAAAACAATATTGTTCAACTTATATTTTCATTCCCTCTTTCCCTGCATTGTCATACACTGTACACTGACAATTACAGCCTGGACCTCTGACAGCATTTATCGAGCCCTCCCAACCCCCCTAGTATAAAGGAATAGGTTGTACATAAAAATACAGTACCACCGCTATGCTCATCCTGCCTCCAAAGATACCACCACCCCCCCCCCCCCCCCCCCCCCCCCCCCCGCCCTCCCAGTATAAGGGAATAGTTGATATATTACCGTGATTATGCTGATCTTGTCTTGGTAAATTCCCCCTCCCCCCCTTCTCCCCCCAAGTATAAAGCAATAGGCGATACAGTCATACCTGTCTTTGTCGTCATAAACAGGTTCGACTGTACATGAAATTAAGATCATCAAAATGCTGATAACGCCCCCCCCCCCCCCCCCCCCCCCCAGTATCAAGTAATTAAGGCAATACATTACCATGATTATGCTGATCTTGCCTCCGAAGAAAAGCAGCGGATAGGGCGACACCATTGTGCAGTCATGAACATACACCTGCAAGGTAAAAAAGTAAATTGGACTGTGAAACTGAAAGTCATGATTGAAGATTGTCATCATTAACCTGTACAATAGACGATGTTCCAAAATCGGGTTTGTATAGGTTGTGAAAGAGTGTATACTCTTGCTTTTATTGAGGTAAACTTTCCCACGTAACATTTATAGTCCAGTCTCTCGCGAGGGGTGTGTCTGAAACATGCTGACGAGGAACATGTAAGGAATAAGTTAGCCTCAATAAAAGCAAGGTCAAGGGTATTCTCTTTGTTACAACCCATACAAACCCAACAGAGTTATTTTCTGAGTTCGTCTACTGCAGTCAGAACACACTTCGCCTGATTCACTGTGTCTGACTGTGTTTATTGAGAGTTGTGGAATATAACAGACCGAGAGAGAGAGAGAGAGAGAGAGAGAGAGAGAGAGAGAGAGAGAGAGAGAGAGAGAGAGAGAGAGAGAGAGAGAGAGAGAGAGAGAGAGAGAGAGAGAGGACAGACACACACACACACACACACACACACACACACACACACACACACACACACACACACACACACACACACACACACACACACCCTAACCTGGGTAGTCTTCAGCATGTGATAGTAGACAAGCCACTTTGACTCAAAATGCGTCTCCCTGCAGTTGACCGACTTGGGATGGACTGACACTTTCCCCTTGCCGTTCTTCGTGTGCAGTTTCACCATCCTGAAGCACACACAACCAAAATGAAACAACATCATCATGAAGCCCCCACACAATCTGCAGCAAACAACACTATTCTGTACAGGGATCCTAGGGTCACAGGTTCGAATCCAGGCTGGGACGGACACAGGTCAATTGTATGTGCAGACTGAATCAGTATCCATGTCCCATCCCGTGTCACCACAGAGGCACGTAAAAGGCCTCGGTCATTCTGCCATAAGCGCAGGTGGCTGATTACAGCTAAACACACACCTTGCTGCCAGCTTTCCACTGGGAGGAATTAAGCAACCCGAATGAAGTACATGAAATGAAATGAAATACCCACTTGTAGGGGGGGTCCCCTGGTCGTGGTGTGGAGGCCACCTTGGCCACGTGAGGGTAGAGCCCCGCACACAGCACCGCCTTCACCAGGCCCAGGTCACCTGTCACACACATACAACGTCACAAATTCAGTAACGATACAATGCCAATGGAACCTCGCCTTTTTTAGACTTAAACTTCTTCTTCTTCTTCTTCGTTCGTGGGCTGAAAACTCCCACGTACACTCGTGTTTTTTGCACGAGTGGAATTTTACGTGTATGACCGTTTTTTACCCCACCATTTAGGCAGCCATACGCCGTTTAAGGAGGAAGCATGCTGGGTATTTTCGTGTTTCTATAACCCACCGAACTCTGACATGGATTACAGGATCTTTTTCGTGCGCACTTGGTCTTGTGCTTGCGAGTACACACGGGGGTGTTCGGACACCGAGGAGAGTCTGCACACAAAGTTGACTCTGAGAAATAAATCTCTCGCCGAACGTGGGGACGAACTCACGCTGACAGCGGCCAACTGGATACAAATCCAGCGCGCTACCGACTGAGCTACATCCCCGCCAGACTTAAACAAATCTGATAAAAACCAGGTCCTAAACAAAGGGAGAGAATTAAGTTACATGCAGGCAAATGGAGAGAGAGAGAGAGAGAGAGAGAGAGAGAGAGAGAGAGAGAGAGAGAGAGAGAGAGAGAGAGAGAGAGAGAGAGAGAGAGAGAGAGAGAGAGAGAGAGAGAGAGAGAGAATAAGAGAGAGAGAGAGAGAAAGAGACAATGACAATGACAATTCTTTATCATTGTCATTAAGGCAATACATTACCTTAGAGCGAAGAGAGAGAGAGAGAGAGAGAGAGAGAGAGAGAGAGAGAGAGAGAGAGAGAGAGAGAGAGAGAGAGAGAGAGAGAGAGAGAGAGAGAGAGAGAGAGAGAGAGAGAGAGAGAGAGAGACATTGCTGGCTGACCAGAGTTGATGTTGGACTGTGGGTCTTTAGGGTTCTTGCTGGCCACAAAGTTGAGGTCGTGCAGCAGATCCGCCAGCTGTTTCTTCATGTCCTTCAGCATCTGAAAACAGGGGGTCAAAGTTGATTTTTACATTTAGTCAAGTTTTGACTAAATGTTTTAACATAGAGGGGGAATCGAGATGAGGGTCATGGTGTCTGTGTGTGTGTGTGTTTGTGTGTGTATGTGTGTGTGTGTGTGTGTGTGTGTGTGTGTCTGTTTGTGCGTGTGTGTGTGTAGAGCGATTCAGAGTAAACTATTGGACCAATCTTTATGAAATTTACATGAGAGTTCCTGGGTATGATATCCCCAGACGGTTTTTTCATTTTTTGGATAAATGTCTTTGATGACGTCATATCCGGCTTTTCGTAAAAGTTGAGGCGGCACTGTCACACCCTCATTTTTCAATAACATTGATTGAAATTTTGGCCAAGCAATCTTTGACGAAGGCTGGGCTTTGGTATTGCATTTCAGCTTGGAGGCTCAAAAATTAATTAATGACTTTGGTCATTAAAAATCTGAAAATTGTAATTAAAATTATTTTTTTATAAAACAATCTTATTCTTCATCATTTTCTGATTCCCAAAACATATAAATATGTTATATTCGGATTATAAACAAGCTCTGAAAATTAAAAATATAAAAATCATGATTAAAATAAAATTTCCGAAATCGATTTAAAAACAATTTCATCTTATTCCTTGTCGGTTCCTGATTCCAAAAACATAATATAGATATGATATGTTTGGATTAAAAAACACGCTCAGAAAGTTAAAACGAAGAGAAGTACAGAAAAGCGTGCAGCGCAGCACAGCGCAACCGCTACCGCGCTAAACAGGCTCGTCAATTTCACTGCATTCTACGGACTACGGTCATTGTGAAAAAATGCAGTGCGTTCAGTTTCATTCTGTGAGTTCCACAGCTTGCCTAAATGTAGTAATTTCGCCTTACACAACTTGTTTTAATTTTAACTTTGTATTTGTTACACATGTAATACAATTGTAAAGCGCCTGGAGCCAGGGACTAGTACTTTATCATTTTTATTATCATTATTTATCATGTTCAAAATCAGAACAATGTGCCTGGAGAGAACAGACACACACACACACACTGATCCAACCGCTATCCTTGGTGCATGCACACTCTCACAAGACTAAATTCACACAGGAGAGAAAAGCTACCAACACGCAGCGTGCTTGGTGACAAGAAGTAGTCCCAGCAGAACTGTCGGTCAGCGCCCCTGGACAAGCTCCTCTCCCATAACTGAAATCATCCATGATGACACAATATTACATGTACGCTGCTGACATCATAATCCCCCTCAACCCCTCATCATCATTTTTAACATAACATTTCTGATCTTAATAAGTCTCAATCATAATCTTCAAGAGAAAAAAAAGCTTTGAAGAAAACCTAAAACACCAAAAAGAAAGCCAAGAAAAAAGTCAAACAAGCATGCATGGGAACTGTCCGCGAAATCGCGGATTTAAGCGAAAAGGAAATAACGTTTCAGCGAAACTAAAAAATTGTCCGCGGCAAAAAAAAGGTAAATTGAATTATATGTATACTATTGTCTCTCTAGCCATTGTTTGCTTACACGAGAACTATCAAAATATTGGTCTAAAATGCTAAAATTCGTTTTCCTTCCGGGAGGCTTCGCACCCCTGGTCCCCCTAACGGGGCTCTGCCCCTGTACCCCGCCAGGGCCTAGGCGGCCCCTGGACCTCAGCCTATTTTCAGAGTTTTTTCTATTTTGGAATTCCCATGCCTGAATAAGGCCATGGAGAAGAAAAAAAACATGAAAAAGCAGAGAAAAAAAAGAAAGAAAGAAAAACAAACAGCCAAAAAAAGGCCAAGGGAAACAACTTACATGAAAAATCCACACACACAATACAAAACAAATAAGACACAAAATGTGATCCCACCTCCATGGCTCTGATGAGAACGTAGTGGTCACTCTTGCTGCTCTCTGCTAACTCTTTCCTGGCTTTATCCGCTTCTTTCTCCTTGCCCTGTTAAAGACAAACGACACCAATTAAACAAAACAAGCCATCTCTTCTTGGTCCCCTCTTTCAGAGTAAATCTACAGCATCAGAACGAGGAAATTACTTGAAAGGTCGCTGCCAGGCTGTGGATGGATCGATATCTAATATATAATTATTAGCACAACACAAATAAATGTTAACGGTACAACTCCTTACCATGAAAACCATGAACCACCATCTCACATCTGGCCAGGCTTTTGGATGGGATAAGACCATCCCTCCACTTGGTCACAAAATGAACATTACAAATAACAGCCTGGATGCTCTCTACATTGCACAGCAGGAATCTGTTGGGATGAATTAACTTTGCAAAGAAGGCACTAGCGACTCTCTCCCTCTCTCTGTACATCCGTCTGTCCCTCCCTCCCTCTCTGTCTCCTCTTTCTCTCAGTTTCGCTCTCTCTCTCTCCCCCCCCCCCTCTCTCTCTCCCCCTCTCTTTCTCTCTCCCCCTCTCTTTCTCTCTCCCCCTCTCTTTCTCTCTCCCCCTCTCTCTCTCCCCCATCTCTCTCTCCCACTCTCTCTCTCCCCCTCCCCCTCTCTCTCCCCCCTCTCTCTCCCCCCCTCTCTCTCTCTCTCCCCATGTCTCCCTCTCTCTCGCCCTCTCACTCTTCATCTCTCTCTCTCGCCCTCTCACTCTTCATCTCTCTCTCTTGCTTTTCATCTCTCTCTCCCAACCCCCCCCCCCCCCCCCCCCTTTCTCCCCTTCTCTCACTGTCATCACTAACCAGAGGTATGACAAAAGCGTCTTTGAAGGACAGACTGGCGGCCACAGTCTCACTGTCTGGGTGGCCGAGTGGTAACGCACTTGCGCTCGGAATCGAGAGGTTGCGTGTTCGACCCTGGGTCGGGCCGCTATTTTCTCCCCCCTTTCCTAACCTAGATGGTGGGTTCAAGTGCTAGTCTTTCGGATGAGACGAAAAACCGAGGTCCCTTCGTGTACACTATATTGGGGTGTGCACGTTAAAGATCCCACGATTGACAAAAGGGTCTTTCCTGGCAAAATTGTATAGGCATAAATAAAAATGTCCATCAAATACCCGTGTGACTTGGAATAAAGGCCGCGAAAGGTGAACATTCGCCTAACAGGCTTGAGGTTTGCTGGTCGATGTTAATGCGTGATATATTGTGTAAAAAATTCCATCTCACACGGCATAAAGCGCTTTGAACTTCGGATAAGGCGCTATATAAATAAATAAATAAATAAAATAAATAATAAATAAATAAAATCACTAACCAGAGGTATGACAAAAGCGTCTTTGAAGGACAGACTGGCGGCCACAGTGAGGATGGGGTTGAGACAGCAGAACATGGCGCCGAACAGAATCATCTTGCCCGTGTGGGGGTCGACCGGCATGCGAGCAAGGTGCTTGCCCAGCGGTAACAGATTCTCCTCACCGTCCAGGGCGTTCTGAAAGGATAAAAGTCGTGTAAAGCATGAGTGAAACATTCAGTCAAATCTGTTGCAACTGAACAGCCTGTAACCTGCATTTAATATGTACGTCTAATTGCAAATATTTCAATTAGCAATCTGTGTGTTCTAAAAATTGAGAGACAACAATCTCTCTTTTGTAAATCATGTGAAATTTTAATGTAAACAAAATTTGATGGCCTCTCTAAGCAGCCAGAACACACTAAGAATGTTAGCAAGAACATTAATTTCAAGAGCTTCAATTTGATATACAACATGCTATATTTACCTGAAGAAATGATCATGAAACTTAAGATTTTCGGGCCCTACCATAATTTCATTATTTTCAGCATAAGATACCGTGAACTGGTAAGAGTTAAGGAAAGTGTCCTCTTATCAGAAGGGCCACACATCGCAGGTAGCACTGTAGCTTTCCACTGGGAGGAAGCAACCCGAACTTCCCAGCAATTGGGTTATAAAGTAATTGAAATACAGTGGAACCTCCCTTTTAAGACAGCCAAAAATCTTAGAAAATCAGGTTTTCAAAAGGAGGGAGTCTTAAAATGGGGGTAAATTTGATAGAGGTTATGAACAGAAAGTCTGGGAAAACAGGGTCTTAAAAGGGAGGAAGTCTTCTTCTTCTTCTTCTTCTGCGTTCGTGGGCTGAAACTCCCACGTACACTCGTGTTTTTTGCACGAGTGAAATTTTACATGTATGACCGTTTTTTACCCCGCCATTTTGGCAGCCATACGCCGTTTTCGGAGGAAGCATGCTGGGTATTTTCGTGTTTCTATAACCCACCGAACTCTGACATGGATTACAGGATCTTTTTTGTTGCGCACTTGGTCTTGTGCTTGCGTGTACACACGGGGGGGTGTTCGGACACCGAGGAGAGTCTGCACACAAAGTTGACTCTGAGAAATAAATCTCTCGCCGAACGTGGGGACGAACTCACGCTGACAGCGGCCAACTGGATACAAATCCAGCGCGCTACCGACTGAGCTACATCCCCGCCCGGAGCAAGTGTTAAATTGGGGGGTCTTCAAAGCGGGGTTCCTCTGTACCACTCACTCACCAGCTCTTGCAGGGTGACGATGGCTTTGTGCAGAGCTTCCATGGAGGGCGGCTGCATGGCTTTGCTGACAAACGGCTCGATGCGGCCAAGCTTCAGCAACTGTTCACAAATAAAACACACCAACTTAGTTAGTGGAAGAATCTTTTGTAATGTATGTGTGATGGTGTATGCTTTTAATTAAGCGTTGCTGACTATGAATGTAGATGTAAATGCTTGTATAACTGTGTTTTAATTTTAAATGTGTCAAGCGCCATGAGCATAATTGTAAAGTTATGATGTTGCGCTATATAAATGCTCATTTATTATTATTATTATTATTATTATTATTACTAAAATACAGCATGTTTTAAAGCCAGTACAGATTTTTGGCTCACGTTAGTGTACCCTATGCGATCGTAAACTGTGTCTGTCTGTGCGTGCGTATGTATGTATGTATGTATGTCTGTGGTAGGAACTTTAACATTTGACTAAACACCGAAATACTCATTTTACCTGGTTTAATTGATAATACACAAATATTCACAAATAACTCTGTCAAGATTTTCAAGTGCTATGGCAGAGTTATGCCCAAAACAGGGAGACAATAAGCAGGTCAAATTGAGAACACGTCATCTTAAATTCACCCAAAGCAAATAGACTGTAGCTAACGATTCAAAATCCAGAATCGATGAATGTGTTTTACGGTTAAAAATTCAATGTTTCAATCATTAGCTTTTCTTGAATTCCTATCTCGTCTCGTCTCGTCTCGTCTCGTATCATCTCATCTTATCTAATATCTAATCGTATATTACGGGGCAAACCTTGATCTGCAGACAGAGCTCCTCCAGACGAGTTCTGAGCATCTCAGGGGGGAGGTAATCCATCATCTCCAGCCACTTGAGGCCTGTGTACAGGTGGTAGCAGTATCCCGCCTGCACCCTGACATTGCATCAAAACCAACCAGCTTATAGTATTTATTTTAACTGTGTTTCATTAACTTTAGGATATGAAGATGTGTTTTGTGTTTTTTGTTTGCTTAACGCCCAGCCGACCACGAAGGGCCATATCAGGGCGGTGCTGCTTTGACATATAACGTGCGCCACACACAAGACAGAAGTCGCAGCACAGGCTTCATGTCTCACCCAGTCACATTATTCTGACACCGGACCAACCAGTCCTAGCACTAACCCCATAATGCCAGACGCCAGGCGGAGCAGCCACTAGATTGCCAATTTTAAAGTCTTAGGTATGACCTGGCCGGGGTTCGAACCCACGACCTCCCGATCACGGGGCGGACGCCTTACCACTAGGCCAACCGTGCGGTATAGGATATGAAGATATGTTGTACGGATGTTGATGTGCAGAGGAAAAATACTTTACTTCATTTGGTGTTTAACGTCGTTTTCAACCACGAAGGGTTATATCGCGACGGGACTTGTAAGGTCATTGCTGGGCTGTGCATGTATCGATCGGTATTGTATCTCATTAAGACCCCAGTACCCAAGCCAAACTTCCCAGCAATGGAATAATAAATGTACAGTTATCTAAAAAAATCTAAATAACAGTTGGTGAGGCAAACAATGTTAAATAAGCTACAGATTTTGATGTTTAATTGTTCTTGTCTTGGCAAATACAAAATTCTTTTGTTTTCTCTGAAATGTACAGTGATGAAATGAAAGAAAAAAGAAAATACAGTAGATTCCCCCAGTTAAGACTTCCCCCATTTTAAAACCTTGCATTTTCTTATTTTCTGTTCATATAAATCTCTGTAAATCTACCCCCATTTTAAGACTTCCCCCATTTTTTTTCTTCTTCTTTTTCTTCTTTGTTTGTGGGCTGAAACTCCCACGTACACTCGTGTTTTTTGCACGAGTGGAATTTTACGTGTATGACCGTTTTTTACCTCGTCATTTAGGCAGCCATACGCCGTTTTCGGAGGAAGCATGCTGGGTATTTTCGTGTTTCTATAACCCACCGAACTCTGACATGGATTACAGGATCTTTTTCGTGCGCACTTGGTCTTGTGCTTGCGTGTACACACGGGGGGTGTTCGGACACCGAGGAGAGTCTGCACACAAAGTTGACTCTGAGAAATAAATCTCTCGCCGAACGTGGGGACAAACTCACGCTGACAGCGGCCAACTGGATACAAATCCAGCGCGCTACCGACTGAGCTACATCCCCGCCCCTTTCCCCCGTTTTAAGACCTTGCATTTTCATATTTTCTGTTGATAATCTCTGTAAATCTACCCCCATTTTAAGACTTCCTCTTTTTTATGACCCGATCTTTTACGATTTATTGAGGTCTTGAAAGCGGGTTCCACCGTACCTGCCGGCTCTGCCCCGACGCTGCTTAGAGTTGGCACGTGACACCCACTGGGGTTCCAGACAGGTGAGGTTGGTGGCGGGGTCGTAGTCCTTGACCTTGATCTTACCGCAGTCCACCACAAACACCACGTCGTCGATCGTGATACTGTCATTGAGAATGACAATTCTTTATTTAACAAGGGTATAAGAATAATCATTGATATCAAATTTTGCATCTGGCCCTCACCATACAAAGGGAGTTATCTACTATACACACACAAAAAAAGTTGGAATACTGTCAGAGACAGGATCAGGTTTTCAAAATCACATGAGAAAACGCAAGTTGAAGAAATGCACACACAAGCACACACCACACACACACACATCACACACACAAACACACCACAAACACACACCCACACAGTCACACATACAAAAAAACAACCTCTCCACCCTTTATCAATCCAGGTGCAGTCCAGAACCTTCCACATGGAAGGCCCTAACTGTTAACCGCAAGACTATAATACAATTGTGCCTGTTGTTTGTCTGCCAATGTACAGCCCTGCGTATGTTACCTGGTTTCAGCGATGTTGGTGGCGATGACGATTTTCCTCACGCCTGGCGGCGGGCGATCAAACACTTCACGCTGGTTGACAGTCGGCATGAGTGAGTGAAGGGGGATAATCTTGTATCTCCCTGATCAGTGAAAGACAGGTACATTTCTTTTTTAATGCATATGAACAATAATGTGCTGTCACAAAGTATACCCCTAAAACCTTTCTCGGTTTCATCGTCTCTTTCTCGCTCTCCCCCCTCACCCCCTCTCTCTTACTCTTTCTTTCTCTCTCCCCTTCCACCCTGGAGTTTCTTATCCATATTTCTTTCCCATATCTCTCTCTCTCTCTCTCTCTCTCTCTCTCTCTCTCTCTCCTCTCTCTCTCTCTCTCTCTCTCTCTCTCTCTCTCTCTCTCTCTCTCTCTCTCTCTCTCTCTCTCTCTCTCTCTCTCTCTCTCTCTCTCTCTCTCTCTCTCAGTCTATCTGACTCACGGTCTCTCTTTCACTTTCACTTTCTCTTTTTATTATTTTTCAATTTTTGTTCTTGGTCTTATTAGATGTGGTGATAATGCATTTATGTTTGATTCATACACAGCATTGTTCATTTGGTTTCTAATTAGCCACACCCCGGGACCAAAACATGGAAATTAAATCTTAAATCTAGTTACCTGCGGTAAATGAGGGGTTAGCCTGCAGCATCTTGTGCAGATTGCTGATCTCCTCCCAGCCAGGAACAAACACCAGTAGAGCACCGTCCTGTCGACAATATAATACAATAAAATACCATACAATACAATACCATACAGTACCATACAGTACCATACAGTACAGTACAGCACAATACAATGCAATACAATGCAATGCAATGCAATGCAATGCAATACAATGCAATATAATATAATGCAATACCATACAGTGCAATACAATGCAATGCAATGCAATACAATACAATACAATGCAATGCAATGCAATGCAATGCAAGCAATACAGTACAACACAATACCATACAATACAATACAAAGCAATACAATACAGCACAATACCATACAGTGCAATACAATGCAATGCAAGCAAAGCAATACAGTACAACACAATACCATACAATACAATACAAAGCAATACAATACAGCACAATACCATACAGTGCAATACAATGCAATGCAATCAATGCAATGCAGTACAACACAATACCATACAGTGCAAGACAATGCAATGCAATGCAAGCAAAGCAATACAGTACAACACAACACAGTGGAACACACCTATTTAAGACATCGTCCTTTTGAAGACCTTATTTTTTCAGGTTTTCGGTTCATAAGCTCTGTATATTTACCTCCATTTTATGAACCCCGCCTTTTAAGACTTGATTTTCTCAGATTTTCTCAGATTTTCTCAGGCCTTGAAAGGGGATTCCACTCTACAATACAATACAATACAATACAAAACAATACAATACAATGTAATGTTTGTTTGTTTGTTCGTTCATGGGCTGAAACTCCTGCCGCTTTTACGTGTATCACCGTTTTTACCCCGCCATTT
>NC_090254.1:42976153-43021153 GCF_037325665.1 Littorina saxatilis | reverse complement strand
GCTGAGAAGGGGGGTTCCACTGTATGGTACAGCTATACAGCTGAGAAGGGGGGTTCCACAGTATGGTACAGCTATACAGCTGAGAAGCACTCACTGAAGTACTGTGAGAACATCTCAGCGTTGAGCGTGGCCGACATGAGGATGACCTTGAGGTCGGGTCGTCGTGGCAACAGGTCCTTGAGGATGATCATCAGGAAGTCAGACTGCAAATCTCTCTCGTGGATCTCGTCTATGATGACGTGTGTGGTCCTCTTCAACAGTCTGTACAATTCAAGAAATTTGTAAAGCTAGCAAAAAAACTAGGGAAAACAGAATTTCAGAGAGCGCTAGCAGGAAGAAACATGGCATGTGTTGTCCTTTTTCAAAATTCTGCGCAAGTAAGCAAGCAAGCACACACGCATGCACGCACGCACACACACACAAACACACCTTAGCCATCTTCTTAATTCAGTCTTTCACAGAACATTCAGTCAAATATCATGTAAAAAGCTGGAGACATCTGTGGTGATTTTTACAAGAACAGGAACAAGTTATCTTCAACAAAAAACATGCAAGTATGCAATACATACGGATCTCCTTCCAGAAACTTGATGACGATTCCCGTGGTACAGAACAGCATGGACCCCTGCTTCCTTGGCTGGCGTCTGTACATGGAAACAAAACATTTTCATTACTAGCATTCGACGGGCGCAGTGGCCTAGTGGATAAGACATTGGCCTTCGAATCGGAAAGTCGTGAGTTCAAATCCTGGCCGCAGCCGCCTGGTGGGTTAATAGTGGAGATTTTTCTGATCCCCCAGGTCAACTAATATGCAGACCTGCTAGTGCCTTCACCCCCCCCCCCCCCCCCCCCCCCCTTCGTGTGTACATGCAAGCACAAGACCAAGTGCGCACAGAAAAGATCCTGTAATCCATGTCAGAGTTCGGTGGGTTATACTTATAGAAACACAAAAATACCCAGCATGGTTCCCCCAAAAGCGGCGTATGGCTGCCTAAATGGCGAGGTAAAATTAACCATCATACACGTAAAAGCCTATGAACGAAAAAAATATAATAAAATAGCATGAAGTAAATGAAATAAAATTCCACAGCCTTTTAATGTCTAAGTCAGAAGAAGGAAGTGACCATGAACACACATTGCAGGGGAGCTAGTCAAAATTCGCCTGACAATCGCTTTACGGGAATGTTCTCCTACTTTTGCGTTCATGGGCTGAAACTCCTTCGTACACTTGTTGTTTTTTGTGTGCAAGAGTGGGTTTTTACGTGTATGATCGTTTTTACCCAGCCATTTAGGCAGCCGTACGCTGATTTGGGGAGATGCATGCTAGACATGTTGTGTGTCTAAAACCCACCGAACTCTGACATGGATTGCAGGATCTTTTCTGTGTGCATTATAGGTAATTTTGACAAACAGCATTAATAATTTAATAGAAATATTGAGCTAGAGAGAGATGGCAAAGGGTTGGGTACATACTTCTGTGGGTGAGTGGAAATGCAATGAAACAAATGAAAATAAACTCACACTTCCAGCCTGATCTGGTAGCCCACGCTGGTGTCGTCACCTCCGCACTTCTCACACCGCTCGGACGCCACCCTCTCTGCAACCTGGTGGGGATAGTCATAATGTTACAAAATATGTGTCCTTGTTCTTTATGTGAAGCAATATTACAGTGGAACCCCCTATTTAATCAAGACCTCCAAAAGTCTGAGAAAATAAGGTCTTAAAAAGGACAGAGTCTAATAACAATGGGGATGAATTTACAAAGGCTATGAACAAAAAGTCTGAAACAAAGAGTCTTAAAAGGGAGGAAGTCTTAAATGGGGCAGTCGGGGCGGGGATGTAGCTCAGTCGGTAGCGCGCTGGATTTGGATCCAGTTGGCCGCTGTCAGCGTGAGTTCATCCCCCACGTTCGGCAAGAGATTTATTTCTCAGAGTCAACTTTGTGTGCAGACTCTCCTCGGTGTCCGAACACCCCCCGTGTGTACACGCAAGCACAAGACCAAGTGCGCACGAAAAAGATCCTGTAATCCATGTGAGAGGTCAGTGGATTATAGAAACACGAAAATACCCAGCATGCTTCCTCCGAAAACGGCGTATGGCTGCCTAAATGGCGGGGTAAAAAACGGTCATACACGTAAAATTCCACTCGTGCAAAAAACACGAGTGTACGTGGGAGTTTCAGCCCACAAACGCAGATGAAGAAGAAGAAGAATCTCCAGCTCTCCCTCGCTGATTTGCCTTCCCCGGCCCTGAATAGGGTCAGATACCTATTTCCAGCTGGGTGGACTGGAGAGCGCTCGGAAAAATCGGGTATATATATATGTGTAGTTAAATTTGTAAATCCGCAGCGACCGATAAAAAAAATAAACTCACCGAGACGGCACTGATTCTGCGTGGCTGGGTGCAGATGATGTGACACTGTGACCCATCCCCTCTCTCGATATAGTCGTCCAGGATAAACTGGGGTACCTGGTCACAGCAAAAAAACCTTCGTCGGTTAAGAACCACAACCATGCCAGAACAAATAACAAAGAGAAGTAAGCTTTCTAAATACAGAGAGGGAGGGGGGCTGGGGTTGAGGGAGAGTGAGAGAAAGATTCAGATTCAGATTCAAAACTTTAATACAAAGGGATAAAGGTTTTAGGCAATGCCTAATCTTCCAACCTGTCCCTTTTAGACATACATGACATTATACATTACAATTATATATTTATATAACATGTTTTAAACAGCCAAACGAATAACTAATTAACTAAGAATTTGTAATCAGGTTAAAACTAACAAAAACACTAGCTATAATAACGTGGTTCATGGATTAATAAAATGATGATTAAGATGTGATGCAGTAACAGTTATGATTTTAAAGTGTAGGGAGAGAATTATTTTTGACAAAGATATTTTCGAACATTTTTTTTAAAAGACGAAAGGGTTTGACATGTTTTACAGTACATTGGAAGTAAATTCCACACAAGAGATCCCCAGTAGGATAAACTAGATTTATACAAATCAATGCGTGGGAGCGGTAGCGTATAATTCAAAAGCCTCGCTCTACCAGGAGGACGCTCAAACAGGTCTTGGATGTATGAAGGTGTTTCATGGTTGTACATTTTGAACATGAAAACACTAGCATTTAAAAAGAACTGCTGTTGTAGCGGAGGAATGTTCAGTTGAGTGTATTTTTCTTGAGTAGTCATATTGGGATCTCGGTTTAATAACTTTACACCTCTCTTGTGAAGTGTGTTTATTTTCTTAATATGAACATCACTGGCATTGCACCAGACAGTAGATGCATAGCAAATGTGAGAGAGACAGTGTGCGTGGAAAAACATTTTGAGGGCATCCACAGAAACAACGCACCAGAGCTTGTTAAGTAAGAAAAGGTTCCTAGAAACTCGTTTATAAACTGTATCAATGTGAGAGCGCCAGTTAAGTTCATCACCAATTACAACTCCAAGCACACAGTGTTGATGGACTTGAGCAATGCTAATTGTACCATGCATAAGATCAAGGCTCAGAGGCTGTCGCTGGTGTTTTTGTCTTGTGGTTATCAACATGCTTTTTGTTTTCTTAGGATGCAGTGCCATTCTGTTACAATTACACCTATCATTAGTATTTGCTATACTTTCTTGGAGTACTTTTTCATGAGATTTATATCTGTATTACTGCTGTGAAGTGTTGAGTCTGAGTCATCCGCAAAAAGATCAAGTACAGCATTTTCTTGCTTGAGGTGTAATGGTAAATCATTAATGTATAGTCCAAACAGTAAGGGACCAAGGATAGAACCTTGTGGGACTCCACATTTTACAGTGCCTTGTGATGAATATGAACCGTTTAGGTAGACTGCTTGTTTCCTATATTATGAAAGAGAGGAGGAGAGAGGGAGAGAAAGGGAGAGAGAGGGAGAGAGAGGGAGAGAGAGGGAGAGAAAGGGAGAGAGGGAGAGAGGCAGAGAGAGGGAGAGAGAGGGAGAGAGAGGGAGAGAAAGGGAGAGGGAGAGAGGGAGAGAAAGGGAGAGAAAGGGAGAGAAAGAGAGAGAGAGGGGGAGAGAGGTGGAGAGAGGGAGAGAGGGAGAGAGGGAGAGAGGGAGGGAGAGAGGGAGAGAGAGGGAGAGAGGGAGAGAAAGGGAGAGAAAGGGAGAGAGGGAGAGAAAGGGAGAGTGAGGAGGAGAGAGGGAGAGAGAGGGAGAGAGAGGGAGAGAGGGAGAGAAAGGGAGAGAGAGGGAGAGAGGCGGAGAGTGAGAGAGAGGAGGAGGGAGAGAATGGGTGAGAGAGAGAGAATGGGTGAGAGAGAGAGAGAGAGAGAGAGAGAGAGAGAGAGAGAGAGAGAGAGAAAGAGAGAGAGAGAAAGAGAGAGAGAGAGAGAGAGAGAGAGAGAGAGAGAGAGAGGGAGAGAGAGAGAGAGAGAGAGAGAGAGAGAGAGAGAGAGAGAGAGAGAGAGACAGAAAAGAGGGAGAGAGCGAGTGAGTGAAAGAGAAGAGAGAGAGAGAGAGAGAGGTTGAAAAAACAGAGGGAGGGAGAGTTCAAAAGAGAGAGAGAGCAAGTGAGTGAGTGAAAGAGACAGTGACACACACACACACTCACACACACCCACACCCACACAGCACACAGACAACATGCATGCACGAGATGTAAGACCGACAGACTATGTACAAGCTCAGTTTAACCAACCTGCGTTGTCTTGCCACATCCAGTCTCCCCGCTGACAACAAGAACCTGGTTGTCTCGAAGCAGCCCTACCAGTTCCTGACAACAAACATAAAAACATGTATTCTAGACAAGACAGACCAATCAGCCTCTTGTAGTTGTACCCACTCCCAAACCCCCATCACTTGCTTTCCTTGAATACACACTGTAACTTTACACAAGTCCACAAAGTCATAATTATTGCTGCAATACATTGACGCAGAAGCCTATCATAATAGAAGCAGCTAAGTACTATTACCAGCAATCAACATGCGATGATACATATGCCCTTTGACCTTTCCTTGGGAATATCCGTTTCTAAAAATAGAATACAGGATTGTGGGAAAGCTGTTCAATGGCACTCATGCACTATATTCAATTTTCAATACACGACTCAAAATCTTTGGGATAACTCAAAGTCAAAATGACAAAAATACAAGTATATAGAGTTAGAAAACAAAAAAAAGTTGAAAACCGTTTAGAATGAAGCAAATGAATAAAATACAAGAATTACGGGGGGAAAAAAAAAAATGGCCTTCGAAGCGAATCGAACCCGGGACCACAAAAGTAAGGACTAGCGGACCGTCAATCGGGGACTCTACCGACTGAGCTATTTTGTCGCACTGTAGTCGAGGGAGATTTTAACTTCAAATATTACACTTGAGTTCTCGAGCGTGGCGACGACTCAGTGACTCGAGTTTCCGGGTCTTTCCGTTCGTATTTGTGTACTGTTCTCCATATCTCAGTGTTCGGGGCTAGTTCAGTAACTGACCCTACACCCCCGGTCACTTTGTATAAGTTTGGAAAGCAATATCAAGTAGTGATAATTTCAAGCGAGACCGACATTTGACCAATCGCCGAAAGGCGCATGAAAGGATATCCCAAAATCCTCTATTCTCGATGACAATATACTATGGAGTTAGTTCGGGAGAACAACGATCTATGGACGGTTTATCATATAAAGGGAAGCAAGTGGTTAAAAACGGGCAATGAACAATGTTATCTACTTGTAGTATTTCATCCACTTGTGGTTGAAGCTGATGCTTGAAAAATAACAAAGTAAAATGATTATTTGGTATTTAGTCAATAGACTTGGCCAGATCTAACATAGTGAGTCAAACTGTTTCACAGGAAGAATTTGTTGTTCATTATGTCTGTTTGTTTGTTTGTTTGTTCGTTCATGGGCTGAAACTCCCACGGCTTTTACGTGTATGACCGTTTTTACCCCGCCATTTAGGCAGCCATACGCCGCTTTCGGAGGAAGCATGCTGAGTATTTTTGTGTTTCTATAACCCACCGAACTCTGACATGGATTACAGGATCTTTTTCGTGCGCACTTGGTCTTGTGCTTGCGTGTACACACGGGGGTGTTCGGACACCGAGGAGAGTCTGCACACAAAGTTGACTCTGAGAAATAAATCTCTCGCCGAACGTGGGGACTAACTCACGCTGACAGCGGCCAACTGGATACAAATCCAGCGCGCTACCGACTGAGCTACATCCCCGCCCTGTAATGTTTGTAATTTGTGTAAATGTAACACCATTTCAAGACTTCCTCCCTTTTAAGATCAAACTTTCTCAGATTTTTGAAAGTCTTAAAAGGAAGGTTTAACTGTAACTAAATAAATAATAAAATAAATAGATGATTTCATTAATCAATCAGTAATTACATGTCGCTTGGCATAAGAAGGAAGCTTCTTGCGGAAATCAAACATCTTCTGGAATTTCTTGTCCGTCAATCTCTGCTCAGCTTGTGCTGACAGACGCTGATCCAATGCACTGTTGCCCGGCAGTCCGACCGACCCTGCACCTTCATCTTGTGTAAAACCTGAAATAAACAATATTAAATAATACATAGACAAAAAAAAATTGTAACAAGCAGTTTTATTTGGCATTATTGTAAGGCGCTTAGAAATATTGGTAGGATTTCATGTAATGTTTGTAAAAG
Source organism: Littorina saxatilis (assembly GCF_037325665.1). Classification (NCBI taxonomy): domain Eukaryota; kingdom Metazoa; phylum Mollusca; class Gastropoda; order Littorinimorpha; family Littorinidae; genus Littorina; species Littorina saxatilis. The sequence continues at coordinate 43,014,523 of NC_090254.1, read as the reverse complement.
TACAAAAGTATATATTTGAAAACACACCTAACGGTCTTTATATTAGTGAATGAACAAGTCAGACGATTATTAATAAGAAGATGCTTAATTACTTTCAGACTATTTGCTTTCTCATTGATGGTAGGGAGTTCATTGTTTGTTTTTCTTTCTTGTTTTTTTTATGCTTGATTTTGGAGTATTAGTTATAGCACTGGCAGTCCATCTGTTTTGGAAGTTTTTTAATCGTAGGACATGCGCCACGTATACCTTAATATTATCAGAAGCTCCTTTTAAGACCTGATTTTTACAGATATTTTTAGGTCTTAAATTAATTTCACTGTATATATATCTCACCTTCCCCCAGCTCGTCATCAAGAAAGATGAATTCCCCATGGGCACGGTTATACTCCAGCACTCCCGCTACCTGTGGTACATCTTCTTCCATGTCAGCATCGTCTTCAGCACTCCCTAACGCTCCGCTCGAGGGAGTGCGGGGTAGTCCCTGGCTCGTAGAAGATCCGTCATTCCTAGAGCCAGACCCGGTTGGCTGTGAGGACCCTGAGCGAGAGTCTGTTCGCCGACTTGAGTGAGATTCGTCGTCCCTAGAAGTAGAACCTGCTTTTTTCTGAGAATATCCTTCCTGAGTCTTTGGTCTACTGTAGGTCTGTTCAGAGCGAGAGTCTGTACGCCGACTGGAGAAAGATTCGTTATCCCTAGAACCTGAATCAGTTTTCTGAGAAAATCCTTCGTGAGTTTTTTGTCTGCCGTAGCTCTGTTCAGAGCGATAATCTGTTCGCCGACTCGAGAAAGATTCGTCGTCCCTAGAACCTGATGCGGCTCTTTGAGAGGACCGTTCGTGAGTGTTTTGCCTGTTGGAGCTGTGTTCAGTGCTACAGCCCGGCTGTCTGTTCGCAGCCATCTCCACATCTTCCGACAATTCCTCCCAGTTGTCCACAGCCGCTGTACTTCTTCCATGAGCCGCAGCCCCGCCGCTGTTTGATGATTTCTGATCCCACCAGCTGTCTTCCTCCCCGTTGTCCTTTTCGTCGAAGTCGCGGAGCATTTGGGGCGGGACGTTATCGGCCTGGTCGATATTGTTGAGGAGTCGTCGGATGTTGTTCTCTCTATGTTGATCCATGGCGATTGTTGGACGCTGCACAGAATCAAGACAATTTCATTTCATCATCATAAACAAAGTATTATCTGCTATTCAGTTTTCTTCCACAAGAGTTTATGGAGGGGCGATTGCGCGTGTGACTCCCTTCATGCCGATCTCCACATGCGTGGTGCATACAATATTTTTCACGCTTGAGTTACTAGGGGAAGAAGGAAAGGGTGACCCCTCCCCCTCACCCAAAATGCAACCCAACAAAAATGCTAATAACTTTTGCATCTGTTAACTGAATTATTTCATACTTGGTATACATTTATTTTAGCTTATCTTTCTTTCTTTCTTTATTTGGTGTTTAACGTTGTTTTCAACCGTTCAAGGTTATATCGTGACGGGGAAAGGGGGGGGGGGGGGGGGGGGGGGCGATGGGATAGAGCCACTTGTTAATTGTTTCTTGTTCACAAAAGCACTAATAAAAAAATTGCTCCACAGGCTTGCAACGTAATACAATATCATCGGGTAAATTCTTCCCCCTAACCCGCGGGGGGAATTTTAGCTTATGCATGACCAGTTTAATTACAAAGTGACTTTTGTGCTCTTAATAATTTTGTTTTTAAATCCGAATTCAGGGGTAGACTCAACAGTTTAAGACTCCCTCCTTTTTAAGACCTCAAAACTCCCTCCTTTTCAAGACCTCAAAACTCCCTCCTTTTCAAGACCTCAAAACTCCCTCCTTTTCAAGACCTCAAAACTCCCTCCGTTTTAAGACCTCAAAACTCCCTCCTTTTTAAGACCTCAAAACTCCCTCCTTTTTAAGACCTCAAAACTCCCTCCTTTTCAAGACCTGATTTTCTTAAAATCATAAAATTAAAAGGGTAGCACTCTTGTACTTAGCTACACATAATAAATTCCTTGATATGCAGCCACATTGATTCATTTGCGCTACTCTTGAGATCGGATATGAGATAATTATTGGCTCACATTCTGTCTTTCCTGATCTTCCTTCTTGGCTTTTGAGCGTTTGGCGTACCACAGGCCGATCTCTCTCCCCTTCAGTCCTGGGGGAGGTCTTCCTCTCCCCCCTCCCTCTCCTTCCTCTCCTCCTTGATCTGAGAGTGAAACACACACACACACACACACACACACACACACACACACACACACACACACACACACACACACACACACACACACACACACACACACACACACACATACAGGCACACACACACATTTTATGCAAATTCAACAGACAATGTTCAGAAATAACTGTGGTGTGGTTTGTACTACAGCAGAACCTCCATTTTAAGACCCCTCCCTCTTAAATTCCTGTGTTCTCAGATTTTCTGTTCATAACCTCTGTAAATTTACCCACATTTGTTATATGAAGTCTCATATCGCGCGCGAATCTCCAGACTCGGACTCAAGGCGCAGGGATCTATTTATTTCAAGACTACCTCCATTTAAAGACTGATTTTCTCTGATTTTTGGAGGTCTTCTCTGGAGGGTTCCACTGTAGCTGTGGAAAAGTTGCACACCTGACAGAGAGGCAAACAATGACATTGACCTAGACTAGGGCATACATTTAGCAATGATTAACTGTGTTATGCAATTTCCCCTCGATATTAATTTACTTTGCCCTTTTTTTCAAAAATACAGTATGGTCATCAGAGCTAAATGATTCACTGCTCATTGCCAGCCGCAATTACTGTGCATGCATTTTACAAAACTCACATAAGTAAAACTAAAAGAGATAGAGAGGGAGATATTCAGAGAGACTGAGCTAGACATGCAGACAAATACACATGTACGCGTGCGCGCACACAAACACACACACACACAAACACACACACACACACACACACACACACACACACACACATGCACTCACACACATACAGCTCAACAAATGCATTTCTAAATATAAATTAACAAAATCAAATAAATTACCAAACGGTCTGCCTCCTCCTCTTCCTCCTCCTCTTCCTCCTCCTCTGCCTCTTCCACGACCTCCGCCTCCTCTCCCCCTCCTTCCTCTCCACCCCCCACCTTCCCCTCCTCCACCACTGTCGTCACGGTAACCGCCTCTCCGGTCATCCCTGTCCATGATGTGTTGCTGTGCGTGCTGGAACAGCTTACCGTAACTTCGTTCCGCCTTTGGCATTTGTTATTCTGTAGAAAAAGATATTTTGGATAAGATAAGATTAAGAATACTTTGTGGAAAAGAGAAAGATTGCATTGTGAATATGTAACCAAAAAAAAAAAAAAAAAAAAAAAAAAAAGATTAAGAATACTTTAAGTTTCATGTCCATTTTCATTGTATCAATTCTTGAAATCACATTGAATTGTATGAAGAAGAAAATGGTGCTGCTAGACATTGTACAGTGGAACCCCCCTATTAACACCCCCCCAATTTAAGACTCCCTTCCTTTTAAGAACCTGTTTTGTCAGACTTTTGGTTCTAATAACCTCTGTAAATTCCCCCCCCCCCCCCCATTTTAAGACCCCCTCCTTTTTAACTTTAAGACCTGAGTTTCTCAGAATGTTGATGATCTTAAATGGCGGGTTTCACTGTACTCTGAGAAACGAAGGGACGTAAGCACTGCAAAGGGATAGGACATACATGTACATGTCATTTCTTTCTTCTCGTAGATTTGAAGGTTAGATACAAAATTAATAAAATATTCCACGAAATAAACCAGTGACTAAGTGAGCATGCGAGTGAGAAAGAAACCGACAGTGACAAGGTGTTTGATCAAACGAAGGGGCCAGCCCCTTGTCTGGATTATCTATCAAAGTAAACCAGGCACTGCTGACAGTATTGTCAAATTACAGGGTGATAAAAAATGTAACGATCATTGTGCAATAATGAAAAATGCACCTCTACAGTCACACAGAAATTGCTCACCCAGTCTGTCAATTTCTTGAGAGTCTTTATTTGGTTCGTTGTGCTGATATGGTGCAATTGAGAGTCCAGAACTAACTAGGAATTTTTGTATTTGGGAACAGTAATTGGAGCTTTTGGTCCATCAAACACGAGCAACGCTTAGCTTTCTGTTGAACGATAAGAGCATTTAATATGTATTCTTAAGATTTCTCAAGTAAATTAGTAGTTACAAGTCGCAGTAACAAATAATTGTTGTTAAATTCCTATATCGTGCGAGGACTGCAAATTCTCGCGAGAAGTGGTTCTTTCTCGTGCCGTTTGAGAAGAGTTGTGGCTTCATGGAAACCTCCGACTCGAAGTGTGACGATTTATACCAGTTACCACCGCTAATGATGGAGCCTGCTGAAGACGGAAATGAGCTTATCCCCAAAGCAGATATTGGTGACGTTCCAGAGGAAGTTCTGGAGATGATTTTCGGTCATTTGTCGCCCTATGCAGACTTGAAAAGCTCGATGCTAGTTTGCAGACAGTGGCATCGTGTGGTTTCAGGTTAGTCTAGTTTCACTCAAATCACTTGAGCAGTTGAGGTATATACGGTACATTGTTGACTTTATGGGTTGAACCTCAGTCGGGCTCAGATCAGATGTTTGGTAGATAACAGAAGATCTAGAGATAACAAGCATGCTTAGTCTTCTGCGCAAAAAGGAGAAAAAACACAACTGGAGTTGCGATCTGGGCTGCATGCATGATCATACAAATTAGAGAGCTCTACGCAGCTACAACCTACACTTACAGTTTTGCAGATTTTTGAAAGTAAAACAGATTTGATCGTTTCAGCATTCTTATTTAATATTATTTCTTTTTGCTTTTGATCGACTAAGTTAGGTCCCACCCCCATCTTCTTCAGAAGAAACAAGAAATCAATTGGTAGAGTCAGGGATAGGGTTAGGGTTTTAACTTTCATCATGTTAGAATAATTAAAATGCAGTAAATAGTTGGCATAGTGTATTTAATCTTTATTGAAACTCTCTCTCCCCCACCCACCTGGCAGTGATACACTAAAAGTATCTATCTATCTATATACGACTTGTGTCTGTCTGTGTGTGTGTGTGTGTGTGTGTGTCCGCGATGCATGGCCAAAGTTCTCGATGGATCTCTTTCAAATTTGGTGGCCATATTTAGGTACACCCCGGACACAACCTGGTCAATGAGATATTTCAACACGTGCTCTCAGCGCGCAGCGCTGAACCGATTTTGGTTTTTCTCTGGATCCATTCCCAGTAACTCTTCCTTATTTTCTCCAGTGTTTTCAGCGTTTATCTCCCTTCCTTCGTGTGGCGTCAATCCATATTCCCGTTTCTATTTTTAGAAGGTCACTGTCGACAACGCTCAATCCATATTCCCGTTATACTATTTTTAGAGGGTCACTGTCCCGGCGGGGATATAGCTCAGTTGGTAGCGCGCTGGATTTGTATTCAGTTGGCCGCTGTCAGCGTGAGTTCGATCCCAGGTTCGGCGGAAATTTATTTCACAGAGTCAACTTTGTGTGCAGACTCTCTTCGGTGTCCGAACCTCCCCCCGTGTACACTACATTGGGTGTGCACGTTAAAGATCCCACGATTGACAAAAGGGTCTTTCCTGGCAAAATTGCTTAGGCACAGTTAATAATTGTCTACCTATACCCGTGTGACTTGGAATAATAGGCCGTGAAAGGTAAATATGCGCCGAAATGGCTGCAATCTACTGGCCGTATAAAATTTCATCTCACACGGCATCACTGCAGAGCGCCTAGAACTGTACCCACGGAATATGCGCGATATAAGACTCATTGATTGATTGATCTTCTCCAGTGTTTTGCGTGTTTATCTCCCTTCCTTCGTGCGGTGCGCCGGCAAAGCCGGGTCCCTTCACAGCCGGGTATTCGGCTTGACTTCTTCCCGGCGAAGCCGTACCCGGCGAAGCGGGTATTCTTCTAGTATATATATATATATGGAAAAAAAAAAATAGGTGTGGTTAAGGTAACAAACATAGCCCCAAAAAATAGGGTAGGAAGGTAGGAAATCACTTTTTTTTTAACTTTTTTTTTAAAACTTTTTATTTTTAATGTGTACAAATTAAACCTACTTGACAGAGAAATAAGTGTGCGACTCGAGCGCTTTCGCTTCCATTGCGTTTTCTGCACTCGGTTTTTTTGTTTTTGTTTTTTTGGTTTTTTTGACAAATGTAATAAAAAGTTATAGGGTCGGCCCCTAAAAATAGGGTAGGTCGGGTTACCGTAACCACACCTTTTTTTTAGGCCTATGTATACCCCCCCCGATGAAAGACTTAATTTTTCCCTTTGAAGGCTTTTTTGAGATTCTCTGCTCATAACCATTGGAAGACTAACTTCTATTTAAGACCTGACTTTCTCAGATTTGTGTGGGTCTTACTCTTACATTTAGTCAAAATGGTGGTGCCACTGTACGTACCATTTCTTTGTGTTAACAGACCTCATCGTGAAGCTGCAGAGAAACTTTCACCAGATGCTGCGGGCGAGTGAGATGACTTGGTCGTTCATTGCCAGTGAGCAGCCCCCCACCATCACCGACCGCTTTTCCCACAGCGCCTGCTACTTCCACCAGTCCATGTACATCTTTGGCGGCTGTTCCGCCACCAACACCACCTTCAACGACCTCTGGCGTTTCGACCTCACCACCAGACAGTGGGCGCGACCTGTGGCCAGCGGTGAGTTAATTAGGCTGACGAGATTTGCAGCGCTCTCAGTATGCTTGTGTTTTGCAGGAATAGGCTAGCTTTATGTGTTTGGCATTTTTTTCCAACCATTTTTTTTAATTACTTTACTTTATTATCCCATTGCTCAAAAATTCGAGTAACTTTTTTTGTTTTTTGGGTTTGCTTACGAAGGGCCATATCAGGGTGGTGCTGCTTTGACATATAACGTGTGCCACACATAAGACAGAAGTCGCAGCACAGGCTTCATGTCTCACTCAGTCACATTATTTTGACACCGGACCAACCAGTCCTAGCACTAACCCCATAATGCCAGACGCCAGGCGGAGCAGCCACTAGATTGCCAATTTTAAAGTCTTAGGTATGACCCTTAGGTATGGGTTCTTCTTCTTCTTCTTCTTCTGCGTTCGTGGGCTGAAACTCCCACGTACACTCGTGTTTTTTGCACGAGTGGAATTTTACGTGTATGACCGTTTTTTACCCCGCCATTTAGGCAGCCATACGCCGTTTTCGGAGGAAGGTATGGGTTCGAACCCATGACCTCCCGATCACGGGGCGGACGCCTTACCACTAGGCCAACCATGCCGGTTTCGAGTAGCTTTCTCCCAGCGGAAAGCTAGCAGCAACAAGAGTTGCGCCACCCAGGTGTTTTCGTTTTAAGGTGTAATCAGCCACCTGTACTTATGGCAGAACGACCAAGGTCTTTTACCTGCCACTGTGGTGACACGGGGTGGGACATGAATATCATCTCTGAGCCGGGGTCGGCCCGCTATTGCGCGGGGCCGCTATTGCGCGAATCTTTAGGGTTAGGGTTAGGGTCAGGGTTAGATTCGCGCAATAGCGGCCCAGCCCCTCTGAGTCTACACATAAAGTTGTCCCAGCCAGGATGCGAACTCGTGACCCTTGGATCAAAAGTCCAGTGCTGTAACAACTGAGCTACCCAGTCTTGGGGGTTCGTGCTAATTAAGTATTTTGTGGTTCCTGTACCTCACCAAACAGGAAACTCTGACGTTAAAGGCACAGTAAGCCTCCCGTAAACCATCACAGATACTGTCAGGCTTTTACACACAAGTACAAACACCCTTCAATTTGAACGCTCACCGAACGGGAACATCCTAGGTGCCCTACGTAAAGAGCGAGCAATTTTCAAAGAATTAAGTTTTCGGATTGTCTCTATCACAATCGGACCGTGGTGCGTTTTGGCGCTAGACCTAACTTTTAAAATCTAAATAATAAATTGAAAGCTTGTTACGCAAACATTCTTAAATCATAAAAGAATTATTTTTTCATTCAAGACAAGATCAGTACAATTCGAAGTTTTGAAAGTTTGAAAAAAGAAAAGCCCGGAAGCAGGGTCACGCAAGGTCGTGGTTCTCGTAGCAGACGACGGTTTATGCTATCGCCAGTTCCTCTGAACAGTCAAAAGCCATCGCTAGAGTTCTTGTGAACCACATCCGTTTCGTGCATAATCAGAGGTACATAATAACGTGCTATTGCAGATAAGCTCACAGCGAGCCGTATTCAAATTACAAACTGACGACTGCATTGTGAAAAGGGGAAACTGGATCACACGGGTTCACGATGGCTCAGGGGTAAGATTAACCACGCAAAAATAAATTCTTTGAAAATTGCTCGCTCTTTACGGAGGGCACCTAAGATTTTCCCGTTCGGTGAGCGTTCAAATAGAAGGGTGTTTGTACTGTGTGTAAAAGCCTGACAATATCTGTGATGGTTAACTTACGGGAGGCTTACTGTGCCTTGAAATGACAGGATCTTTCGGTGTGTGTCTGTGTACATTTAGATAACTATGCTTGTCTGTGAAAAATGAAGTGAACCAAAGCATACAGTTTCCAATTCTGTTGTTGTTTCATTGACATTGTGACTCTTTCGTTTAGGATTGGGCAAAGTCAACTTTGCAAAGTCTACTTCACGAAGCTTTGGTACTGCATTTTGGGTAAAAAGAATGTGCAAAGTTAACTGCGGGCTGAACCTGAAGGGCAGCGTGATGATGTGTTTTTGTACTTGTTTGTTGACCACAGGCACGTACCCATCGCCCAAAGCGTGTGCCTCCATGGTGGTGTACAAAGATTCCCTGGTTCTCTACGGAGGCTGGAGCAGACCCACTCCCATGCCTCTACATCAGGTAAAGTTACCCTGCTCTCGCTCAATATATCACTCTCTTTGTCTCTGGATCTGTTTCTGTCTCTTTCGGTCACTCTCTTCTCTCTCTCTTTCTGTCACTGTCAGTCACTCTGTGTGGTGCTCAAAGGCTTTTTTCTCCCACTGCCCTCCTCGTGCTCACACATGTATACACATATATACACTATGTCTGTCTTGGCATTCCCCCCCCCCCCCCCCCCCCCCCCCCCCCTAAAGTCTGTTAAGCTATCAATCATTTGGTATGACAGCTTGGTGATATAGTTACTGGAAAGATCTAGTTATTGTATATATATATATAGATTGTAGTCCAGCAGAAATGTCTTAATTTTGGGGGATTATGGGTGTTTGTTTTCAGGCGCCTCGGTACTTCAGCGAACTTCACATGTACACCCCATCGACTAATCGGTGGTCGCAGATCATGGCGATGTCCCATGATACGCATCACCCGGTGGCCGGTCACTCAGCGTCCATCATGGGGGACGCTATGGTGGTGTTTGGGGGGTCACATGACACCGGCTCAGGGTACGTACTTGTTTTCTGTTGTCAGTTTGATTTTTTTTGGTCAGTTTGATTTATTCTGTCCTGGTTTTCTCAGTTTGATTTACATTTAACTTATGCGGAACCAATCTCCTGGCACTTGAAAGAATGTGTAAATTAGAATATAACCAGCATTGAAATGAACAAATGACTATCATCAATGTTTCAGGTGTGTGTGTGAGTTAGTACTGTTAGTGTTACAGAGTCCAAGTATGTTGGCGTTGAGTTAGGAAGGTATTTTTTTCAAAGAATGTTTACACCTTCAAGTATTGAATTTGATAGGATTAATATAATTTGAGGTGTTAGTTTTAGTGTAACAGTTACATTAACTTACAAGGTGCACAGTGGTAAGGCCAACAAAAAAAAATAGTCTGTTTACGGTAACATAGGCCAAAAAAATAGGGTCGGTAGGTCGGGATTTTTATTTTATTTTAATTTTTTTTCCCAAAAACCATATTTTTCAGTTATTTTGCGGATTTTTTTAAAAAAAATTTTTCTTTTTTTTTTCTCCCCAAATGCCAAAAAAAAAGTCTAGGGTCGCGCGAAAAAAAGTCTAGGGTCGGTCGGGTTACCGTAAACAGACTATTTTTTTTGTGTGGCACAACTCTTTTTTAAAACCTCCAAAAATCTAAGAAATTGAGGTCTTGAATAAGGATGGAGTCTTATAATGGGACTAAATTTACAGAGGTTATGAACTGAAAATATGAAAAAACTTCTTACATTTTAAAAAGAGAGATGTCTTGAGGGGGTTGGGGGTCTTTAAAGGTGTAACATCTTTCGTTACAAGGTATATAACGGTTTTGTTTATATCTGTATCTGTTTGCCAGGTGTAACGACGTATGGTTATTCGACTTTGTGGAGTCCTCTTGGAAAAAACCCGTCATCACAGGGAAAAAACCCAACCCCAGATACGGGCAGTCGCAGGTTTGTCAGTTTGGGATTTTTATTTATTATATTTTTTCAAATTGTTGTTGTTTTTGACTCACATGCGAAGCAAAAGTGAGTCTATGTACTCACCCGAGTCGTCCGTCCGTCCGTCCGGCCGGCCGTCCGGAAAACTTTAACGTTGAATATTTCTTGGACACTATTCAGTCTATCAGTACCAAATTTAGCAAGATGGTGTATGATGACAAGGCCCCAAAAAACATACATTGCATCTTGACCTTGCTTCAAGGTCAAGGTCGCAGGGGCCATAAATGTTGTCTAAAAAACAGCTATTTTTCACATTTTTCCCATTTTCTCTGAAGTTTTTGAGATTGAATACCTCACCTATATATGATATATAGGGCAAAGTAAGCCCCATCTTTTGATACCAGTTTGGTTTACCTTGCTTCAAGGTCAAGGTCACAGGAGCTCTTCAAAGTTGGATTGTATACATATTTTGAAGTGACCTTGACCCTGAACTATGGAAGATAACTGTTTCAAACTTAAAAATTATGTGGGGCACATGTTATGCTTTCATCATGAGACACATTTGGTCACATATGATCAAGGTCAAGGTCACTTTGACCCTTATGAAATGTGACCAAAATAAGGTAGTGAACCACTAAAAGTGACCATATCTCATGGTAGAAAGAGCCAATAAGCACCATTGTACTTCCTATGTCTTGAATTAACAGCTTTGTGTTGCATGACCTTGGATGACCTTGACCTTGGGTCAAGGTCACATGTATTTTGGTAGGAAAAAGTTGTAAAGCAGAAGGTCAAGCATGTGAGTCATATGGGCTTTGCCCTTCTTGTTATGACATATTTATCTACTTGTTAAGTTATTTATTCTTTTTGTTTTATTTAGAAGAGAGAAAATGTAAGTTTTACGCCCTCACGGCAAAGCCATTAGGGGCATGTTACACGGGAAAACCCGGCTTTGTATGAAAATAAAAAATAAAAATGCAGGGGGGGGGGGGGGGGGGGGGGGGGGGGGGATGTAGACAGCTGGCTGCCGGCTGCTAGAGGAGACCTGAAATGGGCTAGGGACCGGGTTGGGTCGTCTTGGGTCAGTGCTGAAATGGTTACTTTATTGGCTGTTGGCCGAACGGACACCCGGGATTCATATTTTTGTATGCATGTATTCGTGTTTCCAAGGCCTGAGGCTTTCGCTGTGACCCTGGGATCTTTATCGTGCGCATGCGTGCACACGGGGGTGTTCGGACACCGAGGAGAGTCTGCACAAAGTTGACTCTGGGACACACATCCAGCGCCGAACTTGGGGGTTGAACCCACGCTGATAGTAACAACCGGTTTTAAAGCCAGCGCCTCTACCGACTGGGCAAACTCCCCCCCCCCCCCCCCCCCCAATTGGTTGGGGTCAAGAAGTTCCATGGAGGGCGGGGGGTATGGAGTAACACATAGTGTTTTGCTCAGAACATTCCCACCCAAGCAGAGCCGCGCTAGGGGTACGCATTACCGTAAAGCTGGCAGTCAGTGCTACCAAATGTCGTCTGTGTCTACCACACGGTGGTGACTTAATGTGGGTCTATGTAAGCAGATGCCAGCGCAAGCAATCTGATGCAGAGTCAGGAGGCGGTTTGGTACAAGAGAACCTTAGAGGCCACAGCCTCGGCCGTCTAAGGGATCTGTGTGTCTGGAGGCACATTTGGTTTCTGAGGTTCAAGCGGAGCTGTTGCCTCTGCTCCCAAGTTCCCGTGTCTGGAGGCGTTTTTGGTATGGAAGCAAACCTGTAGGTTGGGGCCTCTGCTTTTCAGCATGCCAGGACTACAAAATGTGTGTCTTGGGACACATTTAGCTTAAGATTCCAGAAGTGGATCTGTGCTGTGCTGGGTCTGCTGCAAGCACACTAGAACCAGCTCGCAACAGTTGAGGTGAACAGATTGGTGACCAAGACCATCATCGGTTTCTCTCCGAGTGATGGGTGTGGGCGGAGAAAGTCTCCCAGACTGAGAGCATTCTCCCTTCTGTAGCGGATGAGACTAGACATCTCTTCCTTGAGAGTGTCACAACCTTCAAACACGTGTGTGAGGTGTCCAGTCTTGCCACACTGACAGACTACCTTGTCCCAGTAGATGCGGCTGCTGACCGTGCGCAAGCGACGCAACAGGCTCATGGGTCTCGGGGGGAGTGGGAGGTGGTGCCCTTTCCTATTGTAGGGGAGGTGTATCCATCCTCTCTCTTCACATGTTTGTGACAGTGTCTGCTCTCTTTCCTCTCTTTTTAGCTTGGCTAGCAGCAGTTTGGCTTCCTGGCAGGAGAGCCGAATGTCTGTCACTGGCATGGTTGACATAGCCGCTGCTTTTGCTGCTCTGTCCGCCATTTCATTTCCCCGGATTCCTGTGTGGGATGGCAGCCACATGAGGGAAAAGTCTGTTCCTTTTGTCATAATTTGGTGGGCTAAGAAATGAATTTCAGTTTGCATCTCTCCTCTGTTCTTGGTGCCATATGCAAGTGCTTGCAACGAGGATTTTGAGTCCGTAAGGATGACCACCCCCAGAGTTGGGTTGGCAGATCGTTTATCAGTGTGCAGGCCATGTAGATAGCAAATAACTCTGCAGAGAAGATGCTGATCCCCTTGTTTAGCTTGTATTTTCGTGTTATATCAAGTCCAGGAATCGACAAGGCACACCCAGCCTCCCCTGACTGCAGGATCGAACCATCTGTGAAGACCTGTAGGTGGCTTTTAAATCGTTGATCGATCTTTTCTTTTGCAACTGTGGCTAGCAGCAATGGGTCTTCTGCCTTTTTGAGGCCTTCTCCATAGTCCATGATCAGATTTGGGGCTTCAAGCAGCCATGGAGGGTAAGGAAGAGTACCACCTGTAACCAGCTTTTCCTTGGACAGGGCACTCTGTTCCCATATGCCCTTCACATGGTTGTATATTGGGAGCACTGTTTGGTATGTATGAGTCTTGGATTCAAGAGCTTTGTATTGCATGTGGTCGGTATCTCCCATGTCTGGGGTAAATACTTCCACTGCCGTGTTTGGGACACAGTGTATTCTGACAGCCAGTTGTGCACATCTGAGGTGGCATTCCTCTTTCAGTGGCAGCCATCCCACTTCCTGGTAAAGTAGAGTGGAGACTGCCGATCTGGGGACCCCCAGCGCCACTTTGAGAGCGGCTCTTTCTACTCTTTCAAGCTTTACCCACTGACTGTCAGGAGCTGCAAAGAAAGCCTCTTGGCCGTAGCTGAGGCGCGACCGAACAAGGGCACTGACAAGATGGATCAATGGTTTTCCGGCTGCCCACGACTCTCTGCTCAGAACCTTTATCAGATTTAGGGAGCGTTGAGCTTTTCTCACAAGTGAGTCTATGTGTGAGCCCCAACTGAGAGAGCTTGTGAATGTCACTCCCAAGAACTTGGTTTGATCTGCTGGCACCAGCTGCACCCCATTTATGAGTCATTCTCCAAAGCTGGTGAATTCTTAGGTCGGTCACTTAAAACGACATTTTTACAGAAGCAAATGTGGTTAGACCTTTCCCCCTGTTTATGTGGATACAGATATGTTTGAAGAAGCACCCACAGCAAAATGAATGAACATATTTGTATTTTGATATTAAATATAGTGTAATAATGTCAGTAAATCAACAAAAATGGCGTCAGAAAAATGGGAACAGGCTCGGTACATATATTGGAAGCTACGGTCCATTGACACGATAAATTCATTATGCATGATTTGTTGAAAAGTCACTTTGTGAAACGATAAAGGTTCATTCCTGTGCAAATGTTGTTATTTTCTTTGTGTTTGAGACCCCCCAAAACTGAAGTTGAAAACAGCCTTTCGTACGCATCGCATGTTGTCACGCTCACTTAGATTTTTTCGACCTCTGTAACCAAACGAATTTCTTTATAATCACTATTTTTTTTACGATCAAGTGAACAAGTGCACCTTGAAGATGCAGAAAATGCATTCATTCAACCGAGGACACACTTTGGACGAATTTGATGTCTCAGAGAGTGTTTTGTGTCACACGTGATGGCTTCGTAACGGCCGTTTTCATTATAAGCTAGCATCAATTCAACTGAATGAAAACATAAATTTTTATGTTTGCACCTTTGTTAATCACCTAGCCATGCAGATGCGTGACGTTTTTTTCACAATTTGTCGTGAATAATGACGTAATTCATGAAAAAAGAAGGTGTAGTTGACATTTTGGACGGCTGCGTTCGTAACGCCCTCTGCTACCGGCGAGATGCAGACCCCGATTGCTTGAGCACCTGGGAATCTTGCATGACAAGGTTGGTATTATTTTGTTGCTCATTCATTTATAAGCATGTTTGTAAAAAAAAAATTAAAATTAAAACCACGCAAGTGTGAATTCCATGAAGTTCTTCAGCCCCACCGGGTTTCGCTTGTCAGTCCTGTAATCTCATGAAGTGAGCGTAACGGCATCTTCGGAATCTTGCGATTTAAAATAAAACCTTTTCTTAAAACAAAGGTGTATGGTCACGTAGATTGCTCACTTATGACATTGTATTGCATTCTCAAAAGCGAATATTATGAATTTGATACTTTATCCAGTGACCAAGTTTTGTGCGCACCAGTGACAACAATTAGACGTGTTGTGAATGATGTCTCCGGTAGAAGGCTAATTATCCCCCAGAAAATTCGCCCTTGTACATCTGCCCTCTGAACAATTGCCCCTATGACAATTGCCCCCCAGACAAATCCAAACCAAGGGCGGACAGTTGCCCCCCCCCCTCCCCCCCGACAACTGCCCCCCGAATACCCCCTCCCTCCCCAGAATCTAGTGTGTGTGTGTTTGTGTTTGTGTGCGTGTATATGTGTGTGTGTACGTGCGTGCGTGCGTGTGAGTGTATGTGTCTGTGTTTGTTTCTGTGTGTGTTTTTCTGTGTGTGTTTTTCTGTGTGTGTGAGTTTGTGTAAGTGCGTGCGCGTGTGAGTACGTGCGTGCGTGTTTGTGTGTGTGTGTCTTTTTGTCTCTGTGTGTCTGTTTGCACGTGCGTGCGTTAAATGTTAACGCGTGCATGCGTGTGTTTTCGAAATGTGTATATGTGTGCGTGCGTACGTACGTGCGTACGTATGCGTACAGGATGCGGTTCAAGCACCGTTTGGAGAGACCTGCATTATAGTCTGCTTATTCAGTGACACACAAACCCAAACCTGTGTATGTGTGTGTGTGTGTGTGTGTGTGTGTGTGTATATATGTGTGTGTGTGTGTGTGTGTGTGTGTGTGTGTGTGTGTGTGTGTGTGTGTGTGCATCAAACGTTCTTGAAGGAATGGTGAATATAAAACTTAAAGCGTTCATTGTAGATATATTTATAATCATGATAGCAAGAGAAGTGTAAAGCGGTCATGCATAGCATACAAATAAAACACAGTCATATAGAATTGCAAGTTAATTCGTTTATATATTTGGACAGTAATAATACAATCCAAAGATTGATACTATAAACTTTATATTGCAGGTATTGGACAGAAAGCCTGGTGAGGTGCACTTTGTTTCCATGAGTGGCAGATAAAACACATATGGACAGCACTTGCAGTATTAGTTACCTTTTGCTTTAAGCTTTATTGTTGTATATCCGGCACATTTTGTTGTCAGTTGCTCTTTCGGATTTTTCAAAGTATGGTGTTTGTTTTTGCATGATCTGAATATTGTTGATCACAATAAAATTGATATAATTATACATTTTCTGGTGTGTTTTTTTAATTATATGTGTGGTTGTCAAATACGTATTCAACACCTCGTCAAATTCAAGGTTGTTACAACGTTTTCACATTTACGCAGGATCTCTCCTTCTCTCTCTCTCTCTGTCTCTCTCTCTCTGTCTCTGTCTCTCTCTCTCTCTCTCTCTCTCTCTCTCTCTCTCTCTCTCTCTCTCTCTCTTTCTTATTCCCTTTTTTCTGTCCACAAACCTTTTCTGTCACCAATATAAATGTGTGTACATGTATATTGTATGTACGTGCCAAGGTATATTTAAAAAAAAAAATTAAAAAAAAAAAAAATTAATTATAAAAAAAATTATAAAAAAATTATTATTTCTTTATATTTTTTTTATTTATTTCTTTTTAAACAACTCCTTATACATGCTTGTCAAGCTATAATTAGTACAACATATAATCATTCAATATGACTGCATTATTAACAAATTTGTGTCACGATGATGCGCACGTAATGAGACGGGTATACCCCCCTATCAGATACCTGTATTTTGTAAGGAAACGTATTTCTTGCTTTTTCGTTTCTTGCAAACTGTCATTCTGATAACAAAGAACCTTTGAATCAATAATTCAACTCAAATTAGTCCATTTTTATTTTTGGGCCTTATTCCCACTTTTGTTAACCAGTTTTGGAGAATGACTCTTATGGTAATGGAACATGTCCTTTTGACAAGCTGCACTCCTGTGAAGGCCATGAACACGTTTTTTTTCGGTAGATAGCTCAAAGCCATTCGTCTGCATGTAGTCAGCGATCTGGTCGACTTTTGCTTGGTACCGCCCCATTTTTGTTTAATTGTTGTGTTCTTTATTTATGTACAGTCGAACCTGTCTAAAGCGACCACCCAAGGGACTGAGCAAAAGTGGTCTCTTTATTAGGCAGGTGGTCTCTTTAGGCAGGTGGTCTCTTTAGGCAGGTGGTCTCTTTAGGCAGGTGGTCTCTTTAGCCAGGTGGTCTCTTTAGCCAGGTGGTCTCTTTAGGCAGGTGGTCTCTTTAGATTATATAGTCGCAGGGCAGGTTCGATTGTATATTTGTTTATTTAACTGAGATATAAAACAACCCTAGATATGAGTAGTAACAGGTTTGTTGGAGTGGGTGAGTGTTTATTTATTTAAGTACTTATCTTTTTATTGACTTATTGCTGTTTATTTGTTCTACAGAATCTATACTGTGTTATTTTTTGTAGCGCTGTTCGTTATTCCAGGATTCACATGCTTGTCTTACGTTTCTTCTTCATCTTCTCGGGCCTCAGATGGAGTCTTGTGTTCCAAGCACTTCTTACTTGACCCATGTTATGCTGATTTAAGCCCTTTTCCATGTAAACCATGAAGTTAAACAAAATCAAAATACAAGAATTGTACGTTAATGGAACGTTTATTTTTAACAAAACGAAAAGCTACATTTACCAGTACGTCGACCCAGTGATCTGTGAAGCAGACAGACAGACAAACACTTATATAAACAATGGACTTATCTTTCTTAGAAGCGTGGTTGTAACTCCCTTTCAAGATGCCAGCGAGGTAATCAATGATGATTTTATTTAATTTTTCGATTCTGAATTTTGGAACGTTAGCAGTCAATCTACTTTGGATTTCATGAAGTTAAACATCATACATGTTTTTTGAGGCTTTAACATACTCTATGGGAATTCTTCCACATAGACAAGGTACATCTATATCTATATACGGCTTGTGTCTGTCTGTCTGTTCGCGATGCACGGCCAAAGTTCTCGATGGATCTGCTTCAAATTTGATGGGCATATTCAGGTAGATCCCGGACACAATCTGGTCGATGAAAATTTTGAAAACGTGCTCCGATTTTGGTTTTTCTGTAGATCCACTACATCCATTTCCAGTAACTCTTCCTTATCTTCTACAGTGTTTTGCGCGTTTATCTCCCTTCCTTCGTGTGGCGTCAATCCATATTCCCGTTACTATTTTTAAAAGGTCACTGTCCACAACGCTTTCATCCCGGCGAAGCCGGGTATTCCTCTCCGGCGAAGCCGGGTATCATTCGGCTCTACTTCTTCCCGGCGAAGCCGGGTATCATTCGGCTCTACTTCTTCTCGGCGAAGCCGGTACCCGGCGAAGCCGGGTATTCCTCTAGTACATGTATATTATGTCTGATCAATATATTATCTTTTGTGCAGAAAACACTGGACGAAGAGCATGTGATGATTGTGGGGGGATGTGGTGGGGCCAATCAGGTGAGATTTCTTTATAGCCCTCAGTAAAGGGTGTATACAGACCTTGGAACCCATACGATTTCGCCATATTTTGTACGCATGATTGTCTGGAATACGATTAGAACGGTCAGTGGAAAAAAAATACGACGAGACAAATTCCTAGACTACTTTTCTTTACAAGCGCATCCCAAAGCCAATTGAACGCTGTACAAGAATCCTTGCATTGAAATATTGGGATGCCACATTGCCCACAAGTGAAACTGTGTTGGTGCTTCCAGCTAGGGCACAGTAAGAGACTATTTCAGAGACAAAATAGACAATATGAAAAAATCAAGTTTTAAATATGAGGGAGTTTTGAATTGGAGGTAATTTACAGAGGTTATGAACAAAACAAAAATGAACAAGTCGCGTAAGGCGAAAATACAACATTTAGTCAAGCTCAGTCGAACTCACAGAATGAAACTGAACGCATTGCATTTTTTTCGCAAGACCGTACACTCGTAGCATCGTCTGTCCACCGCTCGTGGCAAAGGCAGTGAAATTAACAATACAGAAAAGCGCGGGAGCGGTTGCGCTGAGGAGGATAGCTCGCTTTTCTATATTTCTATTCTTGTTAACTCTCTGAACCTGTTTTTAATCCAAACATATCATATCTGTATGTTTTTGGAATCAGGAACGGACAAGGAATAAGATGAAATTGTTTTTAAATCGATTTCGGAAATTTAATTTTGCTCATAAGTTTTATATTTTTAATTTTCAGAGCTAGTTTTTAATCCGAATATAACCAGTATTGGCGTTAACCGGTAATTACCGGTATTTTACTGGTTGAAATGAGAAAATACCGAAAAATAATTGGCTGCCGGTATAACCTACCGGTTGATTTTTTAGAACTACCGTTTTTTTCGCTGGTAAAACAACAAAACCAGTACTCTGAGTTGGACTCTTACTGATTCCAATGACCAGCCTACCTTTTTTTTCTGGACTGTTTTCATCATAAAAGTTTGTGTACCAGTTTGAACAAATATTAGCGCCATCACTGATATAACATAATTATATGTTTTTGGAATCAGAAAATGATGAAGAATACGATAAATGTAATTTTGGATCGTTTTATAAAAAATAATTTTAATTACAATTTTCAGATTTTTAATGACCAAAGTCATTAATTAAATTTTAAGCCTCCAAGCTGAAATGCAATACCAAAGTCCCGCCTTCGTCGAAGATTGCTTTGCCAAAATTTCAATCAATTTTATTGAAAAATGAGGGTGTGAAAGTGCCGCCTCAACTTTTACAAAATGCCGGATATGACGTCATCAAAGACATTTATGGAAAAAATGGAAAAAAAAATGGGGATATCATACCCAGGAACTCTCATGAAAAATTTCATAAAGATCGGTCCAGTAGTTTACTCTGAATCGCTCTACACACACACACACACACACACACACACACACACATACACCACAACCCTCGTCTCGATTCCCCCCTCTATGTTAAAACATTTAGTCAAAACTTGACTAAATGTAAAAAGCAAGGGTCTTGAAAAAGGAGGAAGTTTTAAATTAGGAGGTTCCACTGAATAGCAGTGATTATATATATCCTAGATGTTTTGAAAATGGGCATTGTACCTACAGGATAGGCAAGACAGATCCGAGGCTTTGAATCATGTGAACTGTGTGTGTTGCTATGAATGTTGTGAACTGTGTGTGTTGCGCCAGATGTTCAGCGACGTGTGGCTGCTACACCTGAGGGACAACGAGGGGACCTGGGAGGAGGTGATGGTGCATTGTGCAGAGTTCTCCCCCCCTGCCCTGTGGTGCCATCCTGCCTGCATGGTGAGTGCTTTGTGTGCATGGTAGCTCGGCTGGTACAGCGCTGGGCTTGTGATTCTCGGGTCATAGGTTGTCTCCCCCTGCTCTGTGGGGCCACCCTGCCTGCATGGGGAGTGCTTTGTGTGCATGGTAGCTCAGCTGGTACAGCGCTGGGCTTGTGATTCTCGGGTCATAGGTTGTCTCCCCCTGCTCTGTGGGGCCACCCTGCCTGCATGGGGAGTGCTTTGTGTGCATGGTAGCTCGGCTGGTACAGCGCTGGGCTTGTGATTCTCGGGTCATAGGTTGTCTCCCCCTGCTCTGTGGGGCCACCCTGCCTGCATGGGGAGTGCTTTGTGTGCATGGTAGCTCAGCTGGTACAGCGCTGGGCTTGTGATTCTCGGGTCATAGGTTGTCTCCCCTTGCTCTGTGGGGCCACCCTGCCTGCATGGGGAGTGCTTTGTGTGCATGGTAGCTCGGCTGGTACAGCGCTGGGCTTGTGATTCTCGGGTCATAGGTTGTCTCCCCCTGCTCTGTGGGGCCACCCTGCCTGCATGGTGAGTGCTTTGTGTGCATGGTAGCTCGGCTGGTACAGCGCTGGGCTTGTGATTCTCGGGTCATAGGTTGTCTCCCCCTGCTTTGTGGGGCCACCCTGCCTGCATGGTAAGTGCTTTGTGTAGACGGGAGCAATGGCCTAGTGAGTGAATAGGATGCTGGCCTCCCATGTTGTTGGCCTAAGTGCTTTGTGTAGACGGGAGCAATGGCCTAGTGAGTGAACAGGATGCTGGCCTCCCATGTTGTTGGCCTAAGTGCTTTGTGTAGACGGGATCAATGGCCTAGTGAACAGGATGCTGGCCTCCCATGTTGTTGGCCTAAGTGCTTTGTGTAGACGAGAGCAACGGCCTTGTGAATAGGATGCTGGCCTCCCATGTTGTTGGCCTAAGTGCTTTGTGTAGACGGGAGCAATGGCCCAGTGAATAGGATGCTGGCCTCCCATGTTGTTGGCCTAAGTGCTTTGTGTAGACGGGAGCAATGGCCTAGTGAATAGGATGCTGGCCTCCCATGTTGTTGGCCTAAGTGCTTTGTGTAGACGGGAGCAAGGCCTAGTGAATAGGATGCTGGCCTCCCATGTTGTTGGCCTAAGTGCTTTGTGTAGACGGGATCAATGGCCTAGTGAACAGGACGCTGGCCTCCCATGTTGTTGGCCTAAGTGCTTTGTGTAGACGGGAGCAATGGCCTAGTGAATAGGATGCTGGCCTCCCATGTTGTTGGCCTAAGTGCTTTGTGTAGACGAGAGCAACGGCCTTGTGAATAGGACGCTGGCCTCCCATGTTGTTGGCCTAAGTGCTTTGTGTAGACGAGAGCAACGGCCTTGTGAATAGGACGCTGGCCTCCCATGTTGTTGGCCTAAGTGCTTTGTGTAGACGGGAGCAATGGCCTAGTGAACAGGACGCTGGCCTCCCATGTTGTTGGCCTAAGTGCTTTGTGTAGACGGGAGCAAGGCCTAGTGAACAGGACGCTGGCCTCCCATGTTGTTGGCCTGCATGCTTTGTGTAGACGGGAGCAATGGCCCAGTGAACAGGACGCTGGCCTCCCATGTTGTTGGCCTAAGTGCTTTGTGTAGACGGGAGCAATGGCCCAGTGAACAGGACGCTGGCCTCCCATGCGGAAGGTTGAGTGTTCAAATCTCGGGCGGGCCCTGTCGGTGAGGGTTGAGAATTCTCCAATCTCCAAGGTCAAGGTCAAGTTGTGTGCAGACCTGCTAGTGCCTGATCCTTTTTGGTGTGTGCACACGCAAGCACAAGACCAAGTGCACACAAAAAAGGTCCATGTCAGTGTAACCAGGAAAGTATCAAGGATAAAAGCGGTCTCACACATAAAAACCGACGAGTGTATGTGGGAGTTTCAGCCCACTGCAAGGGCGGCCCCCTCTCGATACCAACCAACCACCCATTGGGACCATCTCAAGGATCCCCAACGATTTTTTTTCTTGATGCAACTCACCTGTTCAAAGTGACCACCTTCTTCTTCTTCTGCATTCTAGGGCTGAAACTCCCACGTACACTCGTGTTTTTTGCACGAGTGGAATTTCACGTGTATGACCGTTTTTTACCTCGCCATTTAGGCAGCCATACCCCGTTTTCGGAGGAAAAGTGACCACCCATCTATAACGACTAATTTTAGTCGGTCATTTGGTTGTGATTATAGACAGGTTCGACTGTAATGAACAGGATATAATGAAATGATCAAGATTGTTTTTCTCGTGACAGGTGAACGGCATGGCGGTGTTCATCAGCAAGAACAGCAAGGTGAAAGGTTCGACCCCGGAACCTTCGCACCACAACCGGATATGGATTCCCCCTCAGCTGAACCAAGCCCAGCCCGCAGGTCCACTTCCCAACGGGGCGGCCCCCCACCCTCCTCCGCACCACCCTCACATCCCACCCCCTCCCCCCTTCCCTCCTATGGCAGCCTTCCAGCGACGGAGAGAGGATGGGGGTGGGGGAGGGGGGTTCGGAGCTATGGGAGCAGCTCCCCCAGCCCCTGGAAGACCTCCGGACATCGTGCAGCAACCCAACTTCCACGGCGCCGAGAACCCCAACATTCGCGACGTCCAGCGGCTCAATCTTCGTGGTGGGCTGCGGGGGGCGGTAGCGGGGGGTCTGCACGGTCACCATCACCCCCACCCCCACCTTCCTCCCCACAGCCTCCCCTCTCCGGGTGTGGGAGCTCATCACGACGCAAGCTGCATCAGATTTGGTGCCTCTGCGCTCAATCACGGGGCTGGGGGCGCAAGTGACGATGAAAGACCCGGACCCAGTAACGCAGGTCTGGGCAACATCCTTGGACCCAGCAACAACAACGCGGGATCCAGCGGCAACAACCCAGAATCTCCTGAGGGTGCTCGCGCGGCGCTGCTCCCCGGTGCCGGCTTTCCCTCCCATCACAGGCCGCATAACTTCCCCCTCACTGACAGCGATTCCGACTCGGACTTGAACCCAGATGTTGAGATGGCAGGGGCACAGGCGCCGCGACCGGGGTACCCCTCTGTGCGGCCCAACGCCATGCACAACCGACAACGGCAGCTGGATATGCTACGCAAGCACGAGGACCGTCTACGGTCTCGCAACAGCAACAACAGCCAGAACCGCAGCGGAGCCAGCAACAGCAACGTCCGGGGCGCCGACTACGTCCCGCGCAATCCCATGGTGCTTCATGTCCTAGACTTCAGCGAAGTGGTCGCCTCTGGGACTGCCACCTGGCTGCCGACCAGAGAAACCATCACCCCCGGCGCCCCCGAGGAGACAATCTTTTACTCGCTGGTGGAGGGGCGGGGGGAGCTGGTTTTGTTCGGGGGGATCCAGCACGACCAAAACCCCATGCAGCGGGTCAACTCTCCCCCCAACTCCGGGTCTCATGTCGTCAGTAACGGTCTGTTTGTCATCAGCCCCAAGTGGCTTCGTCGTTTGTAGCGCCAGTTGGTAAGGGGGAGGTGTTAGGTGAGGGGGTGGGAGTGGTCAAAAGTGTAGGGGGGGGGGGGGGTGTCCAGAACACATGCAGCAAGTCAACGCTCCCTTTAACTGTGGGTCCCACTTTGTTAAAAAAACTGTCTTTTTTATTGTCAGCCCGCAGCGGCTTTGTCGATTGTTACGAAAGGAGGTTGGGGGCATTGGGGGTGGAGATCCACAACGACAAAAAGTTCATGTAGCATGTCAACTCTCAATCCCCACCCCCTACTGATCCCACGTCGTACATAACGGTTTGTTCAATCAAGTGGCTGCATCCATTGTTCCGGCAGTTTGTTCGAGGAAGGGGCTTTGTTGTGATGATAGCAATGATGTATTTGTCATCAACCCTAAGTTGCTTCTTCTTTTGTAGAGGCAGTTTAATGGGGTGGGGGAGTTGTTTTGGAGAGAAGAGAGGAAGGATTTGGGTAGTGGGGTTTGGGATGTGGAGGGGGAGGGGGGGTACAGCACTTTCCTGTGTGGCCAGGATGTACTTGCAAGAGTGCCAGGTGCTTGCATAAAAGTTTTGCAGGGTAATTTTGGGTGGTTTGCTGGTGTGTGTGTTTGTGTGTGTGTCCCATTGATTTGAGCTTTAGGATGGCATGTATTTTGTTGTGAGCATGTTGTCTTTCCTTTCCATGGAAAGCATAGAATTGAGTGCAACTTATGCATTATTTGAATGATTGAGGTTTAAAATGCTGTAAAGACTTTAGACAAAACAGAGAGATACAGAGAGTAACAGTGTCTTAGTCTAAAAAGTATAATTTTTCAGAGTACGTATGGCCATATTTTTCAGAGAGAGTACGTATGGCCATATTTTTCAGAGAGAGACTGACAGACAGAGAGAGAAAGGGAGAGATTGTTGTGTATATATGTGGAAGCAACAAACCCACAAAACAGTTACATCTGTTTTGTTTGATTGTGAAATATCCATGATTTCCAAGTGTGATAATGTTACTTAATGCCTCAGTGTCGGTGATGTCCAAGACACCTTCTTTTTTGTGCAAACAGTCATATCAGCTGCCACAAATCTGTCCTTTTTTTTAAGGGAAGAGAAAATCATACCATTTGGACACACACCAATACCCCCCGCGGGTTAGGGGGGAGTCCCATATTGGTTGGGACGAGAAAGAATTTACCCGATGCTCCCCAGCATGTCGTAAGAGGCGACTAACGGATTCTGTTTCTCCTTTTACCCTTAAGTGTTTCTTGTATAGAGTGTGGTCAATGTTTGTGGGGATTTTGGTTAAGCGGTACGTGTGTAAGAAATGTTAAGTCCTTTGTACTGGAAACTTGCATTCTCCCAGTAGGGTAATATATTGTACTACGTTGCAGGCCCCTGGAGCAAATTTTTGATTGGTGCTTTTGTGAACAAGAAACAATTGACAAGTGGCTCTATCCCATCACACCTCTTCCCTCCGTCGCGATATAACCTTGAACGGTTGAAAACGACGTTAAACACCAAATAAAGAAAGAAAGAAAGAACACACCAATAGTAAGGGTATTTTTATGGCGCAAATCGTTTGACAGTTCTAAGCGTTTAACATAACAAAAAGCTTGTCAAAAAACCATTCGCAAATCCACAAATAGCCACATACAGTGGAGTCCAGCTATAACGAACCTGGGTATAACGAAATCCCGCTTTTAACGAACTGCCATTGATTTCCCGGCCGACAGCCTTCTATTTCTTACTTGTTACTTTCCGGCTACAACGAACCTTTTGAACTGATTTGCATAACGAACCCCTCTTATAACAAACACGTTTTCATCGCCCCAGAGCCGTTTTGTCTCTAAAAGTCACAAGGCTACAACGAACTGATGTCAATAATTCTCTCCAAAGACAAAAATACACAAAGTAACAAACTGTCGAAGAATGAAAAATAAGCCGCACATCAAAGGAAGAATACAGAGTGGAAATATGTGTGCTCTGTGTGTGGGGGAGATCAAAGGCAGGTCCATTGTGATGCCTTGACACTGACCTTCTTCCCAGGGGTCAATGACCCAGTTTTAGCTATGAGAGGTGGTTCCGCTGTCATATCTGAGAGGAAACACTTCCTGCACCGGGGTCAGTGACCGAGTTTAACCTATGGGGCGGTCTCTTTGATGTCTTGAGAGGAAACATGGCCAGGGTAGTACCTAGTTGTTGAAACATGCATTATCACAAGTTGTTTGACTGGTACTCAGGCGGTCTCTTTGATTTTTTTTGGGTATTTTGAGGAGGAAAAAAGTTGCGCCTTATGACCCGGAAAATACGGTACATGCTTTTACACGACTTTTTAAATTTTACTTCTAAAATTACAGTAAAGTGAACATTTGAACTATGCCTCTATATGGATTATATTATGAAGCTATTGAAAACATGCAGAGATTGTTCTCTCCAAGGAAAGATCGATGGGACGATCATTTGAAGGTGAGTGGGAAAACTTGTCTTGAGGCCATTTAGGGTTGAAAACTCTACAGCGAATTACTGATATAACGAACTTAAATGTATCTCCCTTGAGATTCGTTGTACCCGGACTCCACTGTATTTACACCATGTTTGTTTTGACACAAATAGCCACATATTTACACCATGTTCGTTTTAACACATCAAGTGATATCAATTGCAATAGCAAAACTCGTATAGGTGCAGATCTTACCATTGTATAACACAGAGAGAGACAGAGTCACACTCACTATCACACACACAAAGTGGAGAAAGTTCCTCTGTTGACACGGAAGAGGCAAGGAATATTTTAGATCTGAATGTGATCAAATTGATTTAATCTCTTTGGAACTGTGTTAAATTTCACAGCCACCGAAGGTGATAGGTCCGTTGGACTGGATTGAAAATATGTACAGGTGGAAATGTGGAGGCTGTTCAGTGTCAGAAGATATGGCCTACACCTCAGAACTATGGGATGGTGGAAGGTCAACTGGCCAAGGCTCAGAGCATGTATCAGGCACCGAAGACTGAGGCCTGAGGATAACACTCATAGAATGCCTCTGTTTTAAGGTAGAAGAGAGATTTTGTTGTGATTTTAATTTTTTTAAATACATTTTTTCATGAGGATTATGCGGAAGAGACGCTTGATACAGAAGGCAATTATAAATCAGGTGCACTTTAAATATGTGCGTGGTCTTACTTATCAGAAGCTTGTTGTTGCAAAAAAAATATGTCAGTACATATGTTTTGTATGCTGTGGGTGTAATTTTGTTTGTTTGTTTGTTTGCTTAACGCCCAGCCGACCACGAAGGGCCATATCAGGGCGGTGCTGCTTTGACATATAACGTGCGCCACACACAAGACAGAAGTCGCAGCACAGGCTTTGTGTCTCACCCAGTCACATTATTCTGACACCGGACCAACCAGTCCTAGCACTAACCCCATAATGCCAGACGCCAGGCGGAGCAACCACTAGATTGCCAATTTTAAAGTCTTAGGTATGACCCGGCCGGGGTTCGAACCCACGACCTCCCGATCACGGGGCGGACGCCTTACCACTAGGCCAACCATGCCGGTTTGTGGGTGTAATAATGACCCTCCTGCAGTCTGCTAGGACAGCAATGTTAAAGCTGAAGAATACTCATTTTGTCCAATTAAAACATGTTTTAAGGCCAAAAAAAAAAAGTTGTATGTTTCCGGTAACATGGCCCAAGGTGTCACACTGCAGGAGCAACTCTGGGGCACCAAAGACTCCCTGATCCTGACCAGCAGCTTTATTCAAGCTACAAAACTTGAAGTCTGACCTGAGGCCAAAAAAAAAAAATCAAATAAAAAAAAAATAAAAAAATCCTGGAACGCAGAAGAAGAAGGTAACATGGCTACAAAAAATAGGGTAGGTAGGTAGGGATTTTTTGTTTTGTTTTGTTTTGTTTTTTGGTCATGGTAGAAAATAACTATACAGTGACGCAAAGAGACTGGACTTACTATACAAAGAGAAAGACAACACATTACAAAACAAATGAGACAAAAGGGTTGCGGGGTTACCCCCCTTGTGTCGTCTGCCGTCTGTTACTTTTGTTTTGACGCTTTTTTTAATCTTTTTACATTTAGTCAAGTTATGACTAAATGTTTTAACATCGAGGGGGGAATCGAGACGAGGGTCGTGGTGTATGTGTGTGTGTGTGTGTGTGTGTGTGTGTGTGTCTGTGTGTGTGTGTGTAGAGCGATTCAGACTAAACTACTGGACCGATCTTTCTGAAATTTGACATGAGAGTTCCTGGGAATGATATCCCCGGACGTTTTTTTCTTTTTTGCGATAAATGTCTTTGATGACGTCATATCCGGCTTTTTGTAAAAGTTGAGGCGGCACTGTCACACCCTCATTTTTCAATCAAATTGATTGAAATTTTGGCCAAGCAATCTTCGACGAAGGCCGGACTTCGGTATTGCATTTCAGTTTGGTGGCTTAAAAATTAATTAATGACTTTGGTCATTAAAAATCTGAAAATTGTATAAAAAAAAATTTAATTCTAAAACGATCCAAATTTACGTTCATCTTATTCTTCATCATTTTCTGATTCCAAAAACATATAAATATGTTAATTTGGATTAAAAACAAGCTCTGAAAATTAAAAAAATTAAAAATTATGATCAAAATTAAATTTCCAAAATCGTTTCAAAAACTATTTCATCTTATTCCTTGTCGGTTCCTGATTCCAAAAACATATAGATATGATATGTTTGGATTAAAAACACGCTCAGAAAGTTAAAACGAAGAGAGGTACAGTAAAGCGTGCTATGAAGCACAGCGCAACCGCTGCCGCGCCAAACAGGCTCGTCACTTTCACTGCCTTTTGCACTAGCGGCGGACTACGTTCAGTTTCATTCTGTGAGTTCCACAGCTTGACTAAATGTAGTAATTTCACCTTACGCGACTTGTTTTTTTTACAAATGCAATAAAAAAAAGTCTAGGGTCGGCGGGAAAAAACTAGGTAGGGTCGGGTGACCAGAAACATACAACTTTTTTGTTTGTTGCCTAATGCAGGACACACCACAAAACTTGATTCCGTCTGTGACTAGCATGGATTAGTGTCCCGTGGTGGGTGTGCCTGTCATCTCCAAGTTTCCAGTAATTCATGTCACACAAAAATAACCAGCATGCTTCCCCTGAAAGCCGCGTATGGCTGCCACCCAGTGAACGTGGGAGTTTCAACCCATGATCAAAGAAGAGAAGCAGAAGAGAATCCAGGCTAGTCAAAGATGGACTTCTTGTTCAAATAGTTAATTGAACAAAATCAATATTCTTCAGCTTTAACCTGTGTGATGGTATGTATGATGACCAAAAAAAATCTAGGATTGTCTTTAAATTTATTTTCCATTAGCTGGATGTTGGAGGCCATTAGGGAAGGGACAAGCATAAAGCCATCATGTTTTTAAAACAAGAATATATATGTCAAATGGTCAGAAAACGTTGCGGCCATTTCTGCAAAGCTGCCAAACTTGTTTCACAACGGGGGTAACCAATACCAAGAACTGCCTTAAACTTATGCTGTTGAACGAAAAACATTTTTTGCAGAACACAATTTTCTTGAAATGTTTATTTTTTATTTTTAAGGTACCTTATCATTCCTGTGTAGAACATCGTCTCTATTACCATAGATCTGTCTCGTGGTCTTTTACATGGGACGAGAGTGTACGTCATTCCCTTACATGGGACGAGAGTGTACGTCATTCCCTTACATGGGACGAGAGTGTACGTCATTCCCTTACATGGGACGAGAGTGTACGTCATTCCCTTACATGGGACGAGAGTGTACGTCATTCCCTTAGGTACAAACCAAAAATCAACAGCTCCTGTGAACAGGCGAGGATACTGACATAATTGTCACATACCGAAAGAGGACTGGAAATTGTGAGTTCTTTCAGTGTGACGATGAAGCTATTACAGAGCTAAACTTGGACACAGTGGTTTTGGTTTTTGATAATTTATTGTCCTTTGGGAATTGCCATGGCTTTTATCACTATTTTAGATTTCAACAGGTTTTACATGTCTGTTTGATTGAAAGATTGCAAGTTTAGCTTCAGTATAAAGATCTAGATGTGGAACTTTTCAGCACGTATACGGGAACGTGTACGGGTAACGTCATCAAATCTAGTTTTAACGTCACGCGTTTGCCAAGATCTACACATCTTGCTGGGCCATGGGAGGCAAACAACGTATAGGAAAATTGATGACTGCATTTGGAACATTGGAGAAGGGTGAGCATCATCTAGACCGATTCTCCAAGACATGTACGGGTGACGTCATATCTACACGTACGTACGCATACGGGTCTTGGCTACACGTTCGCTCATCTAGAACACTGTATTATCAAAATGGGATGTTGCAGCATCTACGGTGTAGCAAAAATGTCAGGGAAGTGTGTAACATCCAGTGTCTTCAACAAGGCTCTGGTCAATGAGACTACAGTGGAACCCCCCTTTTAAGACCCCCCAATTTAAGACGCCCTCCGCCCCCCGCGGGTTAGGGGGAAGAATTTACCCGATGCTCCCCAGCATGTCGTAAGAGGCGACTAACGGATTCTGTTTCTCCTTTTACGCTTGTTAAGTGTTTCTTGTAAAGAATATAGTCAATGTTTGTAAAGATTTTAGTCAAGCAGTATGTAAGAAATGTTAAGTCCTTTGTACTGGAAACTTGCATTCTCCCAGTAAGGTAATATATTGTACTACGTTGCAAGCCCCTGGAGCAAATTTTTGATTAGTGCCTTTGTGAACAAGAAACAATTAACAAGTGGCTCTATCCCATCTTCCCCCGTCGCGATATAGCCTTCGTGGTTGAAAACGACGTAAAACACCAAATAAAGAAAGAAAGAATTTATATTGATCGAGATCAGTAGTCAGTAGCCAGGGGAAACAAACCTCTTTCATTGCCCTACGACCTGCAGAAAGCTGATTGCTTCTTCTGGAAACTTTATTTTCCCAGATTTTGGCTGGTTGTTTTGGATTGTATGTCATGATTTATTTTATCCGATTTTTAATTGCATTTCTAGGGCATGCAGTCATGGGCTTCGTGCTTTTAGGAATTTAATCTCAACCATTGTCTATGTTGTCCCTCGTATCTCTCTGTGCAAGAAGCCGTCAATAATGCCATTGTATGGTCGTTACTTTATCGGATTGTGTGCATTCAGATTATAAATACATGTTACATGTAGTGTATTACATTTGCATAATCACAGGTTTTTGCGGTTTGAGAACTTTGGATTTATAACTGCCATGGATTACCATCTATCCTCCAATGATTTCTAGCGCTTGCTTTTTTTATGGGGTTGTTTTCAAAACTGTACCATTTTGTGATTTTGTGTTTGTTGCTGTTCTAAAAATATGATTGATTTAAATAATTCTAGTTGTGAAAAGAACCAGTTGTTTGAGGTTTCTGAACGATTGTTCTGAATGGGTATGAATCTTGAATGTTACTTGTAGTCTTCTGCTTCTTCTTCGTTCATGGGCTTAGACTCCCACGTTCACTCGTGTTTTTAACACGAGTGGATTTTTACGTGTATGACGGTTTTTACCCCGCCATTCAGGCAGCATACGCCGATTTCGGGGGAGGCATGCTGGGTACTTTTGTGTTTCTATAACCCACCGAACTCTGACATGGATAAACAGGATCTTTTCCGTGCGCACTTGGTCTTGTCCTTGCGTGTACACACGAAGGGGGTTAAGTCACTAGCAGGTCTGCACATAAGTTGACCTGGGAGATCGGAAAAATCTCCACTCTTAACCCACCAGGCGGCAGCGACCGGGATTCGAACTCACGACCTCCTGATTAGGAGGCCGACGTCTTACTACCAAGCCACTGCGCCCGTCGTTACTTGTAGTGTTTGCCTGTACTGATTTACTTGTCAATATTTTCACGTTCTTCTCTAGTTGTTGTTTGCACACTCAAACAACCATTTATACTCAAGACTCTGAAGGACACCAAATAAGATTGACAACTTTATTTTTTAAAGTGCCAATGGGCGGTTCTGGTGAGGTTATGCCCCTTCTTTCTTTCGGCTGGTAACAGGCGGAACCTCGCGGCAAGATCACACGAGAAAGGAAAAAAAACGTGCATTGGTCCCAAATAGCATATCGCTTTGGTGTAAAGTTGTGCATTTTATGCGGTAAAAAACAATGGTAACAGGCGGAACCTCGCGGCAAGATCACAGGAGTTCTCTCGCGTTATCACCCCAAAACTGCTCATTGAAATAAAATAGGGGTGGTCCCGCTAAAACATCCTTTGATCTTTAAAAAAAATATGTACATTTTGTTATCTCTAGGTGGGGCCACGCCCTTACAGCAACATGAACACAACATTATAAAACATATCTATGCTGCTGAGCAATAAATCAAAAATCAAAACAATCACACAAATTGTGTAACAGAGAATGGCTCAACAAGCCTGAACCATATCCTCAGCAAAATATTTACATAAACACAACAAAAGTGTGGTGTTGAACAACAACCCCTTTGTATGAATGGTACCTCTGCGTGCACACACACACACACACACACACTCACACTCACACACACACACACACACATCGCTCAGAGAAAATGAAACAGCTTTTATTGATACAGTGGTACCTGTGATGAAAGGACACCCTTGGGACCAGCCAACAGTGTCCCTACATTGCCGGTGGCCTGTCATGACAGGTATACTTTGGTAGAGATAATATCAAAAGGGGACAAGAGAAGGTGTCCTTGTAAGGGAGGTGTCCTCTCATGGGAGGGTCCACACATCGCAGGTACTGCTGTATGATCTTAATGTATGTACATGTACTGTACACATACTCAGAGACAGACGGTCACAGACAAACACACTTTCAGACAAACACACACACACAGCGAGATAAGACAACTGAACAGGTCACATAGAATAAAACCAAAAATGATTAATCCAGACACGCATGCACTTTCAACTTTCAACTTGGAAGTTGGACTTGTCATTCTGCAACGACAAATACATGTACACCAAATAAAAGGCAAAGTCATTAATCCTGTTTGAACATTGCTACTCACTTTTTTAGATCTGCCCAGGCTTTTGGTTGGATAAGACCATCCCCCC
Organism: Littorina saxatilis; assembly: GCF_037325665.1. Taxonomy (NCBI): domain Eukaryota; kingdom Metazoa; phylum Mollusca; class Gastropoda; order Littorinimorpha; family Littorinidae; genus Littorina; species Littorina saxatilis. Next base: position 42,981,954 of record NC_090254.1, on the reverse strand, counting down.
ACTTGGAAACATACTTCTTCTTCTTCTGCGTTCGTGGGCTGAAACTCCCATGTACACTCGTGTTTTTGCACGAGTGGATTTTTACGTGTATGACCGTTTTTACCCCGCCATTTAGGCAGCCATACACCGCTTTCGGAGGAAGCATGCTGGGTATTTTCGTGTTTCTATAACCCACCGAACTCTGACATGGATTACAGGATCTTTTCCGTGCGCACCTGGTCTTGTGGTTGCGTAGACACACGAAGGGGGTTAAGGCAATAGCAGGTCTGCACATAAGTTGACCTGGGAGATCATCAACAAGGGTCACCTGAATTAAAGAGTCTGCACAAAACTGATCAACCCGTTGAAGTAAATTTGTCGCCGAATTCGGATTCAAACCCTGCATGCCTATAGCAATGAACTAGTCTCAAAGCTAGTGCACTACAGGCTGTACGTCTCGCTATGAGAACCCGCCTCGATTTGCTTACCACATTACAACTGTCAATGTTAAAAACACATTTGCATCAGTCACACAGATTGTCGGGCGCAGTGGCGTGGTGGTAAGACATCGGCCTCCTAATCGGGAGGTCGTGAGTTCGAATCGCGGTCGCTGCCGCCTGGTGGGTTAAGAGTGGAGATTTTTCCAATCTCCCAGACCTGCTAGTGACTTAACCCCCTTCGTGTGTACACGCAAGCATAAGACCAAGTGCGCACGGAAATGATCCTGTAATCCATGTCAGAGTTCGGTGGGTTATAGAAACACGAAAATACCCAGCATGCCTCCCCCGAAATCGGCGTATGCTGCCTGAATGGCGGGGTAAAAACGGTCATACACGTAAAAATCCCCTCGTGCTAAAAACATGAGTGAACGTGGGAGTCTGAGCCCATGAACGAAGAAGAAGTCACACAGATTGAACAAAATGTGTCATTGTGTTGTGATGGAGTCTCCCGTCAGTTCGATGAGTGGCTAACCGTTCAATTTCTTGACTGCACCCTAGGACTGAGCTTCCCATTTTGTAGAGTCAAGCTTACCATTGTCTTACAATCATTACAACTGCAGTATGATAATTTCACAACCTCATTATGCCCAAACAGTTATATAATGCTTAATTACAGGCTTGAAACATTTGATTGAGATAGAACTATATGGTTGCAATGTCACAAACTCGCATACATTCAATCCTATTCAACATTGAATTCTGCAGTCAAGTCAATTCAAGACCATATGATATGTTACATTGAGCAAAAGGTTGCGTCATATACTGACAACTGCTTTCTTGAGCAAATTGTGAAAGAGAGAATCAAAAAACAAGAAAGGCAGGTTGTTGGAACGTTTGTTATTGACAAAACAATACATTCACAGATATATCGACCCAACAGTCTTTTAAGTGCACAGACAAACAATTAATAACAAAAACTTATCTGGCTGATTTTTTCTTCTGCCTGCCACAAAGCCGCAAGCAAATAATAAGTTTAATAATAATAAGTTTTTGTTATTACTTGTTTGTCTGTGCACTTAATTAAAAGACCGTTGGGTCGATATCTTTGTGAATGTAACGTTTTGTTTTGTCAATAATAAACGTTCCAACAACCTACCTTTCTTGTTTTTTGATTCTGAATTTCGGAACGTTGGCAGTCTCTTTGTTTTTGGATTTGTGACAGAGAGAGTAAAGTTGTTCTGATCTTGCTGCGTTTTTTTTTACCTTCTTGTAAAGTAGTGGCATAAACTATGACCCTTCTTTTGTAACGTCAAAACAAAATCTTAGAAAATCAGGTCTTGAAAAGGACTGGATGTCTTGAAATGGGTTTACAAGATACCCCCCGCGGCTTAGGGGAAAGAATTTACCTGCTGCTCCCCAGCATGTCGTAAGAGGCGACTAACGGATTCTGTTTCTCCTTTTACGTGTTAAGTGTTTCTTGTATAGAATATAGTCAATTTTTGTAAAGAGTTTAGTCGAGCAGTATGTAAGAAATGTTAAGTCCTTTGTACTAGAAACTTGCATTCTCCCAGTAAGGTAATACATTGTACTACGTTGCAAGCCCCTGGAGCAAATTTTTGATTAGTGCTTTTGTGAACAAGAAACAATTGACAAGTGGCTCTATCCCATCTCCCCTTTCCCCGTCGCGATATAACCTTCGTGGTTGAAAACGATGTTAAACACCAAATAAAGATAGAAAGAAAGAAAGGAGCCAAGATCCAGGCTTGAGAATCTTCCTCCTTTCGAACCTCTCTTGGGGCTTCATGTTGGATAGAGCACATCGACACATTAAATTTATTTTGAGCAACACTCCTTATGTGTAAATCAATTTTCCTTCTTCTCTCCATATCAGAGTTAGGAAAAAGTGATCATATCTTCCAAATTGTGTCTTAATTTATTTTAGATTTAGCAAACCTTGTTTCCTCCCTTTTGACCATATGCAGACATGGGATTCTTCCATAAATTTACGGAATTCCGTAAATTTGTAGGCTCCAGGGATCATTCTTGAGATTCGTGCAAATCCGCTGAGAAAATTTTGGGGTATATGTAGGTATATTTGGGGTATATGTAAGCTGAAATATGCATTTCAGGGCCATTTTTGTGTGTCTAAAATACTAAAAACCTTCAGCTTCTGGGGGCTTCGCCCCCAGACCCCGACCAGGGGCAACGCCCCTGGACCCTACTGGGGGCCTTCTGCGGCCCCCAGACCCCCACCTTCTTTTTCCTTAAGGCAGGTCAAATGGAGACAGGGATATTACTCTTCATACACAAAGGGAAGCCACTGAGTTGTGTCGCCATTTTTTCCTGGCAGGCTGGGAATTCGAACACATCGAACAGGGAACGCAGAAGAAGAAGAAGAAGAAGTAGAACACGTCGAACATTCGAATGACGTAAATAGAACAAACGTCACATTTTTCAGGCAGCGGCGAAGTGTGGTGACGCGGCCTAGAACAAATGACGTCAGAAAATGACGACACCGCCAGAAATAAAAACAATGCGACACGCCTACCAACCACGAGGTCAAAAACACGTGGGCATCTAATGAAATCGGTACAAAGCCGTTCTCTTTGCCAGTGACATCGTAATAATCACCAAAGCTAACATTGAAGCTCCGGTAGCAGGTAAGAGAGTGTCTCCCAACCCGTGATGCTCACAGCGTGATTGCATCAGAATACCACATGTTAAAACCGGTGTTTGAACTAGAATAACAGCCAGTAGTATTAAGAACAAGTGTCTTGTGTATGCAGCCCTCTTTCTACTGTACGCTGGCAGCAGATAATACAATAATTGAAGTCCTTCGAGGCATAAGGGGCCCATAAGGCGAAAAATTGCTTTAATTCCACCCTCAAAAAGTCCCAGCCTTCAAACCGTAACAAATAACAGTACGCACTATTAAGCAAAATTATAAACCAAGCCTTGATTATTAATTTTTATTATTACACTTGTATCAAACAAGTGACCTCCACCTTTTGATTGGCGTTTTTATTACATTTGAATCGGACTTGTGGCCTTTCAAAGTTGCGGTGACCTTTGACTTTCAACAGAGGTCATATGTAACAGTGGTTTTTAAAAACATAATTTAGTTGGCTCATATATCTGAGACAAATGATCGGACAACAGCCCTTTACATTATCGTGACACATATTTTTCTGAGGCACACTGGACAGTAATAGTGCAAAGGGTGGGGTTAATCAAGGGAGTGAACCCCCCCTAAAAACACTACCAACCTGTCGTTTTTTTTGTTTTTTTTAATGCCGTTTTGATCGCTCTTGCGTTTACAACCCATCTCATCAAATCGTAATTTATTTCCAGGCTACCAGCAATAAAATACCTCAACATGAGGAACAAATTTAAAATAAACTCTGGCAAAAGACGTGACGTCACAAAGTTTGAGTATGCGCAACATTTTCGTTTACCAGTGCACTTCGTTACCTGCCCATTGCTGCTTTGGGTGATATTTTTTAAATGACTATTCCTTTGCAGATGTTTGTGTAATTGACCGTTTTCAAAACATACCCATTTTTCGATTTTTCGGTCCAAAATTCAAAACGGGCACTGTCTTCCGAGACTCATAGCTCCGAAACGAACCCACTACCCTATATTTTTTTTTATGCTGAATGCATAGCAGACAGATCGAACTTAAAAAATAACCAACTTTTGGGAGAAACCAAATTATATTTAACGGGTCCAGTGAACTACCTTAATTATCACTTTTTTTTAATCCCATGTCTGCATATTCTAATCTCATGTCTGCATGAACATCTTAAAAAACAAAGGGCTTAGATTAAAAGGTTCTGGCCAGAGGAGACAGCGCTTCAAAAGAAGCTACACAGCCCCAGAGAGGACTTAGAGAGGACAGCACGTTTCGCCCTGCAGTCTGGACTGACGATCTAACAGCGAACGACAAGAAGACAAGACATTTATAAAAAAATGAAAAAACGTCTGGAGATACCATACTCAGGATCTCTCATGTCAAGTTTCATGAAGATCGGTCTAGTAGTTTTTTTTCTGAATCGCTCTACACACACACACACACACACACCACGAACCTCATCTCGATTCCCCCCTCTACGTTAAAACATTTAGTCAAAACTTGACTAAATGTAAAAAGGTGTGTGCGTGTGTCTTTAATTTTGCACTGAGAAAACCGGCCCCCGTGGCACAGTGGTTAGCGCATCGGGCTGCGGGCCGGGAGGTCGTGGGTTCAAATCCCATCAGGGTCATGTGGGTTTTTCGGGCTACTGTCGGCTCCTACCCAGAGTGGAAGTGCTATGGTTCCTATGGGAAGGCTGGGATCACACAGCCGAGTGTCATTTACTTAACGAATGCGACTTTGAGGGTGCTCAGGTTCTGTATACCTGACCAACACCGCAGGTGCGGCAGTTCTCGGGCCTGGTTGACGCCAGGATATATTATGACAGTAAGCGTAGAGTGCTGCCCTGTCACGTAGTCTCAAACCAAATTGGAAATCCAAAGCATCATTATAATCATCCTCATCTCATTAATCATCCAAAATATAAATTGTCCTTGCTCTTGTGGCCCTTCATGCCCGGAGCTCTCATGGTGACCTTGGTCTCAGTGTTCCTGTTCCTTCCTTCCCTGAATAGTAGTTCTGCTGTCAGTCTTCAACGTGTGACGTTCTGGGGGGTCGACGGAGGGACGTGGTGGCGGTCTGCTCTCTGGAGGGGACGCTCACTCAGTCTGGCTCCGCGACTTAAAGTCAATGTCGTTTGTAGGGGGCATAGTAGGTAGTGGGCTGCGTCCGTTAGCTCGGGACAGACCCACTACTGAACACCGTCGAAGTGACTCAGCAGAAGTGCAGACTGTCATCTTCCGAGCCCCCTAGAGCGTCTGTAAAATCGACAAGTCTGGCAGCGGAACGAAATTCAGAGGTGGTTGGAGCAGCGAGTGCAGGGACGGGGCGGTGTGAGAGCACAACGGGGCAAGGGAACAAGTGTAAAGACGAAAAAATAGAAAATAAAATAAAAATAAATGTTGCACTGAGAGATAAGAGACAGCTTTTCTGTCTCTTCCAGCAGTCAGTTGTTTTCATGCACAGTGGAAGTTCCTTCTTACAAGACCCCCATTTTAAGACTTCTTCCTGCATGACCTTGGAGATTTTCTTCACATTTGGAGTTCATTACCTCCGCCAATTTATCTCAAATATAAGACTCTGACCCTCCTTTTTAAGACCTTGCTTTTTTAGATTTTATTGTCATAACCTTTTAAAATTTACCTTTATTTTGAGACTGAACTTACTTTTAAAGATTTGATTTTCTCTGATTTGTGTGGAGGTCTTACAAGGGGAGGGGCAGGAGAGGGACGGGGGGGGGGGGGGGGGGG
>NC_090254.1:42908366-42975953 GCF_037325665.1 Littorina saxatilis | reverse complement strand
GGGGGGGGGGGGGGGGGTGGTTCTTTCGTTCTGGCTCTATATCACTAGCTGGCGGGTCGCTGTGGAGGGTTTAGGAACCATTGTTTAGATAGATGTCCTCTTTCCTCAGGCGTGGAAAATATCTTCACGTCTCCTTGTTCGACGAAGAGTGGTTTCTGGCTCATCCTTCTGTGCAACTGGAAAATGAACACACAATTACACAGGCACACTTATAGACACTCAGACTGTCATACAGTCACATGCACACACGTACACAAACATACAGAGTCACACACACACACACACACACACACACACACACACACACTGTGCACAATGCACACTGTGCACTATGCACGCACACACACACACTGTGCACTATGCACACACAAACACACACACACTGTGCACTATGCACACACACACACACACTGTGCACTATGCACACACACACACACACACTGTGCACTATGCACACACACACACACACAGTGCACACACACACAGTGCACACACACACACTGTGCACACACACACACTGTGCACACACACACACACACACTGTGCACCATGCACACACACACACACACACACACACACACACACACACACAGTGCACACACACACACTGTGCACTATGCACACAAACACAGTGCACTATGCGCACACACTGTGCACAATGCACACTGTGCACTATGCACACACACACACTGTGCACTATGCGCACACACTGTGCACAATGCACACACACACACTGTGCACACACACACACACACACTGTGCACAATGCACACTATGCACTATGCACACACACACACTGTGCACTATGCACACACACACTGCACTATGCACACACACACACTGTGCACTATACATGCACACACACACACACACACACACACTGTGCACTATGCACACACACACACACTGTGCACTATGCACACACACACACTGTGCACAATGCACACACACACACTGTGCACTATGCACACACACACACTGTGCACAATGCACACACACACACACTGTGCATAATGCACACACACACACTGTGCACACACACACACACACTGTGCACAATGCACACTATGCACTATGCACACACACACACTGTGCACTATGCACACACACACTGCACTATGCACACACACACACTGTGCACTATGCATGCACACACACTGTGCACAATGCACACACACACACTGTGCACTATGCACACACACACACACACACACTGTGCACTATGCACACACACACACTGTGCACTATGCACACACACACACTGTGCACTATGCACACACACACACTGTGCACTATGCACACACACACACTGTGCACAATGCACACACACACACTGTGCACTATGCACACACTGTGCACTATGCACACACACACACTGTGCACTATGCACACACACACACTGTGCACTATGCACACACACACACTGTGCACTATGCACACACACACACACACTGTGCACTATGCACACACACACACTGTGCACTATGCACACACACACACTGTGCACTATGCACACACACACTGTGCACAATGCACACACACACTGTGCACAATGCACACACACACTGTGCACTATGCACACACACACTGTGCACTATGCACACACACACACACTGTGCACTATGCACACACACACACTGTGCACAATGCACACACACACACTGTGCACAATGCACACACACACACTGTGCACTATGCACACACACACACACTGTGCACTATGCACACACACACACTGTGCACTATGCACACACACACACTGTGCACAATGCACACACACACACTGTGCACAATGCACACACACACACTGTGCACTATGCACACACACACACTGTGCACAATGCACACACACACACTGTGCACTATGCACACACACACACACTGTGCACTATGCACACACACACACACTGTGCACTATGCACACACACACACACTGTGCACTATGCACACACACACACTGTGCACAATGCACACACACACACTGTGCACAATGCACACACACACACTGTGCACTATGCACACACACACACTGTGCACAATGCACACACACACACTGTGCACTATGCACACACACACACACTGTGCACTATGCACACACACACACTGTGCACAATGCACACACACACACTGTGCACAATGCACACACACACACTGTGCACTATGCACACACACACACTGTGCACTATGCACACACACACACTGTGCACAATGCACACACACACACACTGTGCACTATGCACACACACACACTGTGCACTATGCACACACACACACTGTGCACAATGCACACACACACACTGTGCACTATGCACACACACACACACTGTGCACAATGCACACACACACACTGTGCACTATGCACACACACACACTGTGCACTATGCACACACACACACACTGTGCACAATGCACACACACACACACTGTGCACAATGCACACACACACACTGTGCACTATGCACACACACACACTGTGCACAATGCACACACACACACTGTGCACAATGCACACACACACACTGTGCACTATGCACACACACACACTGTGCACAATGCACACACACACACTGTGCACTATGCACACACACACACTGTGCACTATGCACACACACACACTGTGCACTATGCACACACACACACTGTGCACTATGCACACACACACACACTGTGCACTATGCACACACACACACACTGTGCACAATGCACACACACACACTGTGCACTATGCACACACACACACACTGTGCACTATGCACACACACACACACTGTGCACAATGCACACACACACACTGTGCACTATGCACACACACACACTGTGCACAATGCACACACACACACACACTGTGCACAATGCACACACACACACTGTGCACAATGCACACACACACACACTGTGCACTATGCACACACACACACACTGTGCACTATGCACACACACACACACTGTGCACAATGCACACACACACACTGTGCACTATGCACACACACACACTGTGCACAATGCACACACACACACACTGTGCACAATGCACACACACACACTGTGCACAATGCACACACACACACTGTGCACAATGCACACACACACACACTGTGCACTATGCACACACACACACACTGTGCACAATGCACACACACACACACACACTCTGCACACACACACTGTGCAAACACTGTGCACTATGCACACAAACACAGTGCACTATGCGCACACACTGTGCACAATGCACACTGTGCACTATGCACGCACACACACACACTGTGCACTATGCACACACAAACACACACACACTGTGCACTATGCACACACACACTGTGCACTATGCACACACACACACACTGTGCACAATGCACACACACACACACTGTGCACTATGCACACACACACACTGTGCACTATGCACACACACACACACTGTGCACAATGCACACACACACACTGTGCACTATGCACACACACACACACTGTGCACAATGCACACACACACACTGTGCACAATGCACACACACACACTGTGCACAATGCACACACACACACTGTGCACTATGCACACACACACACTGTGCACACACACACACACACACTGTGCACAATGCACACACACACACTGTGCACAATGCACACACACACACTGTGCACTATGCACACACACACACACACACTGTGCACAATGCACACTGTGCACTATGCACGCACACACACACACTGTGCACTATGCACACACAAACACACACACACTGTGCACTATGCACACACACACACTAATACTATGCACACACAAGGGAGATAACTCCTGCAACTGGGTCTAGAAAATATTTTTACTAACTGAATTCCAATTTAGACCACACATAATCTACAATGTATAATCAGCCAAAGGGACCTACCAAAAGAGGTATTTTTAGACATGTGATCCCAATGAAAAGGTGAATTACATCGGAAGATAAATCATCTGCGAGCGTGACGTGAAGGACATATGGTCGTTATCGAGGTGGTACGTTCGACTGTATTCAATCAATCAACAACAATCACTGTGTACTATTGCCTACCTCTGTGACCATGTCTTTGACGTGCATATCGCCTGCATGCTGCTGGAACACTTCCACCAGCTTTGGGATGAACGTTCCCCGGTACGCAACAAAGTCTGATTGAGACAAGAACAAGTTTGACAGCTTAATTGAGTACCACCACAGACAGGTAATTCCTCCCATAGTGAAATGCCTGTGCATTGGTGGTGCATGCAGCCCCCCAAATTACCCTATTTTTCATTCAGCTTTACCCTTCTTTTTATTCTTTATTTCAATAACTTCAAGGGAGACAATCAACATTGTAATTGTTATCTCCACTGTATGTATGTAAATAATTGATAGAATTAATGAAAAATATATCCGGTAGGTAGCGTAAAATAAATGTCACCAAAGTGGCCCAGAGCAGCAACCTTAACCATGTCCGACTGGATTGTTTCATTTGTTTGTATGTTTCTCTCTCCTTTTTCTCTGCACACTAATTCTCTCCCCTGCATCTGTTTACCATTAATACCACAATAGTGGAACCCCCATTCAAAGACCGAACAAAATCTAGGAAATGCAGGTCTTTAAAAGCAGTGAGTCTTACAATAGATATAAATTTGCAGAGGCTATGAACAACCAATCAGAGGGAGTGTAATGCATAGCAATTTGGGTATGCGTGCACTCTTGATGTTGGTACATAATAATTTACTCTTGATGTGGGTATATTTTGTAAATTGAATCCAACATTCAAAGGCACTACCATTCATTACAGGTCGCAGGGGTCAAAGTTTAAGAAAATAGTTGCAGCGCCTTAAAATCCAGAAAGTGCGCTTCTTGTTGTGAAACTTCTTACCAGCTACAGTGGCATAGAGGAAGTACATGTCAGAAAAGTCTGACTGATTTCGCTGTTGGTGAGTCTCCAAGGCAACATCACAACGGGCCCTTGATGTAACAGGCAAGTGTCCCAAGCTGGTGTCTTCATTTGCTGCAAAAGAGGTCAGGATGAACAAGCAAGCAACCTCAGGAAAAAAATTGTACTTTTACTTTAATTATCACTACATCTTCCACTGTATTGACACTACGTCATGTAAACTCAATCTGTTTTCTGAACAAGGTAGGGGAATTAATGGGCTTTGCAGTCATATACTTGGTTTTACAATCAACAGCCCCATCAGACAGATCTTCCCTCAAACCTATCTGTATAGTTTTTTTTTATGACGGGTTACAGTATAGATGTATGATATCTTCTCACCGCCCCTGCAGGCCTGAAAAATGAAGAGCTTGGGTTTGCCCGACAGTGCCGCACACCCTGAGGTACAGAACAAAGTTCTCAGATCTGTGACACGAATGTATGTGTTTTCCACTGGTTTGCTGTTTCCGTCCAGTTGGCCGTCTTTTCCAAAAATGATGTCACCGTCTGAACCATGGCTGAGAATGATCACAACGCATGAATCCACCTTCCCCAGTCGCTTGTCTTGAGAGAACTTCAGAAGTTTTTGTTTCATTTGCTGCACAAATTAGTATGTACAGTTCAACTGCTTAGCTGACAAATGAGAACACATGAACAACAAAAAGAACAGCTATTTAAGCCACGATGAGACAATTGCAAGGACATTTTCACTTCTCACAAATTCAGCAAACTATACTGAGAGCAGGAGAAAGCCTAAAAGTTCTCCCAAACCACAATACATGTATATATGTTTTCCCTCATGCAGATTTCAAATACAAATAAAGTACATGTACTGATAAATACCCTTACCAGGGACCTATATATAGTAGCTAATAAAAACTATGATAATAATACATGTACATGTACTGATTAAAATGATAATAATAAGGGTATTCATATGAAGCACATCCTAACATAATTCTAATCGCCTTACAATAAATTAAGACATACAAAATTTACAAGAGATTCGAAGCTATGAAGTTCTCTTCATCTCTCAAAGAAAACAAGCGTATATCACAAGACAGATAACCAGACAGACAGACAGACAGACAGACAGGCAGGCAGGCACACACACACACACACACACACACACACACACACACAGTACACACACACACACACACACACACACACACACACACACACACACACACACACAGTACACGTGTGCAAGCACTCACAGACACACACGCGCAAGCACTCACAGACACACAAGACAACATTAATAGTCCTTACTTGTCCTGTTAAATTCTTTTTCACAGGGCAGACCTGAAAATGAAGTATGTTCTGCAGCAAGTGTTCCAACGCTCTGCAGTCATCTTGGGTTCCATCTCGGTTTTTTAACCACAAGAATTCCTCGTTGTCTATGATGAATGCTATACCCCTTGGATTTGAATCCATTTGGTATACCTGTTCAAAAAATATTTCATGTTGTGCATAAAAATTAATAATAAAACCACAAGTCTATTTAAAGTAAGTGAAATTATCCACATAAGTTCAAAAGATATACATGCGTTATATAAATCATATAAATTCCAGTGTTTAATAAACAAGTAAATTCAAAAACAAAATTAAAATAGGAAGGCATTAGGGTATATCCAATAAGTTCAATACAGAAATACAATTTGTGAGTAACAAACACTGACAAAATAACGTTAACAGGCAGGGCTCAGGGCATATATGTGTCATGAGAAATTCATGCATACTGTAAGTTAAAAACACAGACGGGCGCTGTGGCGTGGTGGTAAGACGTCGGCCTCTTAATCAGAAGGTCATGAGTTCGAATCCCGGCCGCGGCCGCCTGGTGGATTAAGTGTGGAGATTTTTCCGATCTCCCAGGTCAACTTATGTGCAGACCTGCTAGTGGCTTATCCTCCTTCGTGTGTACACGCAAGCACAATTAAGACCAAGTATGCACGGAAAAGATCCTGTAATCCATGTCAGAGTTCGGTGGGTTATAGAAACACGAAAATACCCAGCATGCTTCCTCCGAAAGCGGCGTATGGCTGCCTAAATGGCGGGGTAAAAACGGTCATACATGTAAAAATCCACTCGTGCAAAAACATGAGTGTACGTGGGAGTTTCAGCCCACGAACTCAGAAGAAGAAGAAGTTAAAAACAGAAACAGAGAAATAATTTGAAAAAAAATCAATTACTTATTTGCTATTCGTGATAGAGATCGAAACAGTGTCTGCCCTCCGAGCGGAAGAATGTGAACCTCCTGGTTAAGAGGTTCAACTCTACTGCAAGGTTCCAAGAACATTACAGTTGGGGGTGAAACATTAGAATCAAGCCTGACATCATTTAAAATATTTTTACTCTGCAGTGCATCGGAATTTGTAAAACAGCTTACCCTGTCAGGATATTTGTGTCGTTTCTTCTGATACTTTGTCATGGCTGGACGGGCAGTCGCTGGAAATTTCACAAATCAAACAAAATAACATAATGAATTTGTCATTTGATTGAACCTGAAAAAAAACATTGACCAAAAAAGGAACACTCACACACCCACACACCCACACCCACACACCCACACCCACACACCCACACACTCACACACCCACACACTAAAAATGTTTTGTATTTGTACACACAATGCACACATGCATGTACGCTATTCACGCACAAACAAACGCACACGCACACACACACACACACACACATTTTGTGTGTATGCAGACCTTTTTTCCTGCCGTTGAGGCAGCCATACGCTGTTTTTGTGGAGTGCATGCTGGATATTGTCGGGTTTCTTATTAATCCACCAAACTCTGACATAGATTACAGGGTCTTTTCTGTGCATACATGGTCTTGTGCTTGTGTGTACACACAAAGGGAGCTAAGGCAACACATAATTTGACCTGGGAAATCTGAAAAATCTCCACCCTTAACCCACCTGACATGGCCGAGATACAAACATGGCTGCCAACCCTACGACTATGAAATTCCTGTGGGGATCCGGGGGCCGCAGAAGGCCCGGCCGGGCGGGCGTGTCTGACTTGTCGACAAGGTCATAGTTCGTCTTATACTGCGGTAAAATCCTCACTTTAGCCTTTGTTTTTTAATTTTTTTATTGTTTTGGCGGCATCTTTTAGAAGGCCAAAACTGGAAAGCAGCACAACTTATTTTCCGTACATGCGCACATCGACTTGGCTGGTCTCGGTAAAACCAGAGCGTCTTTTCACCGGTTTCGTCTCCTAAAAAGAGGCTGCTTTCACAAACTATTTTAGAAAATGTCCTTTTTGGGAAAATGGAACAACATTTCGGGATTTCGTGACGGATTTCAAACATTGGGAGATTCCCAAAAAATTCGGGAGGGTTGGCTATGACGGCTTACTAGTGCCAAAACCTAGGGTAACCATTTTCACGTAAAAATGAGTAATTAACAGTGTTAATTACTAATTTTCATTTTTGCCTTGTTTTCGGTCACGTCCCAGTAGTCAGACTTTAAGAGTCCGCACTGAGAGGCTTCAACGTCCGGCAAACATCACTCTCACACTATTTCTGAAATATCTTTTAATAGAAGGCCTTATCGAGCAAGTTATCCGACGGGAAGATGCATGTCACAGTTTTCTGCAATAGCGCTTTCCTCAACGTTGTTTTGGGTATCTTGATAATAGAATAATCGACCCCGAAAACTTTCGAATCGAAGTTGTTCGTAGCAGACGGACTTTTGATCGGCTGTGGTCTCACACTTTCACAGATATCTTTCAATATAATTCCTTATTCGACAAGCTGTCGGGCAGACAGCCGTACCTCATGTTTGTTTCCACTACCACACTCATAAGTTTGCTTTGTAGTGTATTAGTGAAAAACAATCGATCCGAAAATGTTCAAACCGAGAGAGGAAAAATGGCGGCCAGCCGGACATGTGCTAAAGGTCCGACCACTAGCAGACTGATCTCTTCGGTCGAGACTCACACACTTTCACAAATATCTTTCGATAGAATTCGTTATTCAACAAGTTGTCGGACAGACAGTTGTATGTCACGGTTATCTACACATGCGCTCAGCTCTTATTGTTAATTTGCATCGGATTAAAGAACTATGGACCAGAAAAGTTTCGAATCGAAGGATGTTTCGCTCTGGCCGGTGTAACAGTCGCGCATGTGCATTGAGCCCCCACAGTCACCAGGCACATGAAAATAAGTAATTAAAGCGTGAAAATTACTAATTTTTAGTTTTGGCGCAAGTAAGCCGTCAGGAAGCGAGCAAAAACTGAAAATTAGGCATTAACACTTAAAAATTAGTAATTAACACTTAAAAATTAGTAATTTTCACGTCATAATTGTAATTTTCTTGTGAAAATTAGTCACTTTCACGGGTTAATTACTAATTTTTAATTTTGGCGCTAGTAAGCCGTCATAGTTGGCAGCTATGTATAAACCCTGAACTTTCCACACAGAAGGTCAACGTCTTAACCACTTGGCTATTGCACCCGTCAAACAATCATCTGCCAGCTTTACCCACCGTCTCCGCTGTTTGCTGGGGTTCGAACCTTGGGTCTGGCACCCCCATGGTGCAGGGAAATCGGTCGCTCGGCGTCCGTCTCCATTGGCTCATGTGACCTTGCACCGCCTGCTGGCTGGGACTCTGAGTCGACCGTCAGAAGCTGGTTACCTTCTGAGAGCCTGAACACGCAAAACATTACAATATTGACACTCACTTGAGGGAAAAAAAAGAAGAGAAACACAAACGTGCAAATGCATACAAACACACATGAACACACACAAACATACTCACACATCAACACCCAATATTTTACACATCCAATTATTAAGCAACAACAACAACATCATCTCGTCAGAATACAGCAAAGACGATCGACAAGAAGAAGAAGAGTCAGAATACAGTGGAACCAGCCCCTAAGTAAACAAACCAAATTTTACAACTTCCTCTTTCTACAGACAATTTTTACACCACGGACGTCTCTCACTATATAATTGACCCCTGTTAGACGACTCCCCCCCCCCCCCCCCCCCCCCCCACACACACACACGGCCTAAACTCTTGGGGTGGGGTAATTCGCAAATGCTTGCTGTGTGCACTGAAGACATGTAATATAACCAGGCATCTTGAAGCCAGTGTAACCCCAAACAAGAAACAGAAGCAGAAACACACACATGTACACAAAGTCACTCACACACAAACAAACAAGCTACACTAGTGGAACCCCGATTTTAAGACCCCCCAATTTAAGACTAAACCTTCTTTTTAAATAAGACCCTCCTTTCTCAGATGTTCTGTTCATAACCTCTGTAAATTTACCTCCATTTTAAGACTTACCTCAATCTAAGACCTCAATTTCTCAGAATTCTGAAAAGTTTGTTAAATGTGACCCTCCACCACGGAAGGAGTCGCATGTCACCTTTGCATGATTTTGATATTTGTACATTTTCCTAAAGAGTTTTTTTTTATGCTCTATGCAGTGGTGAAAACCGTTTTAGAAACGAGCGAAAACTGTTTGAGTTACAAGCCTGTGACTAAGGTGACCCTCACACTGTTACCAGACACTCCCAGGACTTATATTAAGCCTAGCGCAGAACCGCGCGAGGTGACATGCGACTCATTTCGTGGTGGAGGGTCACAAATGGGGCTTCACTGTCAGTGTAACAGTGGAATGAAAAATGAACAAAATTAAATAACAAGTCGCGTAAGGCAAAAATACAACATTTAGTCAAGTAGCTGTCGAACTCACAGAATGAAACTGAACGCAATGCCATTTTTCAGCAAGACCGTATACTCGTAGCATCGTCAGTCCACCGCTCATGGCAAAGGCAGTGAAATTGACAAGAAGAGCGGGGTAGTAGTTGCGCTAAGAAGGATAGCACGCTTTTCTGTACCTCTCTTTGTTTTAACTTTCTGAGCGTGTTTTTAATCCAAACATATCATATCTATATGTTTTTGGAATCAGGAACTGACAAGGAATAAGATGAAAGTGTTTTTAAATTGATTTCAAAAATTTAATTTTGATAATAATTTTTATATATTTAATTTTCAGAGCTTGTTTTTAATCCAAATATAACATATTTATATGTTTTTGGAATCAGAAAATGATGGAGAATAAGATGAACGTAAATTTGGATCGTTTTATAAATTTTTATTTTTTTGTTACAATTTTCAGATTTTTAATGACCAAAGTCATTAATTAATTTTTAAGTCACCAAGCTGAAATGCAATACCGAAGTCCGGGCTTCGTCGAAGATTACTTGACCAAAATTTCAACCAATTTGGTTGAAAAATGAGGGCGTGACAGTGCCGCCTCAACTTTCACGAAAAGCCGGATATGACGTCATCAAAGACATTTATCAAAAAAATGAAAAAAACGTTCGGGGATTTCATACCCAGGAACTCTCATGTCAAATTTCATAAAGATCGGTCCAGTAGTTTAGTCTGAATCGCTCTACACACACACACACACACAGACACACACACACACGCACATACACCACGACCCTCGTCTCGATTCCCCCCTCTACGTTAAAACATTTAGTCAAAACTTGACTAAATGTAAAAAGGTCGTAAAATAGGGTTTCATTGTAACAAACTAAAATCAATTTAAAAAAACAGACAAAAAAACTGTACCTGCATCCATGATGTGGGGTTGGCTGTATGGACAGGTGTTGGACCTCAGGTAAGGCTGTCCCAACAGGTATCTCAAATTCCATCTGCCGCTGAGTTGCCGGTGGCATTTGAACTTCCTGTACTGGTGTCGGCAACGGCAACACCGCCTGACCTCCATGTTGCGGATGTGATGACTGTAGATGTGGCTGTGCTGATGTGGGTTGGTGCTGCTGCTGTCGTTGGATTGTCGGCGTCTGCGGTGAAGAAAACAGTGGTCTATCCACTGTCTGGTTCTCTTGATAGTCTCGTCTTGCTCTCCTGACATCTGCGTTGCTGAGTGCTCCCCCTTTCTCCACGTACGTGCTGGAAAACGAAGCAAGCAGCAAGTATAAAAAGGGTTCAATATAAAAATACAGTTGAACCTGTCGATAATGACCACTCAAGGGGCTGACCAAAACTGGTCGTTGAAGACAGGTGGTTATGAGAAGGTGACCCTAAAAATTAAAAAAAAAATTAAAAAAGCACACAATATAAACACTTCCGTTCAAGACGTTTTTTTCTCTTTCAGTTTTTCTGTTCACACACCTGTAAAATAACCTCCCCCCAAAACAGTATCGTGCCGACATCTTACCTCAACACCACCTCAGCCATGTGTCCGAGGGCGGCCTGATCGTCGTAGAGGGACAGGACCAGTGTCCAGTAATCCCTGGCCGGTCGCTTCGGGATATCGTCCAGCAGCCTTCGCGCTCTTTTCTTGGGTGTGTCCAAAGTCTATAAGAAGATCCTTCAGTGAGTTCGTCAATCAATAGAAGATCCGAAAACAAATAGACTGCCAACGTTCCAAAATTCAGAATCAAAATGTAAGAACAGTATGTTAAAGGAAGGTCGTTTAATTATGACAAGAATCAAAAAACAAGTCGCGTAAGGCGAAATTACTACATTTAGTCAAGCTGTGGAACTCACAGAATGAAACTGAACGTAGTCCGCCGCTAGTGCAAAAGGCAGTGAAAGTGACGAGCCTGTTTGGCGCGGTAGCGATTGCGCTGTGCTTCATAGCACGCTTTACTGTACCTCTCTTCGTTTTAACTTTCTGAGCGTGTTTTTAATCCAAACATATCATATCTATATGTTTTTGGAATCAGGAACCGACAAGGAATAAGATGAAATAGTTTTTAAAACGATTTCGGAAATTTAATTTTGATCATAATTTTTATTTTTTTTATTTTCAGAGCTTGTTTTTAATCCAAATATAACATATGTATATGTTTTTGGAATCAGAAAATGACGAAGAATAAGATGAAATTGTTTTTGGATCATTTAATAAAAAAATAATTTTAATTACAAATTTCCGATTTTTAATGACCAAACTCACTCATTAGTTTTTAAGCCACCAAGCTGAAATGCAATACCAAACCCCGGGCTTCGTCGAAGATTGCTTTGCCAAAATTTCAATCAATTTGATTGAAAAATGAGGGTGTGACAGTGCCGCCTCAACTTTTACAAAAATCCGGATATGACGTCATCAAAGGTATTTATCGAAAAAATGAAAAAAACGTCCGGGGATATCATACCCAGGAACTCTCATGTCAAATTTCATAAAGATCGGCCCAGTAGTTTAGTCTGAATCGCTCTACACACACACACAGACACACACACACATACACTACGACCCTTGTCTCGATTCCCCCCTCTATGTTAAAACATTTAGTCAAAACTTGACTAAATGTAACGAGAAAGGTAAGTTGTTGGAATGCTTGTTATTGACAAAACAATACGTTACAGTCACAAATATATTGACCCAACGGTCTTTTAAGTGCACAGACAAAGAATAAGTAACAACAATTAAATACAAAATTAATTGTGACAAAACCGTGAGTAGCGATCAGTGACCGTAACGTGTTTTTTTGTCACAATTAAACGTTCCTAAAACATACCTGTCTTGTTTTTGGATCATTCATCAATCAATTGGTTATAATCCACAAGTCAGTTGATCAGTCAGTCAATCAACCAAATAATGTTTGAATCGGTTTATTGATCAGTCAGTGTGTCAGTTGATCAAAATCAAGTGACAGATGACTCAATAAATGCATTATCAATCAAGTGTGTGTATGCATGAGTGCATTTGTGTGTGGGGGGGTTTGTGCATGTGCATGTGTGTGTGCATGTATGTGTGCATGCAAGCACGCGTTAGCAATACAAATTACACATGCAGTGCGTCTCTGAGTGTGTATACCCTTGAATAAAACGTACGGTGTTGTTCATAATGTTGTCCGTGTCAGAAAAAACACCGCCTTCGACCAGGAGATCCATGATGCGGGCAACACTTCCAGCCAATGTGTCAATCAGTTTTGTTCGGTTCTTGATCACGGAAGCCTTCATGGCTTCGGTCCAACCATGGTCCAGCCTTCTTGCCCCGTCCATCTTAATGTCTCAGCTACGAGTCTGGCCTCTTCATCTGAAAGAAGAGAAATTCTTCTGCGTTCGTGAGATAGCTCAGTCGGTACAGCGGCGCTGGCTTTGAAACCAGTTGAAAAATATGCAATTCACATTGGTTTGACTACCTCAATCAGTGAATTTTTTTTTATTCGGAGTCAACTTTGTGCACACTTTCCTTGGTGTCCAAACAACCCCGTGTAAATGTACATGTCAAAGATCCCAAAGTCACAGCAAAAGTCTAATGACTCAGAAACATGAACACAAGAAAAAAAACAAGCAGGGAAAAAAACAACATTCGGGAGCTCGCCATACTGTATGGCAGATTGCTTTCCCCAGAGAGTGAGCTGCCCAACCTTCCATATAGATTATTATAGATAGCCTCACAGGACTATAATGATACCTAAACTTTAATTATCCTTATTTTACTCTAAAGCTCGCTACTAGTTAACTGCAGCCGAACCAAGCTGAACTAGGTTGACGAATGTTCGATGATGTCATTAAATCAGGGGATTCCCCTTTTTTTTGGTTGCAGCTGTAACCTTCGCAGTTCGCCGATACAATCCTGCAAACATTCGGCGCGTCATCGGTGAACTGACTTTTCATTGGTTGAATATTTTTTTATCTTCATCCTTGAAGAGTGACAATACTGACGGCTATAATGCTGTCAACTGATCACGAGTCTTCTCACGTGATATTTCTTGATCATATGACCGGTACGGTATCGCCGATACATTTCGCCGCTAGTTAGTACACCGAACCAGGCACGGTGTAACGTTCGCCGAACGTTCGCCGACCTAGTTCGGCTTGGTTCGGCTGTAGTTAGTAGCGGGCTTTAGAGTCACATTATGTTGAGACTTCTGCGTGGGACACTGCATTTTGTACTCTGCCTCATGGGCAATATGACTTCATGGTCCAGGGTATGCATGCAAGCTAGAGATTTTATTTTTTTCATTTTCATAACATTATTGTCCAATTACTGCGATAGACAGGTCACTTCCTCCAAGTGGAAAGCTAGCCGTATCAGAACAAAAAGATCTTCACATGTGTGATATTAGGGTACCCTTGTTACACCTCAAGCTCACTATAGTGGCGCATCACTATAAGGTTTAATCTGCCACTCGCACCACTCAAACATTTACCAGGGTACACGCAGCAATGAATATTAATAATAGCACGAAACCCTTTTATAGTTCTGATGGCCCCGAACAGTTGCTTTGATTTTTGTTAATATGACAAAAACTCATCCTGAACTCAGGTAAAATGAGTTACTTCCCTTCGGGTCTCATTTATGAGACATGAGCGATAGCGTGGACCGATGATTATCAGAATGGATAAAAACTGTCAATCGTTAGCCCCTCAGTCACACAAAACCAAAAGACGAACACACATAATTATGCTGTTATGAGTAGTACTTCAGCTAGCCTTGTACATATATATGTATTTCTCATAAACTGTAATCTGACTATCCCCCGGCCATCCCCTCCAAACTAGTTAACTACTGCTGGACCAGGCATTCCACTCGCCGAGTCTAATTTGTGATAAGAAATGGTATTACACGTCGAAGTTGTCTTGCAATTTGGGAGTAACTCATTTTCGACAGCAGAATGCCAAAGCTGATCATGGTAATAATGAACCTAAGCGTTTGTTCAACGTTACCTAGCTATACATACATACATGTATGAAATGTTTATCATTGTACCTCGATCGATCAGTGGTATGGATAGAATTAGAAAGATAAAAGAATGCTAAATCATGTATTGTCCATCGTATTTCAGAGAATATTTCTATTGGAGAATGGTTTACTTAGTCTAAAGCACAAAGACATCAAAATCGCCAAGAATGGAGTTACGCCAAAATTCCAGAACGACGACGATGTTTGCCGTTTGGATAAGGCAAACTAACTGTGAGACTTGTTGTTGCAAGTTCGTACAAACCATAAGTAATCCAATAAAGCTGGACCGTAGCGACAAACGGTTCAAGTCTTTCCTCGTGTTTCTGAAACCCGTCCCACACCATCTGTCTCGGTCTGCAAGTTATTTCATACAAGAAAACATCTTGTAACGAAAACTTTCGCGTTCACATTACTCCGCTGACGTGCTTCGCTTCCGGGGTATTCTCACGTTTTAATTATAGATCAAAGGGTAGATACTCTAGCCAAAAGGACGGGTGTTGCTTTGTCAATAGTTACTTCCCTTCACAGTAAACGGTTTCTCTCTCTCTCTCTCTCTCTCTCTCTCTCTCTCTCTCTCTCTCTCTCTCTCTCTCTCTCTCTCTCTCTCTCTCTCTCTCTCTAAATCATTTAAAGTTCTAATTGATTGAAGTATGAATAAAGCTTCGTCTTTTTACATTTAGTCAAGTTTTGACTAAATGTTTTAACTGACATAGAGGGGGAATCGAGATGAGGGTTGTGTCACGTTGTGCGTGTGTGTGTGCGTGTGTGTATGGGTGGGTGGTGTGTGTTTGTGTTTGTGTGTGTGTGTGTGTGTGTGTGTGTTTGTGTATGTATGTGTCCTAATATCGACTATTTGTGCTTTTTTTCTGTATTTAATTTTTGCTGAATGTCTATCAAAGCTATTTCACTCTTCTTCTTCTTCAGCGTTCCGAATTTTCTGGTTACGTGTGAGCTTGTTTGCCCATTTGGGTTCCCCACACTATACTCTGAGGGCATAGTCAGCTCACTCCGCTTTCGTTGAGTAGGCATGCTGGGTATTTTCGTGTTTCCATAACCCACCGAACGCCGACATGGATTACAGGATCTTTTCCGTGCGCACTTGGTCTTGTGCTTGCGTGTACACACGAAGGGGGTTAAGTCACTAGCAGGTCTGCACATAAGTTGACCTGGGAGATCGGAAAAATCTCCACTCTTACCCCACCAGGCGGCAGCGACTGGGATTCGAACTCACGACCTCCCGGCGACTGATTAGGAGGCCGACTCCTCACCACCACGCCACTGCGCCCGTCTATTTCACTCTAATTAGGCCTAACGGTTAACCCAAGAGAGAAGGAATACCAAACACAAAATGAAACTTCTTCGCAAGAAAACAAGCTAGTTACCAGCATGAAACAAAAAGTGGTCCATACTTAGGAGCCCTTCCCCTACTTTCCACAACGTCAACACTCAGCGTTACACCTAACATGTCTAATCATTATAATCAATATGAACACCAAAGCATGTCACTGCACAGCCCAAACGCCGTTACACTTGATCGTTACACATTCTGACCCAATGCGACATGTTATTGTTCAGTGGACATGTTTACCTTGACACACAAATGACAGTGTCAGATCATGTATCGCTGTGGGAGAAGCTTCCCGGTGTAGCACGAGAAAATTACTCCCACGAGATTTTTACTCAGGAGTACAAATTTCGTACGAAAATGTTACTCCCTTTACGAAAAAAGTACTCCCCCATTACACGAGAAAATTACTCCCCACGACAAGTGAGTTCCGACTAAACATTCTGTACAAAAATGTTACTCCCCTGACGAATAAATAACGAATAAATTACGTCACCCTAACACCAGCAATTCAGTTAACTTCCCATGCAAGATGTACGAAATTTTTACTCCCTTGTCCCCCATTAGTCTTGGTGGTGGAAGGGGTGGAGGGAGGGTAGCGCGACATTCGTTTGCACGAGATCACATAATTTATTATTGGCATTATCCCTTCGCCCGCATCCCATTTTCGCGTACGAGATTTTCACTGGAAGTAAAAAAAAAAATGGGGGGGGTAAAAATTTCGTGGAGGGAGTAATTTTTGTGTGCCTTGGGGAGTTCTTTTCTCGTACGAAAGGTGTACTCGGAGTAAGAATTTTGTACGAAATGTTTACTCCGGAGTAAATTTTTCGTGGAGTAAAAATTTCGTGTAACACCGGTTACAGCTTTTCTTTGCGTAAGAAACGCATGGGAGTGAATCAGAACACAGTGTTTATAAACCGCAGCTTGCGCTGAAGATTCGATCAGAAGGGGTTGTTTCAGAGCTTGTGGTAAGAGTGTGTGTTAGTGTCCTTGTATGTGTCCGTGTACGTGCTTGTATTCTGTGTTTGGGTGACTCTAATCATTTGTATTAAAGCAGTGTACTGAGTGTGGTGTGTTAGTACTGTAGTGCACTGTGTGGTGTGGTGTGGTGTGGTATGGAGTTGAGTTGAGTTGAGTTGAGTCGTGTTGTGTTGTGTTGTGTTTGTTGTGGTGTGGTGTGGAGTGGTGGTGTGTTGTGTTGTGGTGTGGTGTGGTGTGGTGTGGCCGGTGTCATTGTTGTGTTGTGTTGTGTTGTGTTGTCGTTCTCGACACGACAGGTTTGACCATGCCGTAAGTTAACATGCTTAGTAATAGGTTCACATCATTTTGTTGGACTTTATTTTGATATTATCATTTGTGCGTGTGTGAAAAAAAGACACCCAAGCAGTTATTTCTAATGGAAGAGGGAGGTAATCATGAATTAATGATATTAAAAAACGAAACTAAGGGTAAAGGTGGCCTCCCTTAACTTGACTCACTCCTTTCCTTGTGAACGTTTAGTCTCCGCATTGTGTATGGTTTGGTGTGTGTGTGTGTGTGTGTGTGTGTGTGTGTGTGTGTGTGTGTGTGTGTGTGTGTGTGTGTGTGTGTGTGTGGTGGTGGTGGTTGTGGTGTGTGTGTGTATGTGTGGGGTGTGTGTATGTGTGTGTGTATATGTACGTGTGTGTGTGTGTGTGTCACTGTGTGTGTGTGTGTGTGTGTGTGTGTGTGTGTGTGTCACGGTGTTTCTGTGTCACAGTCTGTCTGTCTGTCTGTCTTTTTGTCTGTCTATCTGTCTTTCTATGTCTCAGGCTATCTGTGTTTTGCCTTCCGCTGTTTCTATTTCAAGTCTACGCAATCTTGAAGTTACCTGGGCTCCAAATGCAACCACCAAAGTAGCCTCAAAGCTGTGGTCTATTTATGACTTTCCGGGGCTACGAGGTTGAAAAATAGGGATAAAATCATGTACATAATTCTGTACAGCAAACGCTACCCGAAACCCCACCTATACGGCGTGTATGACCTTGAGAGCGTCAGTCAACGCTTGAATTTTGCAGTGGTAACATCCGGTTTGCTCTCTCAGAGCTGAGCATATTTGTCAAGAAGGATCGAGCAGAAAAAATAAACGACTTGGCAGGGATTCGAACTCGAAGGCCTCGGGGCCTCGAAATGTCGGGGCCGATGTCTTAACCGCTAGGCCACTTCACCAGTGTTGTCAAAGATTTAAAAAAAATTGATAATTTTATATCATTCTACACTTGAATTACCATTCATGGGTTGCAAAAACGTCAAAATTGCCATTAAAATTTGCCTTTATTTGCAAACATGTTTCACGGAATCGCAGTACATGTTTGCACCGTCATGCTACACGACATTCGCGCCATGCAAATAGCTGCAATATCTCTATTTACAACATGCAAGAAAAATGACAAGAACAGTAACCTATATATATATACTGTGCTTACAACAAGTATGTCGTTGATGCTTCTGTAACGTAGTCTTTTTCTAGGCAGGGGTGTTGACCCTACGCAAACCATTTTAGACTCATGGCGGAGCTGGTCTAGCTTAGTCTGACCTCTATCCTTTGACCTGTCCAGCATGGGTGGCCCTACCAGGAGCATTTGCTCCGGCTGGCATAGCTCTCCGGGTTATCGAGATACTCAAGCCCCCACCACACGACAAGGAGTAGACCGTGTGGGGGTTACAACAAGTATGCTTACAGTTTATTTCCTCCAAAGAAGTATGTTTCGTCCGCGCTAAAACGTCAGCATAAACCACGTGCAAAAATGGTGACACGGCCGCTGAAGTCAAGGATATGAAAATCGAAAAGACACAACACCAACGCAATCTGTTTGCAGTAGAGCGACGATTCAGCAAGAAATGCGGTCTCACCGCTGTGATCATATTAAGTAGGCTTTACTAGTCTTGGTGAGAAAAAATGTGGTGCGTTTAGTTTCTTTGTGCGAGTTCCACAGATTGTCCAAATGTATTGATTTCGCTTTACGCGACTTGTTTTAAAGATGTGTCATTGTTTGCATGAGTTCGCCTAGTGCTGCTGATAGTGTCAGTGACGTAATTTCAAAGTGTCTTTTTTGTTGCCTCCCGTATTATTCAGTGAAATATGATGAACTCAGTTATAGGTGTGAAGGCAACATCAAAAAAAAAAAAAAAAAATGTAAGCAATACTGCCGATCTTGTTTCTTTATGATACAGGAAGACTTGTTTTGAGAATGTGAAAGTATGTAAAAGCTCTTCGTGGGTTGTTATACAGTTTTGCTGATTGAAAATGTTGCTGTCAGCTCTTTATCTCACGTTTATCCAGCTGTCACCGCTCGAGATAGGCAGTTTGCAACTTATAACTAAAATGAGATTGGCAGATTGTTCAGAAACCAAAGAAGTTGTTTGCGTTTTTCTCAAAACATCAAAAAAGGACATGGACAATTATCTTATGAGCCGGACGCTGTGTTGTTTCCACAACATAATAAATACATGGATGGATAATGTAATCATCAAATGACAGCGGTGTGTGCTTGTCCTCGTGTTCGCAATGTTTGGTACTTGATCTATCTTTTTGCAGACTCCCCATTGCAGAAACAACATTGAGCGCTGTATCACCGCAGACTGAAAGAGCGGCCATATTTTGTAAAGGCAAGGGCACGAGGCGAACCGAATTGCAGGATGATGCAGACGACATTGAGTTTTCTGTGTGTGCTTTTACCGGCGTGTGTGGTGGTGGTAGTTGATGCCAAACCGCCCCACATAGTTTTCATCGTCGCTGATGATCTTGGTGAGTTGTTGGTATGGTTTGGAGATCGGAAAGGGGATACGGAGGCGCGGAGGCAAGGGGGAGAGAAGAGGGAAGGGGGAAGGATTATAAGGTGCATATCGTCACGAAAAAAACCTATTTCAATGTTAGGCATTTCTGTAGTGAAACTACAGGGGAAGCTACTGGAAGGCTATTTATCATGTGTTAGAGAGTACAAACTCTCAGACCATCGGAAACCATTGCCACGGTAACGTAAGCAAAACTGCCGATCTCGTTTCTTGAGTTAGGCACTTTTTCTTTATGATACAGAAAGACTTGTTTTGAGAATGTGAAAGTATGCACAAGCTCTTTGTGGGTTGTTATGCAGTTTTGCTGATTGAAAATGTTGCTGTCAGCTCTTTATCTCACGTTTATCCAGCTGTCACCGCTCTAGATAGGCAGTTTGCAACTTATTACTAAAATGAAATGGCAGATTGTTCAGAAACCAAAGAAAGTTTTTTTGCGTTTTTCTCAAAACATAAAAAAAAAATGACATAGGCAATTATCTTATGAGTGTGACGATATTACTCTGACACTGATGATTACGTTTTGAGTGTTTAACATGCACATACATTTTAAATGAATTGATGAACCATTCAGCACATGTTTAGTTGCATTATGTGCGACATATAATTTTTTTTGAAGCTGTCTGTGTTTGTTTTATGCTTAAGAAAAATAGGCAGTGAGTTCCATAGGACCGCACCTGAATAAAGAAGGCTTGATTTGAAAAGGTCAATACGTGGAGTCGGTGTTATGATTTTTAGTCTGTTATAGTTCAAAATAAAATTATCACGTAATGTCTCCGGTGCATATCCTGACATCACTTTATGCATTATAACACCTTTATTATACATTAATCTTTTTTGAAATGGTAATACTTGCAAATTTTTATAATCAGATTCTGAAGGAGTGTGATTTTTTTTAGCATAATAAGCTTAACTGCTCTTCTGTGAAGACTGGCTAAAGGTTTCAAAACATTAGCACTTGCACAATCCCATACAGTGGATGCATAATCAATATTTGACAAGATGTGATTGTTAAAAAAAATCTTTCGCGAGTGGAGATTCAAGAAGTGTTTTATTTTTGATAACTGATATATTTTTGGGAAGAAATCTTACAGATGTAATCAATGTGATCATGCCATGATAAATTATTATCAATCTTTACACCAAGGACTTTATGGTGAGACACTTCTTCCAATACTTGAATTTTAATGTAAAGAGGTGGAATGCTCGATAATAGATTTTGTCGTTTCTGTCTTGTGGTTATGAGCATAAATTTTGTTTTTGTATGGTTAAGAGACATATGGTTTAACTCTGACCAATTCAGGAGTGCATCAATGCTTTCTTGGAGAGTTTTTGACAAATAATTTATGGAATGGTGACTAGAATGAATAGTAGTGTCATCTGCAAACAATTCACAGTTATTACGTATGCAAAGTGGTAAATCATTGACATAAATGGAGAACAATAATGGGCCTAAAACAGATCCCTGTGGGACCCCATATTTCAAAGTACTTTCATTTGAATATGATGCATTAGTAAATGTAATTTGTTTTCTATTTAAAAGAAAAGATTCAAGAATATTAATGGTGGTGCATTGCATGCCATATATTGACAATTTCCTGATGAGAAGAGAATGATCAATAACATCGAACGCCTTTGGAAAATCCACAAACAGTGCTGCAGAAAATTTGTTGGAATTTATGTTGGTTAGCCATTGATCAATTAGATTTATAAGAGCTGTATGACATGAGTGCTTTTTGCGAAAACCAGATTGATTTGGATGGAATAAATTGTTTTTATCAAAATGTGCTAGGGCATGTTTATATATATGTTTTTCCAAGGGTTTTGAAAGTGGTGATAGGATTGAAATAGGCCTGTAATTAGAGGGATCAGAAGGATCACCTGATTTAAACAGAGGGATCACCTTAGCTTGCTTAAATGCTGTTGGAAAATAAGAGGTGGTAATGCATAAGTTGTAAATGTATGTCAAGGTGTCTGTGATTACAGGAGCAGCTATTTTCAATATTTTACTGTCTATTCTATCTACACCCCGGGTTCCTGTTTGTTTAAGATGAACAAGTGCAAAGTAAACTTCAGACACAGTCATGTGTTGTAGCGGCATTTCTGCCTCTATTCTCTTAGATTTGCAATGATCTATTAAGGTATTTAAATCATTTTCTTGTGTTCTATCAATAGGAATAACTTTTTGCCCCACTGTAGAAAAATGTAAATTAAGTTTATCAGCAGAAATATTTTTCATGGCAGTAGGGTGTGAATTAGAACGCTTGTTTGTTAATAAATTAATGGCTTTCCAAATTGATTTTGAATCTTGTTTAGATGACACTAGTTCAGTGAAATAGTTTTTCTTTTTAGTTCTTTTTAGGGAACTTGCATTATTTCTTTGCCGTTTATATCCTTCAAAATCACCCTTTGCTTTCAAATAATCCCTGTGGTTTGCAGCATCTTCTGTTTCTTGATCAAACCACTTTGGTTTCTCAATATGTCTAACTCTGTGCGTAATTAATGGTGCATGTTTATCATAAATAGAAATAAAAATATTATACCAATGCTCCAAAGCTTTATCAGGATTCTGAAAGCTATAGACTTCAGAAAGAGGACTGTGAATTAAATCAGAGAGAAAATCATTTTTATTAAAACGCGAGAAACGACGATAAGTTACAGTTTTATGTCCAGCTTTAGGGATTTTAATACCTTTCCTTGACCAGGTAAGACACACTGGATAATGATCACTGCAGGATAAAATAGGAACGCATGTTTCAATAATATTTTGTTTTTCTGACACATAAATATGATCAATAAGAGTTTTAGAAACAGCCATGACCCTAGTGGGTAACTGAACCATTTGTTGCAAATCAAAGCTATTAATTTTATCATTCCAATTTTTATGTGGCTTCAGTAAATCAATATTAAAATCTCCTAAGAGCAAGATTTCTTTAGAATCCAGTGTTGCAGAGTCCATCATAATAGTAAAGTTATCTGCCCAATTTACTCTTTCAGAAGGGTTTCTATAAATAAATCCTAACAGTAAGGGCGGAGATCTTTTTAATTTAACTTCAATCCATATTGATTCAAGAGAGAGAGAGAGAGAGAGAGAGAGAGAGAGAGAGAGA
Organism: Littorina saxatilis; assembly: GCF_037325665.1. Lineage (NCBI taxonomy): Eukaryota > Metazoa > Mollusca > Gastropoda > Littorinimorpha > Littorinidae > Littorina > Littorina saxatilis. The sequence continues at coordinate 42,952,060 of NC_090254.1, read as the reverse complement.
GAGAGAGAGAGAGAGAGAGAGAGAGAGAGAGAGAGAGAGAGAGAGAGAGAGAGAGAGAGAGAGAGAGAGAGGGTCACCGAGAGAGAGAGAGAGAGAGAGAGAGAGAGAGAGAGAGAGAGAGAGAGAGAGAGAGAGAGAGAGAGAGAGAGAGAGAGAGAGAGAGAGAGAGAGAGAACACACACGCACTCACACATAGAGAGAGAGAGAGAGAGAGGTATTATTTTCATAATGTTTAAAATCTAGTACAAACGAACTTTTTGACGTTTAATTATCAGTCTTGCAAAATGGCCTTACATTTCAATACTAAACAAAAACAAAATGTTAAGGGACTAGTGTGGAATGAGAGCAAGCGTAACACCATGCTGTATCGTGTTTTTGTTCTCTGTTTGGTTGTCAGGGTGGAACGATGTCGGTTTCAACAACCCGGACATCATCTCTCCCAACATTAACGCTATGGCGCAGAGAGGCATCATTCTTAACCAGTCTTACGTCCAGCCCGCCTGTACTCCGTGAGTCTGTTTGTGTGTGTGTGTGTGTGTGTGTGTGTGTGTGTGTGTGTGTGTGTGTGTGTGTGTGTGTATGTATGTGTGTGTGTGTTTGTATGTGTGTGTGTATGTGTGTATGTGTATGTGTGTGTGTGTGTTTGTATCAGTGTGTGTGTATGTGTGTGTGTATATGTGTGTGTGTGTGTGTTTGTGTATGTGTGTATGTGTGTGTGTATGTGTGTGTGTATATGTGTGTGTGTGTGCTTGTATGTGTGGGTGTGTGTATATGTGTGTGTGTGTGCTTGTATGTGTGTGTGTGTGTGTATATGTGTGTGTGTTTGTGTGTGTGTGTGAGTATGTGTGTGTGTGTGTGTGTATGTGTGTGTGTGTGTGTGTGTGTGTGTGTGTGTGTGTAGGTGTGTGTGTTTGCGTGTGTGTATGTGTATATATATGTGTGTGTGTATGTGTGGTGTGTGCGTGCATGTGCGTGCGCGCGCGCGCACGTGAGTGTGTGTGTGTGTGTGTGTGTGTGTGTGTGTGTGTGTTTGTGAGCTATTCTGACTTGGATATGGGGTTTTCTTACTTTTAAAATGTAAATATTTGCTTTGATGCGATTGTTTTCTAGCGACTGCAGACAAAATGTCTTGACGCATGTTTATTGCGCTTAACACTACTGCCGCCCTCTCTTGGGTGGGCAACACAGCGGCTTTCGTGCTCAACACAACGTCAAGTTTGAGGTCTTTCACTTGTAATTTAAACAAGTCGCGTAAGGCGAAAATACAATATTTAGTCAAGTAGCTGTCGAACTCACCGAATGAAACTGAACGCAATGCCATTTTTCAGCAAGACCGTATACTCATAGCATCGTCAGTCCACCGCTCATGGCAAAGGCAGTGAAATTGACAAGAAGAGCGGGGTAGCAGTTGCGCTAAGAAGGATAGCACGCTTTTCTGTACCTCTCTTTGTTTTAACTTTCTGAGCGTGTTTTTAATCCAAACATATCATATCTATATGTTTTTGGAATCAGGAACCGACAAGGAATAAGATGAAAGTGTTTTTAAATTGATTTGGACAATTTAATTTTGATAATAATTTTTATATATTTAATTTTCAGAGCTTGTTTTTAATCCAAATATAACATATTTATATGTTTTTGGAATCAGCAAATGATGGAGAATAAGATAAACGTAAATTTGGATCGTTTTATACATTTTTATTTTTTTTTACAATTTTCCGATTTTTAATGACCAAAGTCATTAATTAATTTTTAAGCCACCAAGCTGAAATGCAATACCGAAGTCCGGGCTTCGTCGAAGATTACTTGACCAAAATTTCAAGCAATTTGGTTGAAAAATGAGGGCGTGACAGTGCCGCCTCAACTTTCACGAAAAGCCGGATATGACGTCATCAAAGACATTTATCAAAAAAATGAAAAAAACGTTCGGGGATTTCATACCCAGGAACTCTCATGTCAAATTTCATAAAGATCGGTCCAGTAGTTTAGTCTGAATCGCTCTACACACACACACAGACACACAGACACACAGACACACAGACACACGCACATACACCACGACCCTCGTTTCGATTCCCCCTCGATGTTAAAATATTTAGTCAAAACTTGACTAAATATAACAAAAAACAAATTTACAACGCGGAAGAGGAGAAAAAGTTCATAGTGAAGTCACACACACACACACACACACACACACACACACACACACACACACACACACACACACACACACACACACACACACGTACACACACACACACGCACACACACACACACACACACACACACACATACACACTCACTCACACACACCCCCCCATACACACACACACACACACGCACACACACATACACACACACACACACACACACACACACACACACGCTCTCGCTGATCTCACAGACTTTACACAGCGGTAACGTACCTCTCTCTGAGTTCAGAGTCTAACTGTGTTGGGTACACTAGGGTAGACATTGTATATTATGTCTTGTTTCGTCGGAAACTAATCATATTAGAGTAATTCATAATCATCTGTAGAGTTTGCAAGCATTAGTAAGTGGAATTGCATGTCTTTAATTGAATGAAAGCGAAGCAAAACACGTCTGCTCGAATTGAGCGGGAAAAACCACGTGTGGCTGGATGTTGTATGATATACAAATGATATTGAGCAACTTCCTTGGAAATATGGACCGATGGTCAAAATAGGGCTGTAAGAGATTATCCAATTTGAGCAACTTCGTTGGAAATATGGACCGATGATTAAAATAGGGCTGTGAGAGATTATCCAATTATAACCCTCAAATTCCCCACATAGGCTATCTATCATAACAATACAGTTTGATGAATTGCTTTGTTTTCATGTTTCAGTTCGAGAAATGCCTTCATGAGTGGATACTATCCTTTCCGCTCTGGGCTGCAGGTAGGAAAAGTATTTACCAGCGTAGATTTACGCTTACGATAGGCAGACCTGGGAACCCCTGTTTTGCACTTTGAGTATTCTCAAACAAACTTGGTGTATTTTCAGAAAAATGAGCGTACTCCACACAGCGTTTGAACATCCATGATTAAAACATGCCACACCGTTAATTAAGTTTACCTATACATTTAAAACAAATGCTTTTTTCAATGTTTACTGACAAAAACTGCAATCATGTGACAAAATACTGGATCGGCTTCGGGATGGACGTGTGAAGAAAAGTTGTCTAGGAATTTTTCTCGTCGTATTTTTTTCCCACTGACCGTACTGATCGTATTCTCGACAATCATCCGTACAAAATACGGCGAAATCGTATGGGTTCCCAGGTCTGGATAGGCAAAGACTGCCCCCCCTCCCCCATGAGAATAACATAGCTGTGTTCCAAGGATATTAATCCCCCCTCCCCCTCCAAAATCGAACCCACTTAGCACCGCCCCCCCCGCCCCTCCCATCATGATTTGTGTATCTGCGTAGAGAGAGTGAGCCCTAATAAGGTTATTTTATGAAATTGTAATTGTCTCAGCAAAGGTGTTCATTCCGGTGTTTTATTCTTATTTTCTAGAGTTTGTCTCATTCTATTCTACTTTATCTGTACTCAGCATGGAGCGATTTTGCCCCAGCAAGCGGCCTGCGCCCCTACCAATAGGACGTTCCTGCCACAAGAACTGAAGAAACTCGGCTATGCCACACACGCCGTTGGAAAGTAAGTTTCCCACGAAACATAGTCTATACATAATTTTTGTGCACAGGGATATCAAAACATATCGTACAGAAAGAAATAAGGCGAACAACTAGTTCTGTTTTCTGTCTTTCTCTCTGTCTTTGTTTCCGAAAGTCTTTTTGTATGCCCTGTCTACCTCGATATTAAACAAAACTGCTGATAATCAAATGAGGCAGACACATAGTAATTTTAAAATCTGAGAAACAAAGAGAAGTAAGCCTACGCGCTCTCACTGCATAAGCGAGAGTTATGCGAACTTAGCGCCTGAAATAATAACAAGTATTGAATGAACAAACTTGAGGACACAATGAAAATAAAAATGAAAATGAAATCGCTAGAACTTCGTGTCAATGCTTGTTATTTTCTCAAGTACAAGGGGACTGGTACCGCACACACTTCGCATCCTCTTGTTGCACAAGTAAAAACTATCTGCTTAGATATTTTAGTGTCCTGTCTTGATTGACAGTTGAACAACTTTAGTGTTAAGATTCTAAGCATGCTGATTGCTCCGTTCGATATGTGTGTGCAGGTGGCACCTTGGATTTTGCAACTGGAACTGTACGCCGACTTACAGAGGGTTCGATTCCTTCTATGGTTATTACAACGGACAGGAGGACTATTATAATTATACCATATGTAAGTCTGCGAGGATGGTGGAGGATACATACATGATAGTGAATGCGCTGACGAGAGCTGAGGTGTGTGTGTGTGTGTGTGTGTGTGTGTGTGTGTGTGTGTGTGTATGTGTGTTTACCCTACTAGGGGTGTGTGTGTGTGTATGTGTGTATGTGTATGTGTGTGTGTGTGTGTGTGTATGTGTGTGTGTATGTGTGTGTGTGTGTGTGTATGTCTGTGTGTGTGTGTGTGTGTGTGTGTGTGTGTGTGTGTGTGTGTGTGTGTGTGTGTGTGTAATTAAAGTACGTGTTTATGTGTTCATGGTCGTCATCATCGTTAGTGCCGTCCTCGTCCTCGTCGTCAACGTTGTTGTTGTTGTTGTTGTTGTTGTTGTTGTTGTTGTTGTTGTTGTGTTGGTGTTTGTGTTAGTAGTGGTGGTGTTTGTGGGGGTGGTGGTGGTGGTGGAAATGTTGTCCTAGCTGTTGTCCTTGTTCTTCATCTTCCTCCTAATTACGTCTTGTACATGTTTTTCGTCGTGTCAGTTGGTGGCTTTGACTTCAGAGACAATAAGGATGTTGCTACGGACCAAACTGGTAACTATTCTACGGTACGTTTTGCCCCGGTCTGTATTGTTGCATTCAATTAGCTATCATTTCTGTGTTTAGGTATCTGCACCTTGTTTTTGTGTGGCGGTTGATTCAGGGTTTCTCACTTATATCCTTATAAATAATATCCTTCCTTTACATATTTTTGATACTGCGACCACCAAACCATGAACACCCCCCCCCCCACCCCACCCCCTGTGTGTTGTAATTGTCCCCTTGTCTATGTTATGTAATGTAATGTAAAACCTATACATGTACAAAAAAAATTATTAAAAAATATTAAAAAAACCCATTATATCGCGACAAAAACGACAATTCTTTTCATCTTTAAATCTAAGATGTTCTTCACATTTCAGTCATCAAAAATAAAATTTAGCACTCTCGCAGCATTTTGAGATTTAAAAAAAAACCCACCCGTGTACATATAGACCTACACGCCTGGTTTCACATGGGAAGCAACGTAGTTTTCTCTGATTTTAAATTATTTTTTTAATCTAAGAAAAACGAAAACTAAAATAATTGCTCTTTTCTGAATATTTTCTCTTTGTTATTTATCTATGTTTTAATCGAAGGTGTTCTTCACATTTCAGTCATCAAAAACAAAATTAAGCACTCTCGCCGCATTTTGATCTTAAAAAAATAAACTCGTGTACACCTAGTTTCACATGGGGAGCCATGTCGTTTTCTCTGATTTTAATCTAAGAAAAACAAAAACTAAAATATTTGCTATTTTCTTAATATGTTCTCCTTGTTATTTATCTATGTTTATACTTCAAAAGAAAACAATTTCAAATGTAACTGATTTTAATCTGAATATTTTTTTAATTTGTTTTTATTTGTTTCTGTTTATAGTGATACAAAGAAGTAATTTGAGAATGTGTTGTGCAGTTTGTGTACCAGGAACGCGTGCGTCAGATCATCAGTGCGCATGACCCGACCACGCCCCTCTTCCTGTATCTACCTCTACAGTCAGTGCATGTACCACTGGAAGTACGTATGGAAAGTGACAGGGAAGATAATACAGACAGACAACCAGCCAGCCAGCCAGCCAGCCAGCCAGCCAGACATACAGACATACAGCCAGAGAGACAGACAGACAAACAGACAGTCAGACAGACAGACAGACAGACAGAAAAATACTGGTGACGAGTCAGGAGGCTTAAACGATTAACAAGAAGTTGTTTCAATAAAGGGAGAGAGAGAGAGAGATAGAGAGAGAGAGAGAGAGAGAGAGAGAGAGAGAGAGATAGAGAGAGAGAGAGAGGCAGAGACAGACAGACAGACAGACAGACAGAGACAAAGAGACACAGAGAGACAGAAAGACAGAAAGACAGACAGAGAGACACTAAGACATCCATTAGCCAGACACACACACACGCACACACACACACACACAGACACACACACACACACATACACACACACACACACACGCACACACACACACACACACACACATACACACACACACACACACACACACACACACATACACACACAGATGGACAGACAGACACACAGACAGACAGAGACAGGGAGAAAGAGAAGTATAACAAAATTATAGTGACCGAATTCCGAAAGAACAGAGTTGCAAAGACATTGAAAAGATGAAGGCAGTATCAAAACGTAAACTAAAAGACTGTTAAAGAAACAGTGTGCAAATTGACAGGGAGAAAGAGAAGTAGAGGTTACATGCCGAGTCTCAGTGATTATCAAAAATAATGGTCGAAGTTAGCGGATCATGAAAAATGCGAGCTTCAGCGAGCTTTTTCATGACCGCGAACTGAGACCATTATTTTTAATAATCACTGAGACGAGGTATGTAACCTCTTTATTCCTCCTTTCTTCAGTTATTCAAAGAAAAGAGGAACATAATTTTTGTGCGAAAGTTTGATCGAATCCAAATCACTCAACCAGTCTACCTGCGCTGGCGATTGAATAATGCGCGGTTGTATAGTTCAGGGAAAATCAATCAAATCTGTTGACACTTCTTGTCAGTTTCCCTGTTTTGGACTAAAATCAAGTACACAGTTATGTTGTTATTCTGCTGTGCCGGTAAAGGCAGATAGTGTGTGTTCTGGTCATGTTTTAGGAAATGTTCTTTACTGAATTTCTTCGAATGGGACAAGCAGACGAACTTTAGCACCAGTGTTCCAACGTTAAAAACTGTATGAAGTTCCGTTTTCTGGGGCAAAATAGTGTATGAAACCACTGTATGTTCTTTAAATTGATGCGATGTGTGCATTTGGTTGCGTGTGATCTGTTTATAAAATGAAATATTGTCGAAAACTAACCGTCGGATTGCAGTCTCTTGTCCAAGCAACTCAGTTCAGAAAATTTGGAAGGGGAACTACTCTTGTCGTACGAGAGTTACTTGCCTTGGGAGTTTGCGTGCACTCATAAGAGATCCAAAGCGAGTTTCTCTGCACTGATCGTTAGATTTGGATTTAGAAAACAACCAAACTCATAGATTGTATATGAGGGGTTTTCAATTTGGGGGCAAAAATGAAAAAAAAAATCGGGGGGGGAATAATCTTCACCAAAGGAATCAGCAATAATTTTATGTTGAACTATACACATTGGGTATTCCATAGGTCGCTTCTTGCCACTTTTACAAAACTATGTGAAGAAATATAAAAATGTGAAAAAATGTACACATGTGAAAATGTCCGTCGTGTCACGGACAAGTTTTTTATTTTTTTTTATGATAAATTTAATCACTCAGTCCATTTCTTTTCAGTTACACAACACACAGATCAGCCTTCAATGGAATAAATCAAAATATGTGGGTTTTGTTTTAAAGAAAGTGCATTGATTACAGAAAATAATAGAGTAGAAAGAAAAAGTAATAAATCACAGCACACGTCAACACACATAAAACTGAAACAAATGCACACATTTATGTGAAACTTTTTTTTACTAGTAACTCTAAACGATGGCAACAAGCACCCAAAACCCTTGATTATGAAACAACATCTTTGGTTTGCAAATTAAGCCTTAGTGTGCAGTGTGACACGATGGACACGCTCGTGACACGATGGACACGCTCGTGACACGATAGACATTTGCACATACAAAAGGAAGCAAGTTTGAAAATTACATTTTTTTAAAATTGGGTATTAAACTAAGCAAACAAAAAGCAGAATTGGAATGCCTTTCCACATGGCATTTTTATAAAACTGAACGAGTCAAGAGGAACGACTGAAAAAGTGTAAAGGTAACCGTCTTTGAACTTAATGTCTGTTATGATAGCGAGCTCTAGGTTGAGTGAACACATTAGACTGCAACGGGGTGTGTCTCCGGAAAAGCTTCTCTTGCACATGATTCCATACAAATAGATCTACAGTGTAATGATCAGAGAAGCCATCTTTTTTAACTGGCTCAGAGATGACAGCCAGAATATCTTCATGGGGGTACCATAGTGTGTCCTTCATTCTTGGTGAAAAGAAACAATTGTCCTTTCCAAGTTGGTGCAAGCAGTCCACCAGGTATTCTCCATTGTCAACGTCTACCACTAGACCGGGATATGCCATCTTGTCGTAAGCGACAAACACCCAACGCCCAAGATAATCTTCCGGTCGAATTCCTTCTACACTCTTCAAAAAAAGTTAAGGATAACTTTTTTACAAGCACGCCACACATAACAGACAAGACCGAATTCTTTCTTTTTTTAAAAATTATATAATTGAACAACCAAGGCGTAATGACAAACAAAGCAAAGATCGAACGCGGCAGCGACAATTTAGCTAGAGTGTGTCAAACGTGACAACCCTCGAAAATGGAATTCACAACAATGTGAATCAGTGTCAATAACGCGTGTGCCCTCCGTTGTGTGCCAGGCATTCAACACATCGTTGGCGCATGGAGTGGATCAGGTTGCATATGTATGCTCTGGGAACTCCATTCCACTCCTGCTGGAGCCATTGCAGCAGTTGACCCAGATTGGCAGGAGGAGGGTGATGTTGACGTACCCGACAACAAAGCTCGTCCCACATGTGCTCTGTGGGGTTCAGGTCCGAGCTGTTGGCTGGCCACATCATCCTGTTGACCCTGGCCTGCTGGATGAAGGTGTTTACAGCTGCAAAGCAATGGGGAGATGCGTTGTCATCCTGAAGAATCGCACGAGGGCCGATCGCTTGGAGGGCTGGAACGACCAGGGGTTGCAGGATCTCATTCTGGTAGCGGACACCGGTCAAGTTGCCCACTACATGGTACAGAGGTGTCCTTTGACGTGTGCTGATCCCTCCCCAGACCATCACAGAGCCTCCGCCAAAACGCTGTCGTTCCAGAACAGCGCCTTCTGCGAAGGGCTCTCCGCGACGCCTTCACACTCGGATGCGACCATCAGCAGGTTCCAAGCAAAAGCGGGACTCAGGCTGTAAACAACACCTGAGCCCACTGCTGACTTTGCCACCTCACATGTTGAGTGCACCAGGCTCGGCGAGCTGCTCGGTGATTAGCAGTCAGGGTTGTTCCTCGGACTGGACGCCTTGCACGCAAGCCAAAGTTGTGTAAGCGGTTTCGGATCGTCTGACCACTAACAACAGTGTTGCCGTGGTAGCTTGTAGGCGTTGCCTAATGTTGTTTGCCGTAGCCATTCTTTGTTGCATGGCCTGCCTCTGAATGAAGCGATCCTCTCTTTGTGTGGTGACTCTGGGCCGACGAGAACGTTGTCGCTCCTGCACTCTTCCAGCTGCGTGGAATCTCTGTTTTAGTCTAATGATGACAGAGGGAGCCACTGCAAGCCTTGGGGCCACTTGCCTGGCAGCAACACTGTCTTGTAGCCATCCTATTGCCCTTACTCTATCCAAATTGCTGTTTTCTTCGTGGGGGCATGTTGCTACTGTGCATAATTGTGTCAGCGTGTCAACCTTTAAATACAAGGTGGTGAGCGATGTTAATAGCCAGGACCCTGTTGTAGCACGTGCATCACAACCTTTTGCCCTGGCATGCGTTCCGCAAACTTCATGGGGCTATAAAAAAAACACCCTTTTTCTACCAAAATGCAGAAACTTTTGAGAAGTCACACAAAGGGAAATAACTCTGCCTGCCAAACAAAATTCTAGGTCAAGACTCATTGTTCATTTGTTAATTCAAACACATTAATCTTTTGATTATTATGTCGATGTTTAATTTTTTGGCAATTTTTTATAATTAGATCCGTTTTTTCAACCGATCCTTAACTTTTTTTGAAGAGTGTATGTATCACTAGATCTACATGCTTACATTGTCAGGTGTATAGCTAGCCCATTTCATCGCCTATACATAAATAACTGAATTACATCGAACAAGACACACGAATATGTCCGTTGTGTCACAATTGTGTCCATCGTGTCACGACTGAGATCGTGACACGATGGACCGTGACACGATGGACAAATTTCAACAACAAAAATTATGAATGCTCCCTGTTCCAAATTTGATTGCAATTTCAAATCTAGATAGTTAAGTGTCCCAAAGTCCCATGTATTGAATGTGATTTGAGCACATTTCAAGTTTTAATCACTATCACACACCCCGTGACACGATGGACATAAAATAATTTTAATACTCACTTTGACAACTTCAGCACACCAATAAAATAAGACGTAAAGGCCACGCGGCGATAGGTTTTTCCTGAAAGGAGGCGACAAAAGGGACGCGATCTTGGTTACATTTAAAATTACGAAAAAAGGGACCCGTCATTGTTTTTCAGTCGCGTTCATTACACGTGACACGACGGACATAAAAAGTGAAGACAGCATTTTTTGCTCTTTTATTTTCGTTTCATAAATAAAGTATAAAAGGACATTAAACAAGCTGCTCACAGATCGGTTAGTGTTCTAAAAAACAATTTTTAGAATATTTTTTCATTCATGTACGATTTTTTTCTGACGATCTACAGACATTTGAAATTTTGCCTTCTAACCAAAAGACACCCATTTTTTGACACCCTCGCTTACTATCTGACATTAAAAGGTATAAGGTAAATACACAAATAACGCAAAACTCTTGACCAGTTTGCGAAGGACATTTTGAAGAAGACATTAACCCGAATTTCAGTACAATCGGAGCACTGTGTGAAGCTCTGAATTTTTTTGAAGTTCAAAGACACGTTTTTGCCTCAAAATTGAAAAACCGTCATATGGAGATTAATGTGTTCAAGCCTGTAGTTGCCAGTTTAAATGCAGTATGTTTGTATTGTTTGGTCTAGAAATGTATATTTCGTACATTGGAGCGTTCGGAACTTTTCAATCGCTAAAGTAGTTCCCTCAAAGTCTAACTCATCAACCTGTGAGCTATCGAGGATTCAGGCCCGTTGTTGGGTAAGTGATTTTGGTTGTTGGGTAAGTTACGTAGAGGTTACATGCCGAGTCTCAGTGATTATTAAAAATAATGGTCGAAGTTGGCGGATCATGAAAAATGCGAGCTTCAGCGAGCTTTTTCATGACCGCGAACTGAGACCATTATTTTTAATAATCACTGAGACGAGGTGTGTAACCTCTTTATTCCTCCTTTCTTCAGTTATTCAAAGAAAACAGGAGTTTTTGTGCGAAAGTTTGATCGAATCCGAATCACTCAACCAGTCAACCTGCGCAGGCGATCGATTAATGCGCGGTTGTATAGTTCCGTGCAAATCATTCCATTCTGTTAACACTTCTTGTCAGTTTCCCTGTTTTAGACTAAAATCAAGTACACAGATATGCTGTTATTCTGCTGTGGCGGTAAAGGCAGATATTGTGTGTTCTGTTTATGTTTTAGTATCGTTTAGAATAATGTTCTTTCGTCAAATGGGACTAGCAGACGAACTTTTGCACCCGTGTTCCAACGTTAATTACTGTATGAAGTTCAGTTTTCTGGGGAAAATAGTGTATGAAACCGCTTTATGTTGTTTAAATTGATGAGATGTGTGCATTTGGTTGCGTGTGATCTGTTTATAAAATGAAATATTGTTGAAAACTGACCGTCGGATTGCAGTCAGTGTTGTCGAAGAAACTGCGTTAAAAGAAGGGGAACTACTCTTGTCGGCAAGAGTATGAGTTACTTGCCTTGGGAATTTGCTTGTGATGAACGGTGTGTGCACGGCAGATCTAGATTCAGAAAACAACCTAACTCATGGATTTTATATGGAGATTCATGTGTTCAGGCCTGTAGTTGTTAATTTAAATGCGGTATGTTTGTATTGTTTGCTCCAGAGATGTATATTTCGTACGTATAGAGCGTTCGGAACTTTTCAGTCGCAAAAGTAGTACCAAAACAGAACAGCTTCTCAACCCATTGCACTATCGAGGATTCAGGCTGTTGCTGGCTCGTTATTTGTTTGGTTGCTGGGTCATTATCGAAAAATAACTAGCTCTACAAGTTTACAGAGGTAAAGAAGCAGAGGGGGGAATAACGAAAAATAACTAGCCCTACAAGTTTACAGAGAGAAAGAAGCAGAGGGGGGAATAAGTATAACAAAATTATAGTGACCGAATTCCGAAAGAACAGAGTTGCAAAGACATTGAAAAGATGAAGGCAGTATCAAAACGTAAACTAAAAGACTGTTAAAGAAACAGTGTGCAAATTGACAGGGAGAAAGAGAAGTATAACAAAATTATAGTGACCGAATTCCGAAAGAACAGAGTTGCAAAGACATTGAAAAGATGAAGGCAGTATCAAAACGTAAACTAAAAGACTGTTAAAGAAACAGTGTGCAAATTGACAGGTATACATATAGCACTTGATGATAATGTTTCAGGTTCCTGCCGTGTATGCCAACATGTATCCAAATCTAAAGACTGATGGGAGGCGAATATTTTCAGGTGAAATATGTTTATTTCTTTTCCAATCGTTTGTTTTTCTTATCTTCTTTGAACAGTTGGTTAGATTGAAAGCGTGTCTGCAACAACAACACAATGTCAAAACAAAGCAACACAATTATATAAACATTGATGGAACAAGTGTGCCATCCAAGCTACACCAATAAGGGGCTCCACTCACATAATTCTGTAACTTCAGCGGGACCGACGACGCTCTGCAGATTATCCCAGCCCGCTACACGTTGCATGAGAGGAAAACAGGCCAAGTACTCGTCATAATCCCTATCGCGGCATAAATAATAGGCAGTGCGTCGTCTGTGCCGCTGAAACTGCGCAGGTATATTCTGCCCATAAGCAGGTTACAGATACGATACAGACGCAAACATTAAAAATGTATTTGAAATATAAATGCATCTGACTTTACTTTAACAGGGCAAGTAACGGCTATGGATGACGTCATAGGAAACCTGACGTCATTCATCAAACAGAAAGGAATGTACAACGACACCCTTTTCGTCTTCACAGCTGATGTGGGTTTGTTTTTATTGTTTATTTGTTTGTTTTGGTTGTCTGCTCGCTTGACTGTGTACCTGCTTATTTGCTTGGTAGATAGTTAGTTTGTTTGTTTATGTGTGAGATTGTCTGTTTGATTGGTTGTTTCTTTGTGTGAGGAAGATAGCTGATACAGTCATCAGTCCTTCTCTTTGAAATCTGGTCGGAGTATCAGAATATTTGTCCTGTAGAGCTGCTGTGTTCACACTCTTTTAGTCAAGAGTACACATTCTGCTGCCTTCTCTCTATCTCTTTTGCGTTGTTGGTACGTATTTGCATAAACTCGCACAAAACAATGTGATAAGGTCAATTTTTCTTGACAGATTAAGATTATCTCCGGTACTGAGGCGTAGCTTTCACAATGAGGAAGTTGAAACTTGATCACGTGTTTATCAATAAATACAGAATTTATGGGAGTGTTCATTATGACCGTGATTTCGGTAAGGCTAAGAAATTCATACATTCAGAGAGAGAGAGAGAGAGAGAGAGAGAGAGAGAGAGAGAGAGAGAGAGAGAGAGAGAGAGAGAGAGAGAGAGAGAGAGAGAGAGAGAGAGAGAGAGACAAGACAAGACAAGACAAGACAAGACAAGACAAGACAAAATCTTTATTATCGAGGGTAATAGATAAGCAAGAATATTGCTTTTTTACATCCAGCCCTCGCCCTAATATAGGGTCAACAAGAACAGAAAACAATATAATCAAAGAACTATCACATCAAACTTAATACATTATAACTGTATATACAGATACAAATTTAAAAATAAATTGTCATACTGCATTTTAAGTACAATTTCCAATGATAAAAAGTGTCAATTTTTAACATAACTTAATTTAGATCTGCATATTATTATAATTTTGTTTAACATGCACATACATTTTAAATGAATTGATGAACCATTCAGCACATGTTTAGTTGCATTATGTGCGACATATAATTTTTTTTGAAGCTGTCTGTGTTTGTTTTATGCTTAAGAAAAATAGGCAGTGAGTTCCATAGGACCGCACCTGAATAAAGAAGGCTTGATTTGAAAAGGTCAATACGTGGAGTCGGTGTTATGATTTTTAGTCTGTTATAGTTCAAAATAAAATTATCACGTAATGTCTCCGGTGCATATCCTGACATCACTTTATGCATTATAACACCTTTATTATACATTAATCTTTTTTGAAATGGTAATACTTGCAAATTTTTATAATCAGATTCTGAAGGAGTGTGATTGTTAGCATAATAAGCTTAACTGCTCTTCTGTGAAGACTGGCTAAAGGTTTCAAAACATTAGCACTTGCACAATCCCATACAGTGGATGCATAATCAATATTTGACAAGATGTGATTGTAAAAAAAATCTTTCGCGAGTGGAGATTCAAGAAGTGTTTTATTTTTGATAACTGATATATTTTTTGGGAAGCAATCTTACAGATGTAATCAATGTGATCATGCCATGATAAATTATTATCAATCTTTACACCAAGGACTTTATGGTGAGACACTTCTTCCAATACTTGATTTTTAATATAAAGAGGTGGAATGCTCGATAATAGATTTTGTCGTTTCTGTCTTGTGGTTATGAGCATAAATTTTGTTTTTGTATGGTTAAGAGACATATGGTTTAACTCTGACCAATTCAGGAGTGCATCAATGCTTTCTTGGAGAGTTTTTGATAAATAATTTATGGAATGGTGACTAGAATGAATAGTAGTGTCATCTGCAAACAACTCACAGTTATTACGTATGCAAAGTGGTAAATCATTGACATAAATGGAGAACAATAATGGGCCTAAAACAGATCCCTGTGGGACCCCATATTTCAAAGTACTTTCATTTGAAAATGATGCATTAGTAAGTGTAATCTGTTTTCTATTTAAAAGAAAAGATTTAGGAATATTAATGGTGGTGCATTGTATGCCATATATTGACAATTTCCTGATGAGAAGAGAATGATCAATAACATCGAACGCCTTTGCAAAATCCACAAACAGTGCTGCAGAAAATTTGTTGGAATTTATGTTGGTTAGCCATTGGTCAATTAGATTTATAAGAGCTGTATGACATGAGTGCTTTTTGCGAAAACCAGATTATTTTGAATGGAATACATTGTTTTTATCAAAATGTGCTAGGGCATGTTTATATATATGTTTTTCCAAGGGTTTTGAAAGTGGTGACAGGATTGAAATAGGCCTGTAATTAGAGGGATCAGAAGGATCACCTGATTTAAACAGAGGGATTACCTTAGCTTGCTTAAATGCTGTTGTAATGCATAAGTTATAAATGTATGTCAAGGTGTCTGTGATTACAGGAGCAGCTTCCCCCTGCGGGTTAGGGGGAGTCCCATATTGGTTGGGACGAGAAAGAATTTACCCGATGCTCCCCAGCATGTCGTAAGAGGCGACTAACGGATTCTGTTTCTCCTTTTACCCTTGTTAAGTGTTTCTTGTATAGAATATAGTCAATGTTTGTAAAGATTTTAGTCAAGCAGTATGTAAGAAATGTTAAGTCCTTTGTACTGGAAACTTGCATTCTCCCAGTAAGGTAATATATTGTACTATGTTGCAAGCCCCTGGAGCACATTTTTGATTAGTGCTTTTGTGAACAAGACACAATTGACAAGTGGCTCTATCCCATTTCCCCCCTTCCCCCGTCGTGATATAACCTTCGTGGTTGAAAACGACGTAAAACACCAAATAAAGAAAGAAAGAACAGGAGCAGCTATTTTCAATATTTTACTGTCTATTCTATCTACACCCCGGGTTCCTGTTTGTTTGAGATGAACAAGTGCAAAGTAAACTTCAGACACAGTCATGTGTTGTAGTGGCATTTCTGCCTCTATTCTCTTGGATTTGCAATGATCTATCTAGGTATTTAAATCATTTTCTTGTGTTCTATCAATAGGAATAACTTTTTGCCCCACTGTAGAAAAATTTAAATTAAGTTTATCAGCGGAAATATCTTTCATGGCAGTAGGGTGTGAATTAGAACGCTTGTTTGTTAATAAATTAATGGCTTTCCAAATTGATTTTGAATCTTGTTTAGATGACACTAGTTCAGTAAAATAGTTTTTCTTTTTAGTTCTTTTTAGGGAACTTGCATTATTTCTTTGCCGTTTATATCATTCAAAATCACCCTTTGCTTTCAAATAATCCCTGTGGTTTGCAGCATCTTCTGTTTCTTGATCAAGCCACTTTGGTTTCTCAATGTCTAACTCTGTGCGTAATTAATGGTGTATGTTTATCATAAATAAAAATAAAAATATACCAATGCTCCAAAGCTTTATCAGGATTCTGAAAGCTATAGACTTCAGAAAGAGGACTGTGAATTAAATCAGAGAGAAAAGCATTTTATTAAAACGCGAGAAACGACGATAAGTTACAGTTTTATGTCCTGCTTTAGGGATTTTAATACCTTTCCTTGACCAGGGTGAGACACACTGGATAATGATCACTGCAGGATAAAATAGGAAACGCATGTTTCAATAATATTTTGTTTTTCTGACACGTAAATATGATCAATAAGAGTTTTAGAAACAGCCATGACCCTAGTGGGTAACTGAACCATTTGTTGCAAATCAAAGCTATTAATTTTATCATTCCAATTTTTATGTGGCTTCAGTAAATCAATATTAAAATCTCCTAAGAGCAAGATTTCTTTTGAATCCAGTGTTGCAGAGTCTATCATAATAGTAAAGTTATCTGCCCAATTTACTCTTTCAGAAGGGTTTCTATAAATAAATCCTAACAGTAAGGGCGGAGATCTTTTTAATTTAACTTCAATCCATATTGATTCAATTCCATGAACCTCAAGATGAGGTAGTCGTTTATATGTAACTGATTCACTTATGTAAACAGTAAGGCCTGTTTCATTCGTCTTAACAGGATCATTACGAATAAGAGTATATCCTGGAACAATGATGTCAGAGTCTAACACATTATCTGATAGTCTGGATTCAGAAAAACCAAACATATGAAAACTTTTTCCAGAATTAAAAAGTACATTTGAAACATCAGTCATTTTGTTATATAAAGGATTAATATTCAGGTGTCCTATGCGAAGCCCTTCCTTATTCGGCCAATATGTTTTAGTTGAAGTCATGGTAATGTTTATAATTCCACAGCTTTTCCTTTTTTTAAAATAATGATGAAAAGCAAGTAATGAAAAGTGACTACTTTTACACAGACTATGCAAGCCTGTTGAAAAGTTGCTTGCAATTTGAAAAAGAGAATACAGGTGTATAATAACAATAATTGTCAGTAAGTACTGGTGTCACATGACTGATGTGAACCAGTTGATTGGCTAATGGCGATGCGCTAAAACTGTTAGCGCACTCTTGGAGTGCGCTAACTTTTCCACAGAGCGTATTCTTCCGCCCTTTGCCTAAGCGAGACTGTGCTCTCATCCTCAGAATTAATGAATGACATGTAGCTTATATTCTCCACAATACCAAATGACCATAAATTCCCTGCTTCTCAATTAAAGCAGAAGTGGTGTTTTTTTCTGACAGATTGCATGTGCCTGTGCCACAGTGCCACTGATCTAAAAATAGAAGCCGCTGTGTTTCATCTCATTTTCGCCGACTTGCATAGAAGTTCTTCTCATATGCGGTGTTAGTGGCATGTAGCTTATCATCCACATTACCACATGATGAGTTAGTATACAATTCCCAGCGGCTAACAGAAAACACAAGTGTTATTCCGATAACGTACCAGCCAGAAATCTCCTTAATAAATAAATAGACCAGTATTTGGAAGACTGACTCGATCGACTCTGTCATACGTAGCAGACTACACTGAAATACGACTGCATCAGTTCAGTAAATGAATGGTTTCCGAATTATTATTTCAAGGCAAGAACAATCGTAATCGAAAACGTGTAGGGTTCAGAACGTTCTTACCATATATAAGACTTATTACCAGCCTGCCTCATGCGTGCAGACTCAGTGCAGACTGCAGTGGTTCGATTGCCCTAGCCTAGCAGACGACATAAACCCCGCTCAGCAAATTAACATGTTGGGCAAATGTGAACGAAAAAACGATGGGGATATAATACGTGTAGGGTTCAGAGCATTCTTACCGTTCATATTTAGTATCAGACTCCCCGATGAGTGAAGATACAACACGGGAAATATGCCACATTTATTTTGAAAATGTGCTAACCGTCGAGTCCTTCGGGGGGTAGTCAATTCAAGGGGAGTCACTCCGCACAGTCAATCCGTCGAAGCTCGACTAGAGGTTTCGCCTGAATCGCAAATAACGAAGAGCACAGTCCTTTCTCCGAGTTCAAATGAGGTCTCTCTGAAAGATCATCACTGTTCAGCTTAACGCTACACTGGAATTTACCAACAGAAATTAAAATGCGTGTGACGAAAGCACGACACACTTGAGACACCCCACACAGAAGTAGATCTTACTGTACACGACCTGACCACACAGTTATGCCTATTCAAATGCGCGTAGCAAAATGTGCGTTTGGAATCTTCTTTTTTCTATGGCGGTACTGACAATATCGTTATTGAAACAATCCCAGTGCACTAAGGGATTTATAGAGCAAATCTCGAAAATAATTTCTGAACTCAGCGCTATGCGCTTCGTTCAATAATGAATTTTCTCGATTTGCTCTATAAATCCCTTAGTGCACTGGGATGTCTCAATAACTTAAATTATAAATGTTATACTAACAATTCCGAATTCAGTCAGAAGTCAGAACGTTTAATCGCCAAAAACATGATAGTTCATTGCGTATGATGGGGAGGTTGGGGGAGAAGGAAACAATTTCGAAGGCAAGAAAAGCGTTATAATGTACAAATCATGGGGATGGTTCACGGTTTTCATCCCTCACCCGACATGGGAAGTTCCGCGTCAGTTTTTGTATTGTCCGTTTGTTCAGTGTGTAAAGCAAATTAACACAGTTCTTTCGAATGTCTCAGCACAAGCAAAAGTCCCGAATTCGTAATAATCAAACTGAATAATGTCAGCAACTCAATATTGTCAGACACTTTATTTCCAAATCTATATACCACCACATACACAAGGTGAAGATAAACACCTCTTAGTCAACACATCAATTCAGTCGAACTCATCAGTTCACTGACAATTGATGAAGAATTAAATAAATTGCTACTAAATTCAAAGAGAATTACAATGTCAGGAATCTGTTGATCCTTAAATTCAGAAATAGCAGCAACACCGTCATATAATTATATTGATGCACTTACAAATGTAATCAACTCCTTTTGATTACATTGGTAACAGTCCATATGATAATCAGAGGAAGTGTAGGCTTACGTATTTTGTTCTCACAAAAAAAGATAGCTCAGCCATGAGCATAGTCACAATTCGAAATTCATAATAATCAAACTGAATAATGTCAGCAACTCAATATTATCATACACTCAATGACCAATACTATACACCACCACGGACACGAGAGTGCAAAGAGAGAGAGAGAGAGAGAGAGAGAGAGAGAGAGAGAGAGAGAGAGAGAGAGAGAGAGAGAGAGAGAGAGAGAGAGAGAGAGAGAGAGAGAGAGAGAGAGAGAGGGAGGGGGAGGGAGAGAGAGAGAGAGAGACTGAGAGAGAGAGAGGGGGAGGGAGAGAGAGAGAGAGAGAGAGAGAGAGAGAGAGAGAGAGAGAGAGAGAGAGAGAGAGAGACACACTACTGGTTACTGGTGTACGTGTTTTCTTTTTATTTAATAGTTAGAGAAAGTAGAAGCGTATGCATTAAACCGAAGTTTCATTGTAACCGAGTTCACACCAAGTGGACTTCGCCATAACAATATTCACACCATTGTCGCAGAACGGGGGATGGACTGAGTTCTACGGCAACAACTACCCGCTGAGGGGAGGAAAAGTGACGGTGTGGGAGGGAGGGACCAGGGCGGCGGCCTTCCTACACGGATGGGGGCTACCCAAGACTGGCATCCGTTATGACGGGTAACAAAATTAATAGGAAAGAGCATGACATACAATAACATAACGTAACACAACATCACATAAGTGAAGAGAAGAGAAGAGAAGATAACATAACATAACATAACATAAATCCAAAAACAAAGAGACTGCCATTCATTCATTCATTCGCTCGGCTTCCTGACGAGTGGACGTAAACTGAGACAGTTGGGTCGAAATATCTGTGAATGTATTGTTTTGTAAATAACATAACATAACATAACATAACATAACATAACATAACATAACATAACATAACATAACATAACATAACATAACATAACATACCATACCATACCATACCATACCATAACATACCATAACATAACATAACATAACATAACATAACATAACATAACATAACATACATAACATAACATAAGAAAGCATGAGCAGAAATGACATGACGTTACGTCACGAAACGAGACGTAACGCACGCCACATGTATTAAAACATAACATTGCAGTACATACCATGACATAACGTCACACCACAACACGTTATGGAAGTGCCAGCCAGCTGCTGGTTGTCAGTAAATAAATATTACAGGTAGTTGTTGAATTAGGTAAATAGTTTTTCAAAATGATATGAATTGATGAATCAATGGTTCTATGGACACGTAGACAATTAATTTGGTAAAAAAACCTAAAAACCAGAAACAACAACAAACAAGCAAACAAACAAACAAACAAACAAACCAGCAAATTAATAAACACAAACATCGAGTCCACATACGACATCCCAATGCATGGCGTGTCTGTGTTTCAGTGTGAATGAGTTCACTGAGCGTGAAACGGGCGATTCCTATAATTTTACTGGGAAATAACGTGTTCTTTAGTCGGGATTTTGTTCTTCTTCAGGATGATGCACGCGGTTGACTGGTTTCCAACAATTGTATCCGCTGCTGGTGGCGAAGTGAAGAGTAAGTAGCGATTTATTTCTACGGCGAACAAGGTTTTTTCCTTTGAAGTTTTGGGTAGACACAAGTCAAGTGATCTAGTTCTGGTAGATGATTGCTACCGAACGAGGGATGCGTGCGTTTATTCGCCTTTCTCGGGGTCTGTCGATCAAGGAAGTTATTTACTTGTCTTTGTTTTTGGCTTTATGTCTGTCTATTTGTCTGTGGTGTTGTGTATGTACGTGTGTGTGTGTGTGTGTGTGTGTGTGTGTGTGTTTGTGTGTGTGTGTGTGTGTGTTTGTGTGTGTGTGTTTGTGACTCTGTGTGTGTGCTGGTGTTAGTGTGTGTTAGTGTGTGTTAGTGTGTGTGTGTGTGTGTGTGTGTCTCTGTCTGTCTGTCTGTCTGTCTGTCTGTCTGTATGTCTCTCTCTCTCTCACACACACACACACACACACACACACACACACACACACACACACACACACACACACACACACACACACACACTCTCATGCCCTTTTTGTTTTTCACCTTCCACCTTTTTGTCTTTTTGTCTATATTATCATTTCTCCTCATTTGCTTCTTTTACCCAATTCTGTATATTTGTTTTCAATACTTATTAGGTGTTTTGCTGCATGTGTCCTTCGGTGTGTAGCAGGGTGACGCAGTAGTCCCCCTTTCACTCCAGTCGCTCTGCATTCACAGAGTTGTATCCCTTCCTTGATCGTGAATTCACTGATGTGAAAATAATGGATAGCGCACAGCCAATGAAACAGCGTAACCAGAGTGCCGCCATCTTACTGCACCGTACCACACTGACAAATAGGTCAAAGGGAAATAATCGTAGTTTCGAGAGTTGACAGCAGTCTTCTTTCGCTGTATCGAACGGTGTCCCAAGATGGCGGATCCGGTGGCGTCAATGTTTTGATAGCCAATAAGAAGGGACGCGCTATTCATATGTATATGTTTAGATCAGTGTCGTGAACTACATGTATTTATAGTTGCTGTTCGTTTCTATTATGCGTCGGTTAACCTCACCTGTCAAATATCGGGAACCGCTTGTAATGGGGTCTAAGATAAGTTAAGATAAGAAAACTTCAATGTCCATTTTCATTTTACATAAACATGAAAATTGTCTTTTGGCACCACATCGCATTTAACAACGTGTGAAACGTAACGAGTCTAGCTGCTGCTGTCTTCTTGTATGCTCAAGCAAATATTGGAGTTCAGCAATAGGAGATTGTTATAATGGCTAGCATGCTGTTGTCTCCCTTCGACCAGTTCATTGCATGTGCGGTACCTATGTACTATCGGTTCTAAGTTTGCATCAGTCATGCGCACTGATATACCTCCGAACAGTAAGCCTGCCATGTGGTCACCGAATAAATGACTGTTGCACCTCACTCTTTGTGTCCGTTGGTTTGTCCATAAAACAACCCCAAGACATTACAATTGTTATAGGGCGATTGGTTTATTTGGAACGCCAAAACTGACATTTTACCTATTAGAATCTTCCGGTAGATTTCCGGTAGATTTCCGGTATCTCAGGCTCCCATTGGCAGAAATTCTACCCGTATTGCTCAGAGAGTCAGCTAATCCAGTGCCGAGATGTTATCTACCGGTAGACTCCACCCGGTAAAAAGTCTGTTTTGGCGTTCCATAGATTAAACCCGAACTCTCTCCTGTTTGTCAGGTTTTGCCTACATAGGTAATTTGAATGATTCGTGACGGGCGAAGTGGCGCAGTGGTAAAACGTCGGCCTCCTAATCGGGAGGTCGTGAGTTCGAAGCCCGGTCGCTGCCGCCTGGTGGGTTAAGAGTGGAGATTTTTCCGATCTCCCAGGTCAACTTATGTGTAGACCTGCTTGTGACTTAACCCCCTTCGTGTGTACCCGCAAGCACAAGACCAAGTGCGCACGGAAAAGATCCTGTAATCCCTGTCAGAGTTCGGTGGGTTATGGAAACACGACAATACCCAGCATGCCTCCCCAACGAATGCGGAGTGAAGCTGACTATGCTCTCAGAGTATAGTGTGGGGAACCCAAATGGGCAAACGAGCTCACACGTCACCAGAATTTCTGGAACGCTGAAGAAGAAGAAGAATGTTTCGTGCATTTGGTTACCCATGTGCCTACTCTCTAACTAACTCTGACTATTTACAGACAAGGACATCGACGGTATGAGCATGTGGGATGCAATTACCTCCCTTGGCCCTTCTCCACGGAACGAGTTCATCTATAATCTGGACGACACCATTCTTCCAATTGAGGGACATGCTGCCATCAGGTAAAAGAGTAGGTGTAACTTTGAGTAAAACATTCAGCGCTTTCATGTCGCACCGTGATCTAACTCAGGGCTCTCCACAGATACTCTTTTTAGAGGGTACCGGGACCCCAATCTTTGATGCAGAGGCAGGGCTCCCCATAGTGCCTGTCCCTGCGTCCTATACGCACTGGAAGCCAAAATCACGTTCTAGAAATTCATGGAGGGTTGCATTAGAGGGTACAACGACCAGAAGGTGCATTGTATTGTATGGTATTGCATGGTAATTATTGTATTGTATTCAATTGTATCGTATATCGTATCGTATCGTATCGCATCGTGTAGTATCATATCGTATCGTATCGTATCGTATCGTATCGTGCCTTATCGGATCGTGTCTTATCGTATTGTATTATGAATCAAAACCCAAGAAAGGTAGGTTGTTGGAACGTTTGTTACTGACAAAACAATACATTCACACATATTTCGACCCAACGATTTTAATATTCGATTCAATCAAGATAAGTTTTGTGTGAATATTTGTTTGTCTGTTCACGTAAAAGACCGTTGGGTCGAAATATCTGTGAATGTATTGTTTTATCAATAACAAACGTTCCAACAACCTACCTTTCTTTCTTTCTTTTTTGATTCTGAATTTTGAAACGTTGGTAGTCTCTTTGTTTTTACATTTAGTCAAGTTTTGACTAAATGTTTTAACATTGAGGGGGAATCGAGACGAGGGTCGTGGTGTATGTGTGTGTGTGTGTGTGTGTGTGTTTGTGTGTGTGTGTGTGTGTGTGTGTGTGTGTGTGTGTGTGTGTGTCTGTGCGTGTGTGTGTGTAGAGCGATTCAGAGTAAACTACTGGACCGATCTTTATGAAGTTTTACATGAGAGTTTCTGGGTATGATATCCCCAGTCTTTTTTTTTTCATTTTTTTAATAAATGTCTTTGATGACGTCATATCCGGCTTTTTGTAAAAGTTGAAGCGGCACTGTCACACCCTCATTTTTTTTAACAATCAAATTGATTGAAATTTTGGCAAAGCAATCTTCGACAAAGGCCGGACTTTGGTATTGCATTTCAGCTTGGAGGCTTAAAAATCAATTCATGACTTTGGCCATTAAAAATCTGAAAATTGTAAATAAAATTATTTTTTTATAAAACGATCCAAAATTACGTTCATCTTATTCTTCATCATTTTCTGATTCCAAAAACATATAGATATGTTATATTCGGATAAAAAACAAGCTCTGAAAATTAAAAATATAAAAATTATGATTAAAATTAAACTTCCGAAATCGATTTAAAAACAATTTCATCTTATTCCTTGTCGGTTCCTGATTCCAAAAACATATATAGATATGATATGTTTGGATTAAAAACACGCTCAGAAAGTTAAAACGAAGAGAGGTACAGAAGAGCGTGCTATGCAGCACAGCGCAACCACTACCGCGCTAAACAGGCTCGTCAATTTCACTGCCTTCTACGGACTACGGTCATTGTGAAAAAATGCAGTGCATTCAGTTTCATTCTGTGAGTTCCACAGCTTGACTAAATGTAGTAATTTCGCCTTACGCGACTTGTTGGATTTGTATTGTATTGTGATTGACTTCAGACAGGGGGACTATAAACTGGTCAAGGGATTCCCGGGTGTGTTCAGCGGGTGGTATCTGCCTGACCAAGAGTATGATGGACACGCTGACCAGAGGGAACGAGACAGACACCTCAGTGGCGAACTTGGACCTTCCCGCCTGTACAATTTGAAAGGTGTGGGGATAGATTTGTTAAATATTGTTTTCTTTGGTGTGTTTTTGGATGCTTCAATTGCTGTTTTGTCAGTTGGTTGGTTGGTCGATCGGTTGGTTTGTGAGTGTGTGTGTGTGTGTGTGTGTGTGTGTGTGTGTGTGTGTGTGTGTGTGTGTGTGTGTGTGTGTGTGTGTGTGTTTGTGTGTGTAGTTTATTTACACACACACACACACACACACACACACACACACACACACACACACACAGTCACACACACACACACACACACACACACACACACACACACACACACACACACACACACACACACACACACACACACACACACACACGTTTCGAAAGATATACAATCTTGGAAATACGAGCCACTTCTGAACTAGTTGCGTCACCAGTTATCTATACAACACTATAATTTGTTGACCGCTGTGTCCACAGACGACCCCACAGAGCACAGCGACCTGGCTGACCACATGCCGGACCTGGTCAAGACACTGGAGGACCGGATCAGTGTGTACATGAAGCAGTACATAAAGCCCAACTTCCCGGCCGACGACCCAGACTCCAACCCCGATAAATATGGAGGCGTGTGGACACCCGGATGGTGTTAAGGCTGTTTAGGGGCTCCGCTCACCTATGTAACTTCAGCAGGACCGACGACGCACTGCAGATATCCCAGCCCGCTACACGTTGATAAAATGAAAACAGGCCAAGTACTCGTCATAATCCCTATCGCGGCATAAATAGTAGGCAGTGCGTCGTCTGTGCCGCTGAAACTGCGCGGGTATATTCTGCCCATTATCTGAATGGTCTTCATGCTAAGGAAATTAGAATCCAACTACAATGATGTTAAGGGGAGGTTCTAGTATAAAATATCACCAAAATCGCTTCAGTTGTGATTTTGGGGTTCTTGCAATAATGGGTAGATAAAACATTGTATAGTATTGTGGTGGAAGAAATTTCACCAAATCATTAAACCGTTAAAATGACAGTTTAACCGCCAAAAAACACTCTGCTCCTTGTTTCTTGGTCCCTAATCGTCGGATTTACACCAAAATTGGACCATTGTCCCTAACTGATCTCCAATACAAACTTTTCAAGAAGAAAAAGTTAATTATTGGCAGTTAAAAACCCGTTATAAACCGTTATTTTCTAATTTTTCACCGATCTTTATGAAATGTTGTGGTTAGGTTGGTTGTCCCTAACTGAATTTCAACAAGAATAAAAAGTTGATTTTTGGCAGTTAAAAAACCGTTAAATCCCGTTTTTTCACCAATCTTTATGAAATTTTGTGAGTAGGTCCGTTGTCCATAACTGAGTTTCAATACGTACTTTTCAGAAGAAAACCAAGCTTTTGTCAGTTATAAACCGTTATTTTCTAATTTTTCACCGATCTTTATGAAATGTTGTGAATTTCAACAAGAATAAAAAGTATCTAAACTTTGAAGCCTTTTTTTCTCAGAATGATGTTTTCGGCACCTTGCTTCGCCGTTTCCTTGATAACTCAAAATGTTCTCAACCGACTGGAACAAAACGTAGCATGGCTTTTTAGTATTCATAGGACTACACTTTGTGGAAGGCGTTTGTGGGTCGGGATAAAATCAAAGAAAATATAGCTTGTCAGTTAAAACCGTTATATGTAAATATGATGAAATCAACGTTTTAATTAAAATAACGTAATTTTGATTCCACAAAATGTAGTCCAATTACATGTTATTGTATGTTTTGAATTTCTTTAAAAAATGTGCGCTCCTTGAAGAATTATCAAGGAAACGCCAAAATCACTATTTTCGGTTTCTAGATAATGTATGTTTTTCCGTTGAATTGTTTCTCAACGGCAGTTGTCGTGACATATTAACTAACACAATATATGGGTCAGCAATGCATTTGACTTTATTTGAGCCGAAATCCATTAATATTTCTCATTCTAAATAGGAACACAACTGAAGCGATTTTGGTGATATTTTATACTAGAACCTCCCCTTAAGGTTCTTTATCTGAATGATCGTCATGTTTTGGTTGTACAGTGGAACAACCTCCCCCCCCCCCAATTTAAGACTCTCTCTTTTGTAAGACCTTGTTTTCTCAAAATTTCAGTTCATAACCTTTATAAAAATAAATTACCCCCATTTTAAGACTCTCTCCTTTTTAAGACCCGATTTTTTAAAAGATTTATTGAGGTCTTAAAAGGGGGGTTCCACTGTACTTTTATGCGATTCTTGGACTTGTTTCTCGTTTTGGTTTTGTTTGAATCTGTCTCAATATCGATAGTTGTAGCACTTTTTTAAACGGAGCATATCGATTACATATGAGTTTATATCAGTTTTAAGTTGTATAGTTATAGTTATGATGTGCTTTGTGTGCTACTGTTTTTACATTTAGTCAAGTTTTGACTAAATGTTTTAACATAGAGGGGGAATCGAGACGAGGGTCGTGGTGTATGTGTGTGTGTGTGTGTGTGTGTGTGTGTGTGTGTGTGTGTGTGTGTCTGTGTGTCTGTGCGTGTGTGTGTGTAGAGCGATTCAGACCAAACTACTGGACCGATCTTTATGAAATTTTACATGAGAGTTCCTGGGAATGATATCCCCGGACGTTTTTTTCTTTTTTTCGATAAATACTTTTGATGACGTCATATCCGGCTTTTTGTAAAAGTTGAGGCGGCACTGTCACACCCTCATTTTTCAATCAAATTGATTGAAATTTTGGCCAAGCAATCTTCGACGAAGGCCGGGGTTTGGTATTGCATTTCAGCTTGGTGGCTTAAACATTAATTAATGACTTTGGTCATTAAAAATCTGAAAATTAAAAAAAAATTTTTTTTTATAAAACGATCCAAATTTACGTTCATCTTATTTTTCATCATTTTCTGATTCCAAAAACATATAAATATGTTATATTTGGATTAAAAACAAGCTCTGAAAATTAAAAATATAATAATCATTATCAAAATTAAATTTAAAAACACGCTCAGAAAGTTAAAACGAAGAGAGGTACAGAAAAGCGTGCTATCCTTCTCAGCGCAACTACTACCCCGCTCTTCTTGTCAATTTCACTGCCTTTGCCACGAGCGGTGGACTGACGATGCTACGAGTATACGGTCTTGCTGAAACATTGCATTGCGTTCAGTTTCATTCTGTGAGTTCGACAGCTTGACTAAATGTTGTATTTTCGCCTTACGCGACTTGTGTTTTTTTTCCAGTTGCGAAGTTTTTGATTAATGTTTCTGTGTGCATTTTTAATTTGACAACGCCATGATGATAAAATGATGATAAAATCGTTTATTTAACGCCACTCTGTAAAAACGCCATAGAGTTTTTGTTCTACTTAGTTGGTCAAACTCGGAAATAAACACACACACACACACGTATATATCTGTTTCCCCCGTATACACTCCGAACATGAGAAGATGTGCCTTGTAACAAGGCGTTCATATTGGTAATAAGGTTTCACTTGAAAGAAGGGGCAGTAGCTCGGGCCGCGTTCGAATTGCAGCAATCAGCAGTAAACAAATGCAAGTTATGCGAAAGCTGTCTCCTGATAGTGAAAGAACAGTAAGAAACTTTTTTGTTAAACATGACTTTACATTACCAAAGAGTTCGGGTGAAATTAAAACACAACTAACATGTTGTTACCATATTATTATTATGTTCAGGATTTCTTGTTTGTAACAGGCCCAACATAATTGTTTGTGTTGTGTGTGTGTGTGTGTGTGTGTATCCATTTCTCTTGCAACCGAACCCCATTAACAATTAACCCACCAATCTCCCCTCTTGTTTTCTTGTCAGTTATATAATTAATACGCAAATAAGAATGTGATCTTTCGTGTAATTTTGCATCGATATTCAGTTTGTTATTGTTTGTTTTTTGCATTTTGTTGGTTAAAACAAAATGTTATTTATACTTATATACATGCACACGTGACAATACTGCCAGCCAAAGACCTTAAGAAGGAGCACAACACGTTCGAACCATATTTGCTCACATAATTATTCTGTCTTAACGTTGCGTGGCGGGAAGTGATGAAAAACAGTGTGAAGAAGCACACACAAAACAACAACACCCCCCAAAATAAAAACAACAACAACAACACCCACACACTTTCAACAACAAAATGACAGGCATTATTGAGAGCTGACCATTTCACAGTCACAGTGAATTCAGAAAGAAGCTGTGACAATTGTTGATACTTTTTTCTCTCCAACAAATATGATTAATTTTGTTAATCGCTTTGTATCTATTCAAGAGAGTGTTGTTTTACCGCCGACTATGTGATACATGTTTATTTATGATTGTAGTTTCCCATGACATAAAATATATGTGTTCTTTAAAACATGTAAAAAGTACGATTTATCCTTTTGCATTTCTTTCTGTTGTGATGTTTTAATTACAGCTATTGTGGTTGCGTGTGTGTCTGTGGTGTATGTCCGCGTTCCACTGTGTAAGTGAAATGCAAAACACACATGCGCACGCAAGCAGACACCCACTCACACGCACGCACAAACAAGTGCGCAAAATCACACACACACATGAAATAAGAGAGAAGGAGGACACACACACGACAGACACACACACACAGACACACAGACACAGACACACATACAGATACACAGACACAGACATACACACACACACACACACACACACACACACACACACACACACACGACAGACACAGTCACACACCGTTGACTTGAGCTTCGGATTGTTAAAAGGAGAGAGAGAGAGAGAGAGAGAGAGAGAGAGAGAGAGAGAGAGAGAGAGAGAGAGAGAGAGAGAGAGAGAGAGAGAGAGAGAGTCTGAAGTCTGAAGTCTGAAGTCTGAAGTCTGAATGTTTTAATGAGTAGGCCTTGGGCCCTTTTCATGGAGATGAGCACATCTCAAGCACCAGCATACAAATGCACATAGTAAACAAGTCGCGCAAGGCGAAATTACTACATTATTTTAGTCAAGTAGCTGTTTGTTTGTTTGTTTATTTGTTGCTTAACGTCCAGCCGACTACGCAGAGCCATATCAGGACGAGGAAGGGGGGGATGAAGGGGGCCACTTGTCAAGCGATTCCTGTTTACAAATGCACTAACCCATTACTTGTGTCCCAGCAGGCTTTAGTAAAACTAAATTAATACCTACTGGAAGATTACCAGTTTCCAGTATGTTAAAATAGGCTTAACCTATCTACTGCTGGACTTACATCAGAACACTAACAGATTAAACTATACATGAATCGCGAGACAAGCGGCAAGAGAAGAGATTTTTGGAAAAAATACAGGTGAATGAGCAAGAAGGCAGAAAAAGGAAAAGAATTCATGAAGAAAAAGAGAGCATGACAGGAAAGAGGAACCAAAAATCTACCTAACAGCAAACTAGAAAGCTCCTGCGGTTCCAAAAACAGGAGGGGCCTTTAATTTCATAACCGCAGTGCCCCACTGCGGGAGTCAAGTAGCTGTCGAACTCACAGAATGAAACTGAACGCAATGCAACGCAGCAAGACCGTATACTCGTAGCATCGTCAGTCCACCGCTCATGGCAAAGGCAGTGAAATTGACAAGAAGAGCGGGGTAGTAGTTGCGCTGAGAAGGATAGCACGCTTTTCTGTACCTCTCTTCGTTTTAACTTTCTGAGCGTGTTTTCAATCCAAACATATCATATCTATATGTTTTTGGAATCAGGAACCGACAAGGAATAAGATGAAAGTGTTTTTAAATTGATTTCGGAAATTTAATTTTGATCATAATTTTTATATTTTTAATTTTCAGAGCTTGTTTTTAATCCAAATATAACATATTTATATGTTTTTGGAATGAGAAAATGATGGAGAATAAGATGAACGTAAATTTGGATCGTTTTATAATTTTTTATTTTTTTTACAATTTTCAGATTTTTAATGACCAAAGTCATTAATTAATTTTTAAGCCACCAAGCTGAAATGCAATACCGAAGTCCGGGCTTCGTCGGAGATTACTTGACCAAAATTTCAACCAATTTGGTTGAAAAATGAGAGCGTGACAGTGCCGCCTCAACTTTCACGAAAAGCCGGATATGACGTCATCAAAGACATTTATCAAAAAAAGTCTGAGGATATCATACCCAGGAACTCTCATGTCAAATTTCATAAAGATCGGTCCAGTAGTTTAGTCTGAATCGCTCTACACACACACACAGACAGACAGACAGACAGACAGACAGACACACATACACCACGACCCTCGTCTCGATTCCCCCTCTACGTTAAAACATTTAGTCAAAACTTGACTAAATGTAAAAACAAGAACATCCTACTAGTATCGCCCTGTGTCGTTTACGGATTATGGATTACGAATGGAAAGCGCCTTCATGACAAATGTAGAAAAACGTAGCAAGAGCGGCTTACTAGTGTTTGAAAACAGCATGGTTAATTTAAACAATGATGGGATTCTAGTGTATTTTCGTGGAATATAATATTCTCTTAACTCAGCATATTTAGGGCATACTAAAACAAAGTGGACTTCATCTTCAACACTGCCACAACAAAATGGACAAGATAAATCAGCGGAGGTTGCATTTAAATTAAAGCGAAATCGATGCACTTTCAGAGGAGATACTCCCAATCTAAGTCTAATCAGAAGATTTCTAGCTTTAATATGTTTCAAATCACTTAAATAGTTGGATAATGTTAGGGTTGATTTGAAGGTTCTGTACAGAGAGAAACGTTCACTTCCTTGTACATTTTCAAGCCAGGTTTGCTTATAGGATGAAATAAGTGTTTCTTTAAATGCTGTTAGGAACGCCCTCTCATCGCCAACACCTTGGTTTTCCCATACTTCATCAAAACCGTACATGTACAGAGTGTAACAGATCGAGGAGGCCCATGTTTTCTTATTTTGTTCATGGAGATATTTCAGCATTTTATACGCCTTGCTCGGAAGGCGATGATGTGGCATCCTCAATATACGTAGCCAAAAACGAATGCATTTAACAAAGCTGTTTATAAACAAGGGGTACCTTCCCGTTTCTCCATAGACCATAGCATTTGGTGTTCTCATACTCGTATTCAAAAAACGTTTAAGTGCGAATAAATGAACTCTCTCTATAGGTGTATGGTCTGCTTCAACCCCCCAAACTTCGGCACCATATGACAGCATCGGTTGAATCTGTGCGTCGAAAAGCTTGAAAAAAAATAGCTGGAGATCTGTCACCCAGTTGCCATAAACATTTTAAAATACCAATGACTCCCTTTTTCCCTTTTGCAGCAAAATCATTAAGAGTGTGAGAGAAGGACAGGCGTGTAGACAACCATACTCCTAAATACTTATACATGTTCAAAACGCTCATAGGATGTCCACCATACACCCATCTTTCTCGCAAGGCCAAGTGACCACCGTTCCGAAAAACAACAATATTAGATTTGTCTAAATTAACTTCAAGTCCAAGACGTCTAGACGAATCCCACAGAATGTTTAACTGATTCTGGAGCCCACATACGGAATCTGAAATAAGAATAATATCATCTGCAAACATCAGAATGAGTATTTCCAAAAAGTCTGGAATAAGTTGAATACCATGTTTTCCCTTCTGGACAATATCATTAGCTACCTCATTAATTGGTAGAGAGAAAAAAAACTGGACTACAAATTTCTCCCTGTTTTAGACCCCTTGGGCACATAAAGGAGTCCGAAAAATCACTTCCTGATCGCACTTTTGCTTTTACCACGTCATACATACAGCTGAGCGCCTGGTACATCTTTCCTTTAACTCCATTTTTCTTCAAAGTTTTCCACAACGTAGTTCTTACAACTGAATCAAAAGCTTTACGAAAGTCAATAAAAGCAACATACAACTTCTTGTGTGCCAATAACTGCTTCTGTACCAAAGCTTGTAGTGTAAAAATATGATCAACGGTACTATAGCCTCTGCGAAAACCAGCTTGACTCTCATTTAATATTTCATGTTTTTCGATCCAATTCGTCAGTCTGTTGTTCAAAATGTAGCTGTACAATTTGCTGCATATACATAATAATGAAATACCTCTGTAATTATCAGGATCATTCCTATCACCTTTCTTGTGAAGGGGACGAATTATGGCTTCTGTCCATACATCAGGGTAAAGTCCTGAGGTAAACAATTTATTGAAATATTTTGTAAGAAACGGCACAACAGCTGTGGCGGAATTCTTGAAGAACTCCCCAATTAAATAATCGGGTCCTGCAGCTCTGTCACGAAGTGGTTTGCATGTGAATTTATTATGCGTGTTCTGCCCTTTTGCACTGTCTCTACCCTTTCACACCAAACACTTCAAAAACAGAATTTGGGAGGATGCAGGCTCATTATTTCCTCAACCAAAAACAACATACTTCTTCACTTTAAATACATCAATACGAACAACTTTTCAACACACAGTTCGCACAATCTTCCAGCTTTCACTCAAGGCATGTAAATACATATTATAACAATACTTTCTCAAATATAGATTAACGCACACAAGAAGGTACCAACAGACACTCACGAGTTCGTATCACGGCTCACTGCATGTCGCCAGTTCACTTACTTGTCTCGCTGAATCCTCGTAGAATAATGAATTCAGATGCCAACACACAGAGATGCTAACACACACCTTTCGCTGAAGATGCCAACACACACCTTTCACTGAAGATGCCAACACACACCTTTCACTGAAGATGCCAACACACCTCTCACTGAAGATGCCAACACACACCTTCCAGGTTTCTCCCTGAGAAACCCTTCCGCCCGTAGCGGAAACAACCGTCGTCAGCTACGACCGGTATCGATGAAGACTCCACTCGTCTAGTCATCTGCGCCGAGGTGGTCCCTTGCTTCCACCGTCGTCTAGCGCTTCTCTCGTGTAAGGTCCCTCCCTTATACGCCATGGAAATCCCTCATGGAAACTCCTAAAGAATTTAACCAAGTCTTAATACAACATTCTCTAAAACCATCTCTTCTTCCAAACGTTCATGTACCACTCATACATTCTCGTTCATTCCACGTTCACATTCCGTCCACATTCAATATCCAAACTAATACTTAATCAATGAATAACACTCCCCATACAAAGCATGACCGTCTTAAACATAACATAAATGCGTAGCAATTATGTTCAAGAAATTCCCCATGAAAAACCGTGATACAATTACATCAAGAATTCTCTCAACGCTTCACACTAAGATTTGGTGCACTTTATATACACTAACCTTTACGCTCCAGCTATGTATTCCAACGTCAATAATATACAACATAGTAAATCATTTACCTTAAGAGACCCGTCTCTTGAAAGAGTACTTGTTCCCAGAACAAGTCTGACACGCGCCCGACAACCTTCCCGGTTGAAAATCTCAAACGCTGTGTCGTTATTTACCCCTGACCAGCTACATGTCTCAAACACAGCTCATATCAAGCTAAAGCCAGTTTTGCGTGAAACACATGAAACACGTGAATAACGCCAGTCCGGTCAGCTACCATCACCTCTACAACATTTAGGGAGGTTAAAAACACGACGTGGTTTCACCTCACAAATATGCTACTCACATCTTTGTGACAAGCTCTACCATTCTTTAATACTCTAATAGCTTCTTTTACTTCGTTTTCAGTGATGACACGTTCAAGCGCATCCATGTCATACATCTCCTCCTCATGATCACCATCAGATACCCGATTAACACCATCCTCAACAAAATCAGTAGTGTCATTATTTTCTTTTGTAAAAGAGTTAAACACATTATAAAAATGTTGATACAAAACAATTTAGGATCACTACTCCCTTTATCTAAAGACTCCATAAGAGACTGACGATGAGATTTTTTCTTTTGTCTAATAAGTTCATTATAGCTACTTCTTTTTTCAGTATAACAATCTTTGTCTCCACGGCCGCTATGAAATAAACGAAGATTTTGCCTGAGATCTTTTCTACTATGGTAACATTCTGAATCGAACCACCTTTGTTGTCTGTCTTTTCCAATATACACTCTTTTTTTCATACACTCTCCTGCCATCGTCATTGCTTCGTTAAATTTACTCAGAGATAAATTGACATCAACTTCTATTAATTCAGTGGCATCTCGGAGGCGGGCCTGAATCTCTTCAGAAGAGAATGAGGATACACACGAAATCGACTTTTCATCACACCAAACAAACTTTTCAATCTTGACAGCCTTAGAAACATTACACTCAGAGTTAACAAAAACATCATTTGGCAGGAAGATCATTTCCACAGGCATGTGCTTGGATTGAATTTTTTCAGCTACGTTAAGTGAAACAGAAGAAAACACATTTCTTGACTCTATTGTGTCAAGAGAGAGAGAGAGAGAGAGAGAGAGAGAGAGAGAGAGAGAGAGAGAGAGAGAGAGAGAGAGAGAGAGAGAGATAGAGAGAGAAGTAGTCCAGCCAACAAGACAACCAACTAAGCATACATAAACATAAACACGGAGAGAGAGAGAGAGAGAGAGAGAGAGAGAGAGAGAGAGAGAGAGAGAGAGAGAGAGAGAGAGAGAGAGAGAGAGAGAGAGAGAGAGAGAGAGAGAGAGAGAGAGAGAAACGGACGGTCGCACAAACACACAGATACACAAGCACGACAAAGGTCGAAAAAAAAATGTATACAAAAACACGCAAGCAAACACAGAACGGGCAATATGCGGACAAACACACACACACACACACACACACACACACACACACGCACGCACGCACGCACGCACACACACTCACACACACAGAGACACACACACAGAGACACACACACACACACACACACACACACACACATATGCAATCAAACACAAGAGCGAATGTGTTTATTTCATTTCAGATTTGTGCGTGAGTTTGAAAAAAGAGAATGAAAACTTAGTAATCGCATCTGATTGGAAGTTTAAAGTCACGTGGGTTGAGGGAAAGGAGTAAGACAATGGAAGAGTATTAGTGAAAGTAACTGCATCCATTGCGAACATCGTCGTCGTTGACAAAATAGAAAGAGTAGTGGTAGCTGTACAGGGGCGGATCCAGGTGGGTTTTTTTCGGGGTTTCCGGATCCCCCCTAGCCTAAAAAAAAACAAGTCGCGTAAGGCGAAAATACAACATTTAGTCAAGCTGTCGAACTCACAGAATGAAACTGAACGCAATGCAATTTTTCAGCAAGTCCGTATACTCGTAGCATTGTCAGTCCACCGCTCATGGCAAAGGCAGTGAAATTGACAAGAAGAGCGGGGTAGTAGTTGCGCTGAGAAGGATAGCATGCTTTTCTGTACCTCTCTTCGTTTTAACTTTCTGAGCGTGTTTTTAATCCAAACATATCATATCTATATTTTTTTGGAATCAGGAACCGACAAGGAATAAGATGAAAGTGTTTTTAAATTGATTTCGAAAATTTAATTTTGATCATAATTTTTATATTTTTAATTTTCAGAGCTTGTTTTTAATCCAAATATAACATATTTATATGTTTTTGGAATCAGAAAATGATGGAGAATAAGATGAACGTAAATTTGGATCGTTTTATAACAAAAATATTTTTTTTACAATTTTCAGATTTTTAATGACCAAAGTCATAAATTAATTTTTAAGCCACCAAGTTGAAATGCAATACCGAAGTCCGGCCTTCGTCGAAGATTGCTTGGCCAAAATTTCAATCAATTTGATTGAAAAATGAGGGTGTGACAGTGCCGCCTCAACTTTTACAAAAAGCCGGATATGACGTCATCCAAGACATTTATCAAAAAAATGAAAAAAACGTCCGGAGATATCATACCCAGGAACTTTCATGTCAAATTTCATAACGATCGGTCCAGTAGTTTACTCTGAATCGCTCTACACACACACACGCACACACACACACACACATACACCACGACCCTCGTCTCGAATCCCCTTCTATGTTAATACATTTAGTCAAAACTTGACTAAATATATATAAAACATCAGAAATTGTGAAAGAAACAATTGAAAGTCAGCAGAGACTTTCCTCCGAGATTTGTTAAAATCTCTTTGCAGAGAAAGAGAGAGAATTAAGTATCCCTTCACAGACAGCCTATTGGGAGCATCAGACCCTCCTCAAGGGGGACCGAGATTTACAGAGCAAAGTTACTTTGTGAGGGACGTATCGCAACGTAATCTAGTCCTGAGGAGGACCATTGTATTTGTACCTAGACCAGACACGTGTTTCGACACTATTGTGTCTCATCAGTGGTCAGGTGGTACTGATGGCGAGAGTTGTGAACCCATGGTATCCAACTAAGAAGCAAACCATTCTCTGAATGGTAGCTTCTGTTGGCATGGGAGACTACCCTCATCTGACAACCCCAAGAGGATATCTGTGAAGGGAAACACTTTGATTTAAGGCCAAAGTGTAGAATTGATATTTATTAAGAAAGAATTTAGAAATTTAGACAAGTTTTAACCAAGAAATTAGGTTAAAACAAGGGAACTTTGAAAAAGCCTAAAGGGAGGTAACTCTGTACCAGCCTGCAGATCCAGAAATGGATACGCGAACAAGATAGATCTAATTTTGAAAAGGTTACACAGGAAAAGCGGTCAACTTTTCACTGCTGTTCAACACAGGACTTGGTAAAGAAGAAGTTTTCTGCAAGACTTGTTCAATTGGATCGCTTTAAAGGCGATGCAACTTTCACGGTATATATATATCTCAATCTGCCAAGGTTAATCTCAATCTGCCAAAGTCATTCTCAAACAGAAACATGATATCGCGTACATGGATGATTGACACCTTTTGCACAACACATCACTAACAAGGCAGTACGCAAATATCTTGTGTTTAACAGCTGTCTAACAAATATACAAATACATAAAGACGTTGAATTAAAAATACATGTGTCTCTCCAAACCATATTGAGAATATTGCCTTTGATTTCAAACAAGTTATAATGTTCCTATTACATAAAGTCCAAGCAAATTCAATACAACCCCCCGCGGGTTAGGGGGAAGAATTTACCCGATGCTCCCCAGCATGTCGTAAGAGGCGACTAGCGGATTCTGTTTCTCCTTTTACCCTTGTTGGGTGTTTCTTGTATAGAATATGGTCAATGTTTGTAAAGATTTTGGTCAAGCAGTATGTAAGAAATGTTGGGTCCTTTGTACTGGAAACTTGCATTCTTCCAGTAAGGTGATGTATTGTACTACGTTGCAGGCCCCTGGAGCAAGTTTTTGATTGGTGCTTTTGTGAACAGGAAACAATTGACAAGTGGCTCTATCCCATCTCCCCCCTTTCCCCGTCGCGATATAACCTTCGTGGTTGAAAACGACGTTAAACACCAAATAAAGAAAGAAAGAAAGAAATTCAATACATATGTAAAGGTTAACAAGTACTCTATCCAAAAAAAAAGGTTAGATTATTAAAGTATCTCCTCTTGGCTGTGTCAGACGACAATATAACATAATTATGGGTTCACTGAAACAGATTTGTAATTTTAGACACTTTGAAAAGAAGCAATCATCAAATAAAAAGTCACAATTACAGCGTAAAAGATTGTCCAAGTAAGAAGAACATTGCATCAGCATTCCCGGCAAAATGTGAACATAAGACTGCAGTTCAACATCCTGATACGTCTGCCTTTTTCGCACCATCTTTCTTTCTCTCTTTATTTGATGTTTAACGTCGCTTTCAACCACGAAGGTTATATCGCGACGGGGGGATGGGATAGAGCCACTTGTTAATTGTTTCTTGTTCACAAAAGCACTAATCAAAAAATTGCTCCAGGGCCTTGCAACGTAGTACAATATATTACCTTACTGGGAGAATGCAAGTTTCCAGTACAAAGGACTAAACATTTCTTATCCTACATACGTGAGAGAGACACCCGTGGGATAATAATCGTTCAAATCACACGTGTGAATATCATGTAAATGAGGTCATGTCAAGCAAGTCTGGCAGGGACCTGTTTTTCCACTACTTATGATGCCAAAGTCACCGAGACAAACGTCATTATAGAAACAAAAATTGCGCTCGCTAATTACCCTCGATGAATCTTTAGAACTAACACGTCACGCCACACTTTCAGAGTGACGTTTCTTTGCTTTGACGTAATAGATTGCACGAGGCTTTAGAAGAGATCGAGGTTCCAAAACAAGCGTCTTCAATTTAGCTGCCTCGACTGCAAGATATTTTCAGTCAAATACACGTAAGTACAGTATGTAGGATAAACAGAATACTACATGGCTTGCTGTGTCGTACCTGATTTACACTCGTTGCTTTTTCAAATAGTGAACAGCTCGCTTTCGCTCGCAGTTCAATATTTAAAAAAACAACTCGTGTAAATCTGGTACGACACAGCAAGCCATGTAGTATTCTCTATTTACATACTGCTTGACTAAAATCTTTACAAACATTGACTATATTCTATACAAGAAACACTTAACAAGGGTAAAAGGAGAAACAGAATCCGTTAGTCGCCTCTTACGACATGCTGGGGAGCATCGGGTAAATTCTTCCCCCTAACCCGCGAGGGGTTTCCATACCATCCTGAAGAAGGCAGTTACATGCCGAAATATTGATTTAAACGTACCTAACCTGGTTACAGGTGTGTTTTCTTTTTCTTTAAGTATAATTTGTGTATGAAACTAAGGCCGATTCCGTGAGGCACAATAAGCCAACATTTTACATTATACTAAAACGTACGTCAGTACCTTTCTCAGGAAAAGTCTGGTTTATACAGGTTTAAATGGCAATACCAAAACTACATTATCTACAATTATTCGTTAATACTCGACCGCAAAACAAATGAAACATAACTATCAATTGAAAAATACATCGCGAAGCTTTTTTTACTTCGGCGTGACACTGGATTTGGCTCACATTTTTGGAGCCCAGTTGTCTCATGTGGTCAATGTCAAACGGAGAATAGGGACAACTAGAAACAGTTATATTATCTAATTGTGCAAGCAGAGAACATAGTCCCCGTTCAATACATACAGAGACATCTGGGTGCTTTTCATGTTCCATTTAACAGAAGAAAACAATATTTTTCAATAATTACTTGACAAGTTTTAGTATACATGATAATCCTTGATAATTAAGTCACTGTGCGACAACTGACAACATTGTTGAAGAAAACAGCCAGGCATTATCCTTGGGCTCACCAGCAGAAGAGATCATTCGCTGCACTTTGGTTTGAAGAGTCAGTCCTTTCCGCGAAAAAAACCCAACAATATCCCTCTAAACTGCTACCTGTGTTGACTGAGAATTGAAAAAAAAATTCCTCTAGTTATTGCTAATCACTCCCCCCCCCCCCCCCCCCCCAACCAAAAAAAAAAAAAAAAAAAAAAAAAAAAAGACACTCTGTTGTTTAGTCTTTGTTTTGCGCGACGATCCAAATTGTAGTTTTTCGGCCTCGAGTATTCATCAATGTTGTCACCCGTCTGTAGATATGACACCTACTGCATCTCTGTCCTTAACTCTTGTTTCCACATATCAAATAACCAAAGGGAAATAATAATCGCTCTTTATGCATACGACATGTGTAATAGAGTAAGCGAGCGATTACTTCCATATAGAGCATAAAGAGCGATTACTTCCCTTTGGTTATTTGATTTCTTAAGATCGCTCTGCCTCTTTCTGTTTAAGATTCTTGTTTCCACAGTTGAAGGTATGACGTCAATAAAACAAAATAAACAATTACAAAGTTTCATAAATCAAACGAGAATACAAGTGTCGTACAACATTTACCGTGGAAATGTATAAGCCACGCCTTTTAAAAAAGTCAACCCAAAAATGTAAAAGACGCATCCGTTTCAAAATAAAAACTATACACATCGTTGTATTGGACGCATCTTTGACAATAACACGTGTACATGCATTCAAGATTGAGTTCAGACAGAGATATAGCGCATATTGTAATGGTGAACCCATCAAGGTACGATGACGACGTCTTCCAAATCTAACTCAGAACTGCATATAACTCACTTTTTCTCTATTTTGACAGAGAATGTGTGATCCCTACCTACACACACACACAC
Source organism: Littorina saxatilis (assembly GCF_037325665.1). NCBI lineage: Eukaryota > Metazoa > Mollusca > Gastropoda > Littorinimorpha > Littorinidae > Littorina > Littorina saxatilis. The sequence goes on along the minus strand of NC_090254.1, from coordinate 42,910,998 downwards.
ACACACACACACACACACACACACACATACACACACACACACACACACACCACTCGTCAATTACTACCCTTTACCCACCCCTAAACCCACCCCTAAAAAATAACAAATAAAAAAGTTACACTACCACTAGCCAGTTGCAAAACTTGAAGTGCAACCCTAGTTAGCAACAAAACATGAACTCGCTTTGGAGATACATCACATTGTCGGTGCTTTATCTAACTACGTTTGATAAAGAGCGATATAGCTAATAATCGTGCGATATGCATTGAGAACATGGGTATGATACATTTGGAATAACACATCACAATACACGACGCTTCTCAAGTGGCTGACTAGAAAACCTTTGGCTGCACCGCTGAGTGCCAAAGAGCACAAATCCCTTCGTAGCCCACTATCACAGTAGAAACGATTGTAGTGTTTAATTTATGTCTGGCTTTGACGCAATGAGATCCATACAGTTTGGAATTGATGACGCAACATCCGATTGAGAATAACACACCATCAACAAACAATGATCCTCAAGTATCACATCTCTTGGGAATGTATTCCTTTGGTCAATAAAATAACGCCTGTCTTGGTGAAAAGCATCCGCCTCTATGGCAGTGACGTCATGTTTGGCAGGCCGAACCGATGATAGTGACGTCATCGTTGACAAGCCGTATCTATGACAGTGACGTCATATCTGGCAGACCGTATGGGTTATAATGACATCATATCCGGTGAGCCACATCAATGGCAATGACGTCATATATGGTGAGGTCTGAAGTCATAAGTATGATGTCATTGCGTAGAAAATGACTATTATTGCTGTTGGCTGCGAGAAGCGTTTCTTCGTCTGACGACGAAGGATGTCTGGCCGTTCAGGAAGTACGTGAGCATCATCCCCTTGCCCTGTAACCATAGAAACACGGTCTTTAGCACGTGACACAACCCATAGAAACACGATCAGTAGCAAATGCCTCAATCTATAGAAAAATCATCATTAGCAAGTGATACAAACTATAGTCACTTGATTTTTTGAAAGTCACACAAACCATAACAATACCGTCAAATGAACATGGCCACATTATCTTCAGCAAGTGACTAAAACTTACAGCCACACTATCTTTACCTAGTGACACATACCATAGCCAAACGAACTCTAGCAAGTGACTTGAATCATAGTAAAACCAGCTTATACAAAAAATGGAACCTGAGACTGCAAGTAAGAACAACCAGAACAAGATAACAAGAACACAATCATGTACTCACAAGAAAAAAAGGAAAAGAAAAAAACAAGCCACACGAACAATTTCACAATGGACCGGTTTTGACTTGCTTCTTCATCAGTGAAAACCAATAAAGCACAACGAGGAATAGGCAGAGAAAGAAAATGAAGAAAATAAGCACAGAAGGATACAGACGGATGAGACGAAAAACCGAGGTCCCTTCGTGTACACTACATTGGGGTGTGCACGTTAAAGATCCCACGATTGACAAAAAGGTCTTTCCTGGCAAAATTGTATAGGCATAGATAAAAATGTCCACCAAAATACCCGTGTGACTTGGAATAATAGGCCGTGAAAAGTAGGATATGCGCCGAAATGGCTGCGATCTGCTGGTCGATGTGAATGCGTGATGTATTGTGTAAAAAAATTCCATCTCACACGGCATAAATAAATCCCTGCGCCTCGAATATGTGCGCGATATAAATTGCAAAAAAAGAAGAAAAAAAAATCCCTGCGCTTAGAACTATACCCACGGAATACGCGCGATATCAGCCTCATATTGATTGATTGATTGATAGACATAGTTTAACGTAATCTAACCTAAACAAAGATAAGATTTTGAAGCTTAGATTGTGTTCTCTTTGAGACTAGTTTATGTTAGATGTTGACTGTATTCTTCTGTGCTTATTCTCTTCGTTGTCTTTCTCTTTCTTCTCTTCTTTTCGCTATATTGTTTTTCGCTGATCTTTCTGGTTTTATTTCTATGATATCTTATACTATTGCTCACTATTGCATAAGCTATGAAGCCAGTATTACCTAGGTGGCTAGGGGAAAATACCTGTTTTCAGTGTGACAACTTCAACAGTGATTTTTTCAAAATGGCCGACATGCTGGTTAGTAGCTTTAAACTAATGTAACACAAAAAAGAGGCGAAGCCATCAAGGCTCACGTAAGAAATCGACAAACAGTAACACAAACTCAATCACTCCGTCACACATACACACCCACACACACAGTAAGCTTAGGTGACACTGTGCAAGAAAGAGAGACACTAGATCTAGATCTGTCTGTCTGCATGTAGCCTACTTACAGGGACACGACTGCCAAATAGTCTCGGCCCGCTCAAAATAACAATGACCGAGACCACACACACCACGCGAGAGAGAAAGACTACAGGGAGGCATGCCGTCATGATGCATTAATTGACGTCAAACACTTTTGACCGTGACGTAATCTTATGCGAGCTTTATCCATAGTCTTGGATAACCACTCACACATAGACTCGGAAATGTTAAAGTTTCTACCACAGACATACACACGCACAAACACACACACACACGCACACACACACGCACAAACGCACAAACGCACAGACAGACAAAGTTACGATCGCATAGGCTACACTTCGTGAGCCAAAAAGAGAC
>NC_090254.1:42904222-42908166 GCF_037325665.1 Littorina saxatilis | reverse complement strand
AGAGAGAGAGATAGATTAAGAGAGAAGGAGAGAGAGCGACAGACAGAGAGAGATTGCGAGAGAGAGAGGGGGGGATTGCGAGAGAGAGAGAGATAGACAGAGAGACAGGTACAGAGAGAGAGAGAGATTAAGAGAGAAGGAGAGAGAGCGACAGACAGAGACTGACAGAGAGACAGAGGCAAACAGACACAGGCAGACGGACAGACATACTGAAAGTGACGGAGACAGACCGACAGCCAGACAGCCAGACAGAGTTAGTGCGTTGTAAGGCAAATGTTTTCATTCTGGGTTGAACGAGGGTTGAACGAGGGTTGAACGACGGAAGGAGGATTACAGACCACAAACTAATTTCGCTTCCACCACCAACAAATACAAGCACGCGCACTCATGTCCAAATAGACAAACTGATCGACTTCCTCCCACACCACACCGCGACGACGACGACGATTTGGAACTATAGTGTCCACAGCTGTCGTAGCAGTGTTGGGCATGATGGAGTAATACGCCGGAGCCAACACTCACACTCTCCCCCTTTTATGCGTAACTAACTTCAAATCACGCAACTCTAACATTACGACTCCCCTGGTTGAGAACTGTCTTTGATGAATCTGAGACGTACTAGCACGCAGGACGTGTCCTGCATCAGAGGCAGTTTGGAATTTAGGTCAGAAAGGCGTGTTCATTCGAAAACTTACGAAAATAAAGTTCATATAACTCATCTTTTGCTACGGGTAGAAAGCTAATGTTTGGCTGGTACCCCGATTCCTAGCTCAGTCGACCCATAAGTACCAGAGATCTTATCAATGTCCGGACAAACATCCAGACTGTTTGAAACCTATATACACCCGGGGATGATGAGAGGCAACAACAACAACAACAACAACAACAACAACAACAACAACAACAACAACAACAACAACAACAACAACAACAACAACAGTAGAAACAACAACAAACAACAACAGTTTTGTCTCGTATGACCAAATGAAAGCTTTTCATTGGAGAAAGCGAGTGCACTGAAACTCGTTTAATAATGAATGGTTTCGATTTGCTCTTTAAAGGCATCCGACACCGATTAAACAACCGTTAAAAATCGCCAATATTTTACCTGATGTATGTTTAAAGTCTGACAAAACAAATCTGTTAAAATCAGAGAAATCGATCCTTGCGTTTTTAAGATACAGCTTCATGAATATGTTGACATTTCACGTTTTTTTGTAAATCAGGGTAGGCTATTGGATATGGGATCTAACTGATTAATTAAAATCACAAATATTTGTTTTTGTATGTGGTGTAAATACCGACTTTGTGATGGGTTTTGTTACGAATAAGTGTTTCCATTCTTTCTGAAATGGCTAATATTCGTTAATTTACATGACGTTTTACGCGCTAAAATTAGACCACCTGCTCATTTCAACTGAATATATCTGCTAATAGAACCGTTAAATTTTCATACAAGTTTGACATAATGCACACCTGTGTCTACAGAATTAGATACACAAAAATTAAAAAAATCGATCGTTAAATTTTTGCATAAGTTTACAAAATGTAACCCTAACCCCATTTATAATTTTAGTACAAAAGAAGGTTGACATGACACTCGTTGCGTATGGAAAATACGCTTGAATCTAATGATTTTGTTGTTGTTACATATTCGTTGTGTGTTACATCAAATCGATATTGTTAGGCATCTGTCCGTGTTTCCATCCGTCCGTTCGTCCGTCCGTATGTCCGTCCGTCCGTCCGTCCCACTTTTGATCGCTAATAGCTCCTGGGTTTGTGGGCCCGTTATCGTGAAATTTGGAATGACATATACCATTGTTATGGTATATATGTACCTGGACTTTGCTGATGACGTGGCCCTTCTTTCCCATTCCCAACAACAAATGCAGGAGAAGACCAGCACTGTGGCCAACAACTCCGCTCGATTTGGCCTCAACATCCACAAGGGGAAGAGCAAGGTCCTTAGGACCAACGCAACAGCCAACACGACCCCCCTCACGCTGGATGGTGAAGCACTGCAAGAGGTAGACAATTTCACCTATCTCGGAAGCATTGTCGACAAGCAGGGTGGCACGGACGTTGATGTTAGAGTCCGGATTGGCAAAGCAAGAGCAGCTTTCCTTCAACTGAAGAACGTATGGGCATCAGCAGACCTGAGCATCAACACCAAGCTCAGGATTTTCAACACCACGGTGAAGTCAGTTTTGCTGTATGGAGCCGAAACCTGGAGAACTACAGTTGCCATCACAAGGAAAATCCAGACCTTCATTAACACCTGCCTCAGAAGAATCCTCCGAACTCGCTGGCCTGACACCATCAGCAACAAAGGCCTTTGGCAGCGAACAAAACAGTTATCCGTAGAACAGGACATTCTGCAAAGACGCTTCCGGTGGATTGACCACACACTCGCGCGACAGGTCCTCACATGGAACCCGCAGGGCAAGAGGAGACGAGGCCGGCCGAGAAACACCTGGCGTCGTGACTTGGAGGCAGAGGTGAAACACATCATGTTACTTGCCTTGGGAATTTGCTTGTGATGAACGTTTGTGCACGGCAGATCCTAGATTCAGAAAACAACCAAACTCATGGATTTTATATGGAGATTCATGTGTTCAGGCCTGTAGTTGTTAATTTAAATGCGATATGTTTGTATTGTTTGCTCCAGAGATGTATACTTCGTACATTAGAGCGTTCGGAACTTTTCAGTCGCAAAAGTAGTACCGACGCAGAACAGCTTCTCAACCCATTGAGCTATCGAGGATTCAGGCTGTTGCTGGGTCGTTATTTGTTTGGTTGCTGGGTGTTTATCGAAAAATAACTAGCTCTACAAGTTTACAGAGGTAAAGAAGCAGAGGGGGGAATAAGTAGAGGTTACATGCCGAGTCTCAGTGATTATTAAAAATAATGGTCGAAGTTCGCGGATCATGAAAAATGCGAGCTTTAGCGAGCTTTTTCATGACCGCGAACTGAGACCATTATTTTTTATAATCACTGAGACGAGGTGTGTAACCTCTTTATTCCTCCTTTCTTCAGTTATTCAAAGAAAAGAGGAGTTTTTTTGCGAAAGTTTGATCGAATCCTATTCACTCAACCAGTCAACCTGCGCAGGCGATCGATTAATGCGCGGTTGTATAGTTCCGTGCAAATCATTCTATTCTTTTAACACTTTTTGTCAGTTTTCCTATTTTGGACTAAAATCAAGTACACAGATATGCTGTGATTCTGCTGTGGTGGTAAAGGCAGATATTGTGTGTTCTGTTTATACTTTGGTATCGCTTAGGATAATGTTCTTTCGTCAAATGGGACTAGCAGACGAACTTTTGCACCCGTGTTCCAACGTTAAAAACTGTATGAAGTTCAGTTTTCTGCTGAAAAGAGTGTATGAAACCGCTTTATGTTGTTTAAATTGATGAGATGTGTGCATTTGGTTGCGTGTGATCTGTTTATAAAATGAAATATTGTTGAAAACTGACCGTCGGATTGCAATCTGTTGTCGAAGAAACAGTGAACAAAAATTTGAAAGGGGAACTACTCTTGTCGCTAGACAAAGTATGAGAGTTATTTGCCTTGGGAATTTGCTTGTGATGAACGTTTGTGCACGGCAGATCTAGATTCAGAAAACAACCGAACTCATGGATTGTATATGGAGATTCATGTTTCCAAGCCTGTTGTTGTTAATTTAAATGCGGTATGTTTGTATTGTTTGCTCCAGAGATGTATACTTCGTACATTAGAGCGTTCGGAACTTTTCAGTCGCAAAAGTAGTACCGACACAGAACAGGTTCTAAACCCATTGCGCTATCGAGGATTCAGGCTGTTGCTGGTTCCTTACACCCCCGGTATAGGGGTGTGTATAGGTTTCGGTCGATGTGTTTGTTTGTGTGTTTGTGTGTTTGTGTTCGCATATAGATCTCAAGAATGAACGGACCGATCGTCACCAA
>NC_090254.1:42884222-42899222 GCF_037325665.1 Littorina saxatilis | reverse complement strand
TCTCCAAAGCGAGTTCATGGTTTTTTTTGCTAACTAGGGTTGCACTTCAAGTTTTGCAACTGGCTAGTGGTAGTGTAACTTTTTATTTTTTATTTTTTATGGGTGGGTTTAGGGGTGGGTTTAGGGTTGGGTAAAGGGTAGTAATTGGCGAGTGGTGTGTGTGTGTGTGTGTGTGTGTGTGTATGTGTGTGTGTGTGTGTGTGTGTGTGTAGGTAGGGATCACACATTCTCTGTCAAAATAGAGAAAAAGTGAGTTATATGCAGTTCTGAGTTAGATTTGGAAGACGTCGTCATCGTACCTTGATGGGTTCACCATTACAATATGCGCTATATCTCTGTCTGAACTCAATCTTGAATGCATGTACACGTGTTATTGTCAAAGATGCGTCCAATACAACGATGTGTATAGTTTTTATTTTGAAACGGATGCGTCTTTTACATTTTTGGGTTGACTTTTTTAAAAGGCGTGGCTTATACATTTCCACGGTAAATGTTGTATGACACTTGTATTCTCGTTTGATTTATGAAACTTTGTAATTGTTTATTTTGTTTTATTGACGTCATACCTTCAACTGTGGAAACAAGAATCTTAAACAGAAAGAGGCAGAGCGATCTTAAGAAATCAAATAACCAAAGGGAAGTAATCGCTCTTTATGCTCTATATGGAAGTAATCGCTCGCTTACTCTATTACACATGTCGTATGCATAAAGAGCGATTATTATTTCCCTTTGGTTATTTGATATGTGGAAACAAGAGTTAAGGACAGAGATGCAGTAGGTGTCATATCTACAGACGGGTGACAACATTGATGCATACTCGAGGCCAAAAAACTACAATTCGGATCGTCGCGCAAAACAAAAACTACAATTTGGATCGTCGCGCAAAACAAAAACTACAATTTGGATCGTCGCGCAAAACAAAAACTACAATTTGGATCGTCGCGCAAAACAAAAACTAAACAACAGAGCGTCTTTTTTTTTTTTTTTTTTTTTTTTTTTGGTTGGGGTGGGGGGGGGGGGGGAGTGATTAGCAATAACTAGAGGAATTTTTTTTTCAATTCTCAGTCAACACAGGTAGCAGTTTAGAGGGATATTGTTGGGGTTTTTTTCGCGGAAAGGGCTGACTCTTCAAACCAAAGTGCAGCGAATGATCTCTTCTGCTTGTGAGCCCAAGGATAATGCCTGGATGTTTTCTTCAACAATGTTGTCAGTTGTCGCACAGTGACTTAATTATCAAGGATTATCATGTATACTAAAACTTGTCAAGTAATTATTGAAAAATATTGTTTTCTTCTGTTAAATGAAACACGAAAAGCACCCAGATGTCTCTGTATGTGTTGAACGGGGACTATGTTCTCTGCTTGCACAATTAGATAATATAACTGTTTCTAGTTGTCCCTATTCTCCGTTTGACATTGACCACATGAGACAACTGGGCTCCAAAAATGTGAGCCAAATCCAGTGTCACGCCGAAGTAAAAAAAAAAGCTTCGCGATGTATTTTTCAATTGATAGTTATGTTTCGTTTGTTTTGCGGTCGAGTATTAACGAATAATTGTAGATAATGTAGTTTTGGTATTGCCATTTAAACCTGTATAAACCAGACTTTTCCTGAGAAAGGTACTGACGTACGTTTTAGTATAATGTAAAATGTTGGCTTATTGTGCCTCACGGAATCGGTCTTAGTTTCATACACAAATTATACTTAAACAAAAGGAAAACACACCTGTAACCAGGTTAGGTACGTTTAAATCAATATTTCGGCATGTAACTGCCTTCTTCAGGGGGGCCCGGGTAGCTCAGGTGGTAGAGCACTGGACTTGTGATCGAGAGGTCGCTTGTTCGAATCCGGGCCGGGACGGACACGGGTCAACTTTATGTGCAGACCCAGAGACGGTATCCATCTCCCACCCCCGTGTCACCACAATGGCACGTTAAAGATCTTGGTCATTCTACCATAAGTGCAGATGGCTGATACCACCTAAACACGCAAACATCAAAAAGCCGTGAGGGCGTAAAACTCGAATCGTATAAACCAATTCATGTCCAATATAGGCAATTAAGACCTGACGGACAATAAGCCCCTTAAAATTTACTTTTTTGCCTTCTTCAGGATGGTATGGAAACCCCCCGCGGGTTAGGGGGAAGAATTTACCCGATGCTCCCCAGCATGTCGTAAGAGGCGACTAACGGATTCTGTTTCTCCTTTTACCCTTGTTAAGTGTTTCTTGTATAGAATATAGTCAATGTTTGTAAAGATTTTAGTCAAGCAGTATGTAAATAGAGAATACTACATGGCTTGCTGTGTCGTACCAGATTTACACGAGTTGTTTTTTTAAATATTGAACTGCGAGCGAAAGCGAGCTGTTCACTATTTGAAAAAGCAACGAGTGTAAATCTGGTACGACACAGCAAGCCATGTAGTATTCTGTTTATCCTACATACTGTACTTACGTGTATTTTACTGAAAATATCTTGCAGTCGAGGCAGCTAAATTGAAGACGCTTGTTTTGGAACCTCGATCTCTTCTAAAGCCTCGTGCAATCTATTACGTCAAAGCAAAGAAACGTCACTCTGAAAGTGTGGCGTGACGTGTTAGTTCTAAAGATTCATCGAGGGTAATTAGCGAGCGCAATTTTTGTTTCTATAATGACGTTTGTCTCGGTGACTTTGGCATCATAAGCAGTGGAAAAACAGGTCCCTGCCAGACTTGCTTGACATGACCTCATTTACATGATATACACACGTGTGATTTGAACGATTATTATCCCACGGGTGTCTCTCTCACGTATGTAGGATAAGAAATGTTTAGACCTTTGTGCTGGAAACTTGCATTCTCCCAGTAAGGTCATATATTGTACTACGTTGCAAGCCCCTGGAGCAATTTTTTGATTAGTGCTTTTGTGAACAAGAAACAATTAACAAGTGGCTCTATCCCATCTCCCCCCTGTCCCCGTCGCGATATAACCTTCGTGGTTGAAAGCGACGTTAAACATCAAATAAAGAGAGAAAGAAAGATGGTGCGAAAAAGGCAGACGTATCAGGATGTTGAACTGCAGTCTTATGTTCACATTTTGCCGGGAATGCTGATGCAATGTTCTTCTTACTAGGACAATCTTTTACGCTGTAATTGTGACTTTTTATTTGATGATTGCTTCTTTTCAAAGTGTCTAAAATTACAAATCTGTTTCAGTGAACCCATAATTATGTTATATTGTCGTCTGACACAGCCAAGAGGAGATACTTTAATAATCTAACCTTTTTTTTGGATAGAGTACTTGATAACCTTTACATATATATATGTATTGAATTTCTTTCTTTCTTTCTTTATTTGGTGTTTAACGTCGTTTTCAACCGTTCAAGGTTATATCGCGACGGGGAAAAGGGGGGGGGGGGGGGATGGGACAGAGCCACTTGTTAATTGTTTCTTGTTCACAAAAGCACCAATCAAAAAATTGCTCCAGGGGCCTGCAACGTAGTACAATATATGACCTTACTGGGAGAATGCAAGTTTCCAGTACAAAGGACCCAACATTTCCTACATACTGCTTGACCAAAATCTTTACAAACATCGACCATATTCTATACAAGAAACACCCAACAAGGGTAAAAGGAGAAACAGAATCCATTAGTCGCCTCTTACGACATGCTGGGGAGCATCGGGTAAATTCTTCCCCCTAACCCGCGGGGGGTTGTATTGAATTTGCTTGGACTTTATGTAATAGGAACATTATAACTTGTTTGAAATCAAAGGCAACATTCTCAATATGGTTTGGAGAGACACATGTATTTTTAATTCAACGTCTTTATGTAATTGTATATTTGTTAGACAGCTGTTAAACACAAGATATTTGCGTACTGCCTTGTTAGTGATGTGTTGTGCAAAAGGTGTCAATCATCCATTTACGCGATATCATGTTTCTGTTTGAGAATGACTTTGGCAGATTGAGATTAACCTTGGCAGATTGAGATATATATATACCGTGAAAGTTGCATCGCCTTTAAAGCGATCCAATTCAACAGGTCTTGCAGAAAACTTCTTCTTTACCAAGTCCTGTGTTGAACAGCAGTGAAAAGTTGACCGCTTTTCCTGTTTAACCTTTTCAAAATTAGATCTAACTTGTTCGCGTATCCATTTCTGGATCTGCAGTCTGGTACAGAGTTACCTCCCTTTAGGCTTTTTTAAAAGTTCCCTTGTTTTAACCTAATTTCTTGGTTAAAACTTGTCTAAATTTCTAAATTCTTTCTTAATAAATATCAATTCTACATTTTGGCCTTAAATCAAAGTGTTTCCCTTCACAGATATCCTCTTGGGGTTGTCAGATGAGGGTAGTCTCCCATGCCAACAGAAGCTACCATTCAGAGAATGGTTTGCTTCTTAGTTGGATACCATGGGTTGACAACTCTCGCATACGCACAGGAAATCAAGGCGGACCAAGCAACCCTCGTAGTGAAAACCCCATTTCAGAGCAAAATATCGCCCTCCAGAGACCTGGACAAAGAACTGACATAAACCCTATTAATAATGAGTCTACTGTTGCCCAGAAACTAAAATCAACACACAATGTAAAAAAGGCCCCCACAAAAGCAGCAGACAAAACAAAGACAAACAAACAGCCAACAACAAACAATGAGAAAAAGGTTGCTGATACAGAATCTCAAACTTCCCCCACACACGATTATGATGACTTGTTCATGGATGAACCAAAGTTGATGATTGTTGAGGAAGATGAAACACAAAACACACCAAAGCCACAGTCCGAAGACTGCCTCAGACAACATATTTTAAAAGAAAGCTACGCAAAGATGAAGATGATGAGCGCCGAGAACTGCAGTGAGGTGTTCAAATTCGTCACTGGCATCCTAGCTGCACTTATTGAAGCAAAAACGAATGAAAGCCCCGAAAATGTTCTGACAGGGCTATATACTGAAATATTTAAGCCAAAGGAAAATCCAACTCCACCAGCCTTAAATAAGATACTTACCACTCAATGCGCTCTTCTCGGCATTCAGGGAGGCAGATCTGTAACAGAGTCTCAACCCCTTGACAACACAATGACATAGAGAGTTGAGGGGCAGATCAAACGGTCACAACAGACTTTAGGTCTTCTGTGATTGAAATGGATTCAAGAATAAATATACTGCAGTGGAACTGTCGTTCCCTTAACACTGCTCTACCGTACCTTATTAATTATCTTAACCAAAACAACATGTTCAATGTATTATTGATACAGTCCCCACTCTGTCATGCGGGAAAACTCCCCTTCATATCTGGTTTCTTTTACCCACCCGTCACAGATTATCAGGTTGATGATACGAGCGGAGCACAAAATATCAAGTACACGGTAACCTATGTCAGAGACAATCTGAAGTACAATGTTCACCCAACCCCTGTTCCGGCCGACACAAAAATACATTCAAACCTAGTTGAACTTCTGCTGAATGATGGCCCATCCATCTTCTTATTAAACATATATAACAGAAACATTACCAAAGGCCCGATTTTCAGCTGGCTCCCAGAGCTCGACGGAAGACGCACCTGGGTGATCGGAGGAGATGTTAATGGCCGAAACCCCCTGTGGGATGCCAACTTCCCCGATCAGACATGTGCCGTGGGAAAGAGCCTTGCCACCTATATAACGCAATCAAATGTGTACTTACTAAATGACGGATCAGCAACCAGAATACCCGATATCTCAAACCAACACCCCTCCGCCATTGACATAACCTTGGTTAGTCCCACTCTCGGATTAACAACGGACTGGTGCGTTGTGTCAGATAAATTAAAAAGCGACCACTTACCAATCATGATATCCATTATTGGGAAATCACCACACACAGAGCCAGGTCCAAAAGCCTTAAAATACAATTATAAAAAGGCGGACTGGGCAGTTTTCAAGGACGCTGTCACTAAGTCTGCCGATGCACATACCCTCTTGGATGGCAATCCAGAGTCCCAAGAAAGTATCGACAACAAATATAAACAGCTAAGATCAAACCTGCTGAATGCAATGGAATTGTCAATCCCCAAAACAAAACCTTTTATCGGACCCAGTAGAACTGATCAGAGCCCATGGTGGACAGAAGAATGCAGAACAGCCATCAGGTTAAAAAGAACTGCAAAAGAGAAGTATGATCGCTTTAGGTCTGCACAAAACCACAACAATATGAAATCAACTGAAGAACAATGTGACAAAATTATAGACAAAGCAAAAAAAGAATATTTTGAAAACATGTCCAGCAAAGTGAGCGATTACAGAGATGCTGGAAAAATTTGGACCAAAATAAGGAAATTCAAATGCAGACACAAGCAGGCTGAACGTCCTCTTATGCACGAAGGAAAAAAATATGAAAGCCTTCCTGAAAAAGCAGAACTGTTTGCAGATATTTTTGCAGCAGCAAGCCAAACAGATAAACTGTTATGTGAGCAGGAACTCTTCCGTAAGAGGTGGGAGGATAAACATGACTTAAACGACCCAGAACTCAACCCTTCCTTAAAAATAAATGCTCCCTTATCCATTCAAGAACTGAAAACGGCTATAGCATCGGTGACAAAAGTCCGATCCGCCTGTGGTTCTGATCCAATAAACTATCAGGTCATACAACATTTACCAAACCAAGGATTAAATCTTTTACTGGATTTTTATTCAACATGCTGGAAGTCTGGCCTGATTCCCACAGCTTGGAAAGAGGCTGTTGTGATCCCCATTTTAAAGCCTGGAAAACCAAGAGCTGACCCTTCCAACTGGCGCCCTATATCTCTGACCTCCCATCTGAGCAAAATCTATGAAAGAATACTAAAATCCAGACTAGAAGATGAAATGGAAAGAAAAAAGGTAATACCCCTGTGCCAAGCCGGTTTCCGTCGAGGCAGGGGTGTCTCGGATCACATTGTAAAACTGTCCTCCAAAATTAAGAAAGCTCTCTCACGCAAGAAGTCTCTCTTTGCTGTCTTTTTTGACATCAAAAAAGCCTACGATACAGTATGGCACCAACGATTGTTGTTCAAATTGAAGCAATTAGGCATAAGTGGTAATATGTTTCAATACATAAAAAGCTTTCTACTGAACAGATCCTTTCAAACTGATTATAAAGGTGCCAAATCATCCACTCGCAAAGTTGACATGGGAGTGCCACAGGGCTCAGTAATAGCACCACTGCTTTTTAGCATTATGCTGCATGACATATCGACAATTAAAACACATGGAGCCGAACTGACGCTTTATGCGGATGATATTGCTCTATGCAAAGAGTATCAAAACAAAACCTATAAAACAGAACACAAATTCTCTAAAGAGTGGCAAACAGCTATAGATAACATTGCGAACTATATGCGGGAGAATGGCTTCACTCTCTCTGCCGAGAAAACTGTATTCGTTGTCTTTACAAACCGAAAACTGGAAGATCGAGAAAAGATACAGTTCTCACTAGATAAATCTGTTGTCTCACCCAGTCAGCAGGTGAAATATCTGGGCGTACTTTTCACCTCAAATGGACTATGGACTGCTCACTTAAAGTATCTTTTAAGCAAAGCAAATAAGACCATCAACCTTCTTAAAATACTGGCTGCCCAACCATGGGCAAAGTGCCCAGTTATTCTAACAAACATCACCAGAGCTCTTATAAGATCAAGACTATCATATGGACAGGAGGCCTACTTCTCGTCGGCTCGAAAATGGCTTGATAAGCTACAGTCAGCGGAATGTCGTGCCCTTCGGCTTGCCCTTGGACACCCAAGGCATTCAAAGCAGGCCATTGTATACCACCAAGCAGGATTCCTCCCTCTTGACATGTGGCGACGTAAGTGCTGCGCAGATTACAATGTTCGAGCCAACACAGTGCAAAACTCAACAAAAGAGGAGCTACAACCGCATTACAACCATGTCCAAAACAAAAAGGCCCACTTTGGCACTACTTTCACCTCACTGGCTCAATTCAATGCTTCACTCTTTAGTGAAATCAGTGTCGACCCAAATGATGTGGCCCAAAACCCCATATCTCGTGATCCCTCATGGACAATGAAAGAAATGAATTTTGACACAGAATATTGCACAGCTACAAAGGATGATCAGTTATTACTCAGGATACAAGCCCTTGAGCACATTGATATTGTATACAAAGGCCATGTTCATGTTTACACAGACGGGTCAGTGTTGGATGACAAGAAGGCTGGCGCAGCTTTTGTAATCCCCAGCGATGACATGACTGGGAAATTTAAACTGTGCAACAGAAACTCGATCTTCTCAGCTGAGCTCCTTGCCATCTGCATGTCGCTTGTTCATCTCAATCTCAAGAACACTCCTCCTCAAAAGATAGCTATATTCTCTGACTCCAAAGCAGCCATTGAAGCATTAAGATCTAACAAAAGATCAAAAAGACATGATCTTGTCATTGCCATAAAGGAGCTGGCAAATAAAATTATAAAAAAAGGAAGCGAGATTAACCTGGTCTGGTGTCCAGCACACGTGAACGTGCCTGGCAACGAGAAAGCGGACAAAGCCGCTAAAGAAGCTGCCCAAGGCATAGGCGCCTCCGAGGTAGACCTGCCATTGTCTGCTTCTGAGATCAGTAGCCTTACAGACTCTCTTCTCTGGAGAGAATGGAGGAACAAATATATGCACAAGGCTATAAGCTCTGGCTGGCTCATTCGGGAAGCCCCATCAAAACAGATGAACACCTATAATGCATGCCCACGTGTAATAAAAAGGATTAACCGCCTAAGGGCAGATGCTGGAAATTACCAATTTCTAGAGCTTAAATGCACCTGTCAATCCGACCTCACCATTGCTCATTTGACTTTGGAGTGTGATTTGAACTCATGCCACTTTCAACCCCTGACTCAGTTTATAAACTCAAATAGAAATATTCTGCCAAATACCTCAAAGGAAAAATTAAGCTATCTTTTAAGTTTTAATAAAGACCTTGGGTGGCAAGGTCCCAAACTTATCGCTGGACTTATGCACACGCACCCACTTGGTCCCTGGATATGAAGAGACATTGCTGCGGCTGACGCCATTGCTTCTCATACAGCTACTATATATTTTTATCAGAACTTTTAAAAATACCATTTTATATCCAAGTATCTCTTAACACCATTTTTAATTAGATGAGCGAGAGTGTGCGGGGGGCGGGAGGGTGGTGAACCACTGTACATAAAGGGAAAGTTTGTGTGCGTGCCTGTGTGTGTTCTTAATCTAAGACAAATGTCGCCAATGTTTTTACAGAGTGACGTTAAATAAACGATTTTATCATCATCAACTCTCGCCATCAGTACCACCTGACCACTGATGAGACACAATAGTGTCGAAACACGTGTCTGGTCTAGGTACAAATACAATGGTCCTCCTCAGGACTAGATTACCTTGCGATACGTCCCCCACAAAGGGACTTTGCTCTGTAAATCTCGGTCCCCCTTGAGGAGGGTCTGATGCTCCCAATAGGCTGTCTGTGAAGGGATACTTATTTCTCTCTATTTCTCTGCTAAGAGATTTTAACAAATCTCGGAAGAAAGTCTCTGCTGACTTTCAATTGTTTCTTTCACAGTTTCTGATGTTTTATATATATAAACAACACAATAAAAAGTCCAAAACAAAGCCAGAATGTCGCATTTTTTTAAATCCAAATTTTCGGCCCGCAGGCCTTCTTCAAGGTGCACAGACCAAGTGTCTATAGTTACAACACAACAATGGAACATCCGATCGTACGTCACATACAGACGTAAAGTTACATTCTTCAAAAATATGATTAGTATTTAGTCTCTACCAGCCCGCATGCCTTTTTGAATGTATCATAAATCAAGGGTCTATGGTTACAATTAAACACATTTATCAATAGAACATACATGTAGTATGTCACATGAAGACGTGATATTACTGTCTTCCAGAAAATCATAATCTCAAGTTTATAGTCTTTGCTAGCACGCAAGCCTTCTTCAAAGTGTCTATGGTTACAAATAAACGCATATATATAATAGTACGTCATACGAAGACGTAATATTATCTTCTTCCAGGAAATCAATATGACACTTTTTTAGTATCTATCAACCTTAATTACAAAACTACGGACAGCACATATGACTAAGTGCCAAAAGGTGCGCACGAAAAGCGGACAAAGGGGCTAAAAAATAAAAGTTGACAAACACGACTGATATTGTGATTTTTGTTAAGACAACAGATGCTGGAACCCAATTACGAAAAGAAAAGATAAATTTACCCAAATGATTTTACAAATAACGATAATTGTGTTCGTTATATCATTCAAAACGGCACTGAGTCATAGCATTAAGGTTATCTCGCACGTTTTTAAAGCTAGGGCTTTGAAACTTGGCACACAACCAAAGTATAATGACCTCCAGGTATGGTGCACATCACATTAAACAACATTGAATTTCAAGGTCACAGCGAGGTTAAATTTCCTTTGCAAACTGGAAAATTGTCGTTGTCACGTCTTACATGTTTTAATACTAGATCAGTTAGACTTTACATACTTCACATACTTTCAGCATTTTTATAAAACCTCATTAAAAGTGACCTGCTGGTTAATCTTTGTCAAAGTTCAAGGTCACAGCGGGGTCACATCTGGTCCAAATGTGGAATATTTTCAATTTATTCAGCGCGTTTATAGCACGAGCTTTGAAAATACACACAGTTCTAGTGTATAATGTTCACACACGATTAAAGTCTGGTTGAAAAAGTCAAGGTCACAGCAGGGTCGCGTTGAGGTCAAACATATACATTTTTCAATGAGGTTTTCTCATATGTTTTTGAAGCTAGGGCCTTGAAACTTGGCACACTACGCAAGTTAAATTAAACCTCATCAAATTCCAAGGTCACAGTAAGGTTAAAGATCCTTTAAGGATATTTTCTAAAAAAGGTGACCGCCTGGTTAATGTTTGTCAAATTTCAAGGTCACAGCAGTGCCATCTGGCTTAAACTTTGAAAATTTGTCAATTTCTTCAACTAGTTTTATAGTGTTTGAAGTCATTCACACATGATGAAAGTCTGGTTGATAAAATCAAACGTCAAGGTCGCAGCGGGGTCGCATTGAAGTCAGACACATACAATTGTCATTTTCACGAACGCCTTTTAAGCAACACCTTTGAAACTTCACACATTCCAAAGTTTTGATGTTGTTTGGTTATAATCAAAGTGTGGTCAATTTCCATGATTGAGAGCATTCAGAGGGGTCAAGTTGAGGTCACACAAAAAGTGATAATCTTTATAAGACTCACGTTTGCTGCTATTGCTCACTTGACATTGGTGAAAGTGCTTATTTTATAATTGTTGATCTTGATGTTTTGACCAATTAATATTACCAGGATCAACCATACCAGATTTCAAAGTCCAGAAGTTGTCAAACCTCAAACCTGTTGGAAGTTTCAAAGATTTAAGCATCAACAAATTTCTATTTGATTTGACCTTAAATAACAGATTTGACCTTAAATCTTAAAACAGATCAACCAGACTTTGGTTTTATATAAATTGAAGTTCAATACAATTTCCTTTTTTTTTTACCCACACGAGACCCTGCTATGACCTTCACATTTCTCAAGGATCAACCTTGAATTCTCCATGTTGAACAATCATTAAGCAAAAGCGTTGTTTGAAGTTTGAAGGTTCTAGCTTCAAAAATCTCTGAAAAAATATGTTTCATCCGTTTTCTGAACCACATATGTGACCCAGCCGTGACCTTGAAATCTGACAAGGGTCAACAAGACTTTTACCATGCATGGGGGCGATTAAACCCCAAATGTGTGTGAAGTTTCAAGGTTTCAACTTAAAAAACGTCTGAGAAAAATATACATTTTCCTTTTTGGACAATGTGTTGCACGCAAGACAACACGACAAACGCTCGTGTTATCATTCTTTTACTTTAAGGTCGACTTGCGTGCCAGCTCTTTCGCTAATCTCAATTAAAATTCATCTTGGAAGTTCGGTTTTATTACGCTTTTAATTAAGAAGATTAAACTAAGACAACAAATAGTTAGTTTTACCCATTAAACTCGATAAGGTAGTGACATTTTATGTTGAACGCAAGATGGTGTCGCACGCAAGATCTGAAAAGATGTTGACGACATAATTTCAACACTTGATAGCGCATTCGTGGTTCGTGATTTCTTCACAAATTTTGAACACAGAATGTGTCACGTGGTTCCGTAGATGAAGTAGATCTTTGTACATGTAAATTGTGTTTTTAAAAGAAAATAACCGTTAATTACCGAACATTTTGTCGCTGGCAAGATATGACGAAATTTTCAAATCGTTTTCAAAAATGCTGTTCAAAAGTTCTGCAGTCTTTGCTGGATTACTTGAAAGACAGCAGTTTGATACACCGTTATCGCTTGACGTGTCGACATCAATTCCAGAGTTTTTGAAAAAGAAATTTAGTAAATATCTGCGATTGAAAAATGTATGCCGTGATGGCGACACATCTTGCGTGCGACACCTTAAAATTCGGTTATCGAAAAAAAAAATTTCTCTCGAGATTTAGATTTGACGTTTGGTCTCGTCTGTAAAGCGATGTTTCAGGCATTCAATCAAACTAAATGCAATTCATTTGTGCTTCTTGTTATTTTTCTGTGGCATATTCAAAACACGAGGTATCACGATGTCCGTTTTCAGATGGCCGGTTTTGGCGTTATTTTTGACTTTAAACAAAGATAACTTCAAAACCGTTCAAGTCAGACACACGAAATTATGTCCACTATCTCTTCGCACATTCATCCACACACACACCAATTTTCAGCAGACACACGTTTTTAGAAACATTTTTATTGTAAAACAAAGTCGTCTTCTGTTCTGTGAGCACCTTTTGGCACTTAGTCATATACACTCTCACTCAAACACACACGCACACACACACACACCCGCACACACACACACACACACACACACACACACACACACACACACACACACACACACACATACACACACACACTCACATACACATCGAGCACGCAAATAACTAATTCTCTCTCGTTTGCTTTCTTTCTCTCTCTCACTCTCTCCCCCCCCCCCCCCCCCCCTCTCTCTCTCTCTCTCCCCCCCCCCCCTCTCTCTCTCTCTCTCTCTCTCCCTCTCTCTCTCTCTCTCTCTCAGGAATGAATGTATCAGGTCAAGGCAGGGACTAGAATCTGAACAATGACCAAAGCCAATCCTCAAGAAAAAAGTCGCCCTAGAAAGTCAATAGGTGACTCTAAACTTGAGGACAGCATTCAAATCACTCCTCTGATTCATACAGAATTTTTTAGAGAAAAAGTTCTAAAACAAACAAGAACAAGTCGCGTAAGGCGAAAATACAATATTTAGTCAAGTAGCTGCCATTTTTCAGCAAGACCGTATACTCGTAGCATCGTCAGTCCACCGCTCATGGCAAAGGCAGTGAAATTGACAAGAAGAGCGGGGTAGTAGATGCGCTAAGAAGGATAGCACGCTTTTCTGTACCTCTCTTTGTTTTAACTTTCTGAGCGTGTTTTTAATCCAAACATATCATATCTATATGTTTTTGGAATCAGGAACCGACAAGGAATAAGCTGAAAGTGTTTTTAAATTGATTTGGACAATTTAATTTTGATAATAATTTTTATATATTTAATTTTCAGAGCTTGTTTTTAATCCAAATATAACATATTTATATGTTTTTGGAATCAGCAAATGATGGAGAATAAGATAAACGTAAATTTGGATCGTTTTATAAATTTTTATTTTTTTTTACAATTTTCCGATTTTTAATGACCAAAGTCATTAATTAATTTTTAAGCCACCAAGCTGAAATGCAATACCAAACCCCGGGCTTCGTCGAAGATTACTTGACCAAAATTTGAACCAATTTGGTTGAAAAATGAGGGCGTGACAGTGCCGCCTCAACTTTCACGAAAAGCCGGATATGACGTCATCAAAGACATTTATCAAAAAAATGAAAAAAACGTTCGGGGATTTCATATTCAGGAACTCTCATGTCAAATTTCATAAAGATCGGTCCAGTAGTTTAGTCTGAATCGCTCTACACACACACACAGACAGACAGACAGACACACACACACACACACACACACACACACATACACCACGACCCTCGTCTCGATTCCCCCCTCTATGTTAAAACATTTAGTCAAAACTTGACTAAATGTAAAAAGGATCGCAAAAAGATAGCATGGGTTACGACCTATGATCCCAGAGTTTCATCGAAAAGCCACATCATCAAAGACAACCTGCATCTCCTTTATGAAGATGACAGAAACAAAGATATTTTCCAAAAAAAAACAATCATAGGGGCAGACAAAAGGAGAAAAAACATCGGTGAAATCTACAAATCAACAGTCCCCAAGCGTTTCATACATCATGGACCCCGTGAACAGCCTGGCTTCTTCACATGCACAAAGAAATGTGACACTTGCGCACATTCTGAGAATGTTCAGAGATTCACTGCTCCATGGGATGGTCGACAGTGGTGTATCCGTGGCCATTTGACTTGTTCTACACCAAACGTCATCTACATTGTGAAATGCCAGTGCCACCCTACAGACTTGTATGTAGGATCCACTAAGAACATAAAGAAACGATGGGCTAACCATAAAAGTGACATTAAGTTGCAGAAAACTACGAAGTGTCAGCTATCCCATCATGTTAACACTTTGCCCCACCCAACTGACCCGGCAATGTCATTTTTGTCAATTCTTCCAATTGAGTCTGTGCTGCATGAGGGAAGTCTGCTTAGAAGAGAAATCTTCTGGGAGGCTATAACCTTGGTACACTTCTGGGCAACGGTATGAATCAGAGGAGTGATTTGAATGCTGCCCTCAGGTTTAGAGTCACCTATTGATTTTCTAGGGCGACTTTTTTCTTGAGGATTGGCTTTGGTCATTGTTCAGATTTTAGTCCCTGCCTTGACCTGATACATTCATTCCTGAGAGAGAGAAAGAGAGAGAGAGAGAGAGAGAGAGAGAGAGAGAGAGAGAGAGAGAGAGGGAGAGAGAGAGAGAGAGAGAGAGAGAGAGAGA
>NC_090254.1:42845320-42884022 GCF_037325665.1 Littorina saxatilis | reverse complement strand
TACAATGGTGCTTATTGGCTCTTTCTACCATGAGATATGGTCACTTTTAGTGGTTCACTACCTTATTTTGGTCACATTTCATAAGGGTCAAAGTGACCTTGACCTTGATCATATGTGACCAAATGTGTCTCATGATGAAAGCATAACATGTGCCCCACATAATTTTTAAGTTTGAAACAGTTATCTTCCATAGTTCAGGGTCAAGGTCACTTCAAAATATGTATACAATCCAACTTTCAAGAGCTCCTGTGACCTTGACCTTGAAGCAAGGTAAACCAAACTGGTATCAAAAGATGGGGCTTACTTTGCCCTATATATCATATATAGGTGAGGTATTGAATCTCAAAAACTTCAGAGAAAATGGGAAAAATGTGAAAAATAGCTGTCTTTTAGGCAACATTTATGGCCCCTGCGACCTTGACCTTGAAGCAAGGTCAAGATGCTATGTATGTTTTTTGGGGCCTTGTTATCATACACCATCTTGCCAAATTTGGTACTTATAGACTGAATAGTGTCCAAGAAATATCCAATGTTAAAGTTTTCCGGACGTCCGGACGTCCGGACGGACGGACGGCCGGACGGACGGACGGACGGACGGACGGACGACTCGGGTGAGTACATAGACTCACTTTTGCTTCGCATGTGAGTCAAAAATGTGTGGGGTTGCATGGGTATTCAATTTATTTAAATGCTGGATGTGAATGTATATAAACAAGTAGCGTAAGGCAAAAATACAACATTCAGTCAAGCTGTCGAACTCACAGAATGAAACTGAACCCAATGCAATTTTTCAGCAAGACCGTATACTCGTAGCATCGTCAGTCCACCGCTCATGGCAAAGGCAGTGAAATTGACAAGAAGAGCGGGGTAGAAGTTGTGCTGAGAAGGATAGCACGCTTTTCTGTACCTGTCTTCGTTTGAACTTTCTGAGCGTGTTTTTAATCCAAACATATCATATCTATATGTTTTTGGAATCAGGAACCGACAAGGAATAAGCTGAAATTGTTTTTAAAACGATTTGGCCAATTTAATTTTGATCATAATTTTTATATTTTTAATTTTCAGAGCTTGTTTTTAATCCAAATATAACATATTTATATACTGTTCAAAAAAGAAACGCATAGCTTGTAATATTTGGTTAATTTAGTTATATGGCTACAAGGATATCCACCAAACTGCAGAAAATGTTTATCTGGTCGTCGACCTTTCGTCCATTGCCACAAGTGAGCTCTGCACGTGACGCATGCGTTATCAGTGGCTACAATGTCAAAATTGCTCATTTGGCATGACCACTCGTCATGCTTCAGTGTAATCTCGTGAAACTCGGGGAATATTGAGCTCTCACCATGTCTTCCAAAACCCATAAAAGCGGATTGTTCGCCACAAAGAAATCAGACGACAATTCAGCGACGAAAGATGGCCCGATTGAGCAGAGAAGACCGCCAAATTGCATTGGGTCGTTTACAAGCAGGCCAAAGTCAAAGTGCAATCGCCAGGCACTTCCACGTGTCCCAGAGCACCATCAGTAGACTGTGGGTCAGGTTTCAAGCCACTGGCTCCGTTGCTGACTTGCCACGAGCGGGAAGACCAAGGGCGACAACTGCTGCTCACGACCGCTTCATACGGCTCCGCCACCTTCGGAATCGTTTCCTGTCGGCCTCATCTTCTGTCCAGGCTCTCCCCGGGCCACACCGATTATCGGACCAGACCGTGCGGAACCGCCTGCATGAAGCTGGTTTGAGAGCTCGCAGACCTCACAGAGGAGCTGTCCTCACCCGCCGCCATCGCCAGAACCGAGTGCAGTGGGGCAACCAGCACCTTCGCTGGACCGTCCGGAATCACTGGAGACACGTGTGGTTCAGCGACGAGTCCTACTTCCTGCTCCAGCGACATGATGGTCGGAGGAGGGTCTACCGGAGAGTAAACGAACGTTACGCGCCCAACTGTGTGGATGAGGCACCCGTTCATGGTGGTGGAGGCGTCATGGTGTGGGGGGCGATCAATACCGCTGGAAGGAGCACCCTGGTGCACGTCCAAGGGCGCATAACTGCCCAGCGATACGTGGAGGAAATTCTGCGCCCACACGCCCTTCCTCTTCTGGCTGACCAGGATGCCATATTCCAGCAGGACAACGCTCGCCCGCACACAGCACGACTCACCACCCAGTTCCTCACCGACCACCATGTCCAGGTGCTTCCCTGGCCATCCATGTCGCCAGACATGAACCCGATAGAACACCTCTGGGATGAATTGGACAGACGTGTGCGCAGGCGAGAAGAAGCGCCGGCAAATCACCGCGATCTATTGCAGGCACTTCAGGAGGAGTGGGACACCATCCCACAGCAAGATATCCGGCATCTGATCCAGTCCATGCCCAGAAGGTGCCGGGCAGTTGTTGCTGCTCAAGGCAGTCACACCCCCTACTGACTTGACAGCCTCGGCACCCAATCGTATTGATTGACTGATTGATTTGAAGATGCAAATGAACTGTGTGTGCATTCAACTGTGTCCATACCAAATTTCAAACAAATAATCTAAATATTGGATTTTCTGTTAATTTTTTTGAAAAATAAAACAAATTTGGCAAGTAGCAACTATGCGTTTCTTTTTTTGAACAGTATATTTATATGTTTTTGGAATCAGAAAATGATGAAGAATAAGATAAACGTAAATTTGGATCGTTTAAAAAAAATTTTTTTTTTTTACAATTTTCAGATTTTTAATGACCAAAGTCATTAATTAATTTTTAAGCCACCAAGCTGAAATGCAATACCGAAGTCCGGCCTTCGTCGAAGATTGCTTGGCCAAAATTTCAATAAATTTGATTGAAAAATGAGGTGCGACAGTGCCGCCT
The DNA here is from genome assembly GCF_037325665.1 of Littorina saxatilis. Lineage (NCBI taxonomy): Eukaryota > Metazoa > Mollusca > Gastropoda > Littorinimorpha > Littorinidae > Littorina > Littorina saxatilis. Next base: position 42,881,168 of record NC_090254.1, on the reverse strand, counting down.
CAACTTTTACAAAAAGCCGGATATGACGTCATCAAAGGTATTTATCGAAAAAAAGAAAAAAAACGTCTGGGGATATCATTCCCAGAAACTCTCATGTAAAATGTCATAAAGATCGGTCCAGTAGTTTGGTCTGAATCGCTCTACACACACACACACACACGCATACACACACACACACACACACACACACACACGCACAGACAGACAGACACACAAATACACCACGACCCTCGTCTCGATTCCCCGTCTATGTTAAAACATTTAGTCAAAACTTGACTAAATGTAAAAAGGGGAATATTTATTAACTGACTTCTGTGCAGAAGTACTAAAAACAAAATGTATCTAAATGTACTTTTTTTAAACTTCTTTTTTAGGCAGTTCGCAAGAGTCTAGGTGCAGCCAATACAGCAGATGCCGTACAGTTGTGCTGTTGCTCTGACCAAGTGTCCCAGCCTGCATCGTACTGGCACGTGACACCCGCCGTGCTATCACAGCTAGGCACCTGGTGGCAACACCGGATGCCTTGTACTCCGAACACTCGGCTCACTGATGACCTTTACCTTGCCATCGTGGCCAGGTGAAAGCAGATGCCTTGTGGGTATCCACCCGCAAACAAATGTTATATTTTAACCCGAATTTGTGAGTTTTTGACTCTCGCCATCCTGAAATGACAGGAACAACACCTAATAGAGCGACGTCCAATGTCTGCTCGATCTAGATCCTTATTTCCTTATTACTGCTTTAACCATTCGCTTAAAAGACCTTTAGGTCGAGATACTATAGTTAATGATTAGTTTTTGACTATGATAAGCATTCACATAACTAACCTCTTTTATTTATATTCGAGTTCTATATTTGGGAAGAGAGATCATTCGGTAGCGGCGCCTGCTTTTTAATCAGTTATTGCTCTAGGCGAGTGTTCGACCTTCACGTTCGGCAATGGATTTCCCAGAGCCAACTTTGTGCAGGCTTTCATTGGTGTCTGAACAACCCCGTGTCCACGCATCCCCCTGATACAAATCCTAAGGTCCCTGTGTAACACGAAATGTTTACTCCACGAAAAATGTACTCCAGAGTAAATATTTCGTACGAAATTCTTACTCCGAGTACACTTTTCGTACGAGAAAATAACCCCCCAAGGCACACAAAAATTACTCCCTCCACGAAATTTTTACTGCCCATTTGTTTTACTTCCAGTAAAAATCTCGTACGCAAAAATGGGATGCGGGCGAAGGGATAATGCCAATAAGTGATCTCGCGCACACGAATGTCGCGCTACCCTCCTTCCACCACCAAGACTAACAGGGGACAAGGGAGTAAGAATTTCGTACACCTGGCATGGGAGTTTAAATTGCTCGTGTTGGGGTGAAGTAATTTATTCGTTATTTATTCGTCAGGGGAGTAACATTTTTGTACGAAATGTTTTGCTCGGAACTCACCTGTCTTGCGGAGTCATTTTCTCGTGCAATGGGGGAGTGCTTTTTTCGTAAAGGGAGTAACTTTTTCGTACGAAATGTTTACTCCGGAGTAAAAATCTCGTGGGATTAATTTTCTCGTGTTACACCGGCAAACGTCTCAGGCCTTGGACAACATGAAGATAGGCATGCCAGAAGAAACAAAAGGGTAGTACGATTCTTTGGCTGCACACTATTCCCAGGGATTGCAGCTTAACTTTCCTTCAAGGAATTCCCAAAGAACAATAAGATATACCGAAAATACCTTACATGATTGAAATAATTCGTTTGCAACATTGCAGATTTGTTGGGCCAGCAACTGCTATGACTGTCCACACCTACAACAGTACACCCGTGGAAGTGAGAACCGAAGGGGAGGCGGTTGCTGAGCTGGCATGGAGGCTGGCACGTCTGGTTCTTACCTTGCAGCAACTCAATCTGATCAACCAAAACCTGCCGCGGGTCTTCATCACGGGGCCACCAGGAACAGGTAACATGGATAATGTTTTTGGGTTTCTTTCATCGAAAGAGCAATGGTGACTTGGCGTGAGAGCGAGAGATCAAAATTTAAAAAAAACCTTGTATTCACGTGTAAACAAAGACGACAAAACTCACTGGGTGTTGGGTACAGATTACAATGATTATACCGAGAGTATTTTCTTTCCACACACTGTCATTCATTTGCCTGTTAGATTCTTCACTCTTTGTTTCAAGCGGTTATTTTTTCATGTTAACTCATGATATGCTGACTGCAGCTATTTTCAAAGAGATATTTCTGCAGAATGAAAATATTGATTAACACTCTTTTATTAAACAATTAACTTGCTTTCAAAATACTCTCTCTTCTTAATTTCGTCATGCTGATAGCATGTTCACGTGGGGAAAAGAACTACTTAATGCATCGTAATGCGAAAAGTGAGAAATGATAAATGGCGTGTGAAAGAATTCTTCTGAAAATCTACAACATTGCTTCAAACTGAGCATTGAATACAGGTCTGTTACCCACTTCAAACTCTCTGTCGAAGTCAATGAAAAGTAAGCCTGTTTTTTTTATTCCTGTTGTTGTTTTGTTTACGCTATTAGTTGTGTACCCTTTAAGTGAGCTCGGTCAACTGGTTGAAAGCGTTTTTGATCTTCATGAGGAATGCTCCTCCAGTGCATAGTAATTTCACTGCAACCATTAAGAAACATGACCTATGATCAATTCACGCCCCAGAGTTGTGCTTGTGTTAAGAAATAAAGGTAACAAAGAATGTGATTCATCTGCGTACAGGAAAGACAGTAGTCCTCGTACTGCAGGGGTTGAGGTGGCTGCTGCAGGGCCACGATGTACAAGTGGTCTCTACACGCTACAGTACGCGCGCAGTCAACAGCATGATCACAGAACTACTGGAACGGTATCGGGGGTTGGATCCGACGCTTTCTCCGAGAAGAAGCGTGATGTCGTATAGACAGTACAATATTTACAGAGAGAATGTCGTCAAGAAGCTCTTGGCCCATGTCAAGGATGGCAGTCTGTTTATTCTGCTGGACGAGGTGGATTTTAGGTTTGTAGCAATGTGAGGGTCAAATAAAAAGTACCGAGCCCATCTAGGAAGAAATTGACTCACGAGACTAGAGACTATAGAACAAGGTTAACAACCTCGAAGCCTCATTCATGATTTGTTGCCATGGAAACCAAGGACTTTCTGGCAGGGGCGTTGTCTTAACGACACAACACCCCTTCGTTCCACTGTGTTTAGCCTTGATATGCCATCTTAGTTGTCTCAGAAGTATGAAATAAAATTCACTGGTTACTGTCTCATCTTCTGGAACGTAGTCCAAGAGGAAAACAACTCTGCGTAAAAAAGAAACTGATGCCATCACCTTTTTCAGTCGAGAAGACCCTTACCTTCTTTAGTGGGGAATAAATTTGGTGCCCATATTAGTAAACGGCTGCTTGGTTTCAGACTTAAAGTGATGTACCCTAGTTTCATCATTACAAACAAATCGGGGCATGACATTCTCTGGATCTGCCTCAAATAAGCGTAACATGTCACGTGCCATGTTAAATCTGAAGTGCTTCTGTTCTGGTGTAGAATGTTGAGGACCTACTTTAACTGGCTTCATGGACAGCTTTCTGCACAGAATACTCAAAACTCTCAGGTAAGATGCTAAGTGTATTAGCAATGTAAAAGGTGCCCATTGGTTAATTTTGCATCACCGTCAACAGACAGCATCAACGGTTGGTGGTCTTCCAAACCGGTGGTTTTTTTTTAATTTATATCAAACGGTTTTCCTGCCAAGCCTGAATGCAACTGACCACCTTATTACTGTGGTGCGAGAAGAGGGTTTCCTGCCAAACGTTTACACCAAGTCATTATCAATTTCCAGTGTGCTATATATTTTTCTTTGCAAATATTGGATCACTGCTCTTTGTTAATATACTCCATTGTGAGGTGTGATACTTTGAGAAACAAAATCACACAAAATAACCTGTGAAAAAAGTAATATTGTGCATGAAGTGTTCATAAGAACTCTCTTTAATTCATGCCAAGTTTTGAATGTCTAAGTCAATTTCTTCCTGGTCGGGCTCCGTACTTTTCCGTTGGCCCTCGTACATCTATTGTATTCATATCTTATCCACACGGCTTGCTGCGTGGAATATTCGGGGTTCAAATCACGGCATCGCCTTGTAGGATAAGGGTGGAGATTTTTCCGAACTTCCAGGTCAACTTTGTGCAGACCTGTCAATGCCTTATCACCATGTGTATGTACACACAAGCCTAAATATGAACCAAAAGATTTTCTTATCCAAACACGAAAACGCTCAGCATGCATCCCCCGGAATCGGAGTATGACTGCCTAAATGGCGGAAAACAATCGGCCAAACATTTACAAGCCCACTTGTGTAGGAGGTAGTTGCAACCCATGAACGCAGGAGAAGAAGAAGAAGTATCTATACTCAATGTGTGATTGTGTCTAGAATGACACCGTCTGATTTTGAACAGCTTCTTCTTCTTCTTCTTCTTCTGCGTTCGTGGGCTGAAACTCCCACGTACACTCGTGTTTTTTGCACGAGTGAAATTTTACGTGTATGGCCGGTTTTTACCCCGCCATTTAGGCAGCCATACGCCGTTTTTCGGAGGAAGCATGCTGGGTATTTTCGTGTTTCTATAACCCACCGAACTCTGATATGGATTACAGGATCTTTTTCGTGCGCACTTGGTCTTGTGCTTGCGTGTACACACGGGGGTGTTCGGACACCGAGGAGAGTCTGCACACAAAGTTGACTCTGAGAAATAAATCTCTCGCCGAACGTGGGGACGAACAGCAATTCTGGTTTGCATATTATTGTTGAGAAATGTATTTGACACGCTCGTGAATCCAACTAAGTCAATGAATTCTGTGCCACAGTGGTGGCGCGGGTCAACGTCACAGGAAACTGGTCAAACGGTTGACCGACAAAGTACCGCGGCTCCACCTGTGGGCGGCCTGCGTCCAGCACACGAACATACCGTCAGAACTGCACCACGAACAGTTCACGTCTCCTCTCCGCTGTGCGCCAGCAGTCCTAAGAGAGATAAAGAAAGAGCTTCAGAAGGTACCCCAGCAAGTTGCCAACTACGGTGACAGCATTGCACACTCACCAAGCGACGGTCCGAGCGTGATACGGCTGAGTCACCATGGCAACGCTCACACAGGTCAGTGGCCCGTGGACTGCATACAGTGCGGAAAAGACATCGCTGCAAAGCTGCGCCATCTTCGAGTTGGCAGTTGTGGTGAGTTTTGTTTTATAATAGTGATCAAGATGAGCAAAAAAAGAGGAAAACTGATTGCAGTACACTAGTTTGAGGAGGGAGGGCCTTTTCTGCTAATTCTAATGGTCATTTTGTGAATGTAAAGATTTCAACTGAAATATGAGGATCAGCTGAAAAGTATCTGGCCCGACTAGGAAGGAGTTAACTCACAAGACTAGAAAAAGTTTGCATTTCAACATTGTCCCTCCGGACCTCCACACACTTATTTCATCTGTTCTTCAAAACCTTATTGCCTTTGCTGCAAAAGTTTTTGTATTGCAACCGTAGGGTGTTCTCAAGGGCATTCATGACGTCATTGTCCGTTTCGTAGGGCTCACCCCTGAGGTACTTCTTCATGTTTGTAACCATATAATAGTTTGAGGGTGTCAAGTCTGCCGAATAGAGCTGATGGTTAACGATCTCCAAGCCGCATTCAGGATTTGTTGCCATAGAAACCAAGGACTTTCTAGCAGGGGCGTTGTCTTAACGGCACAACGAAGTCCAACAGGAAAGACACCTATGCGTCCACAAAAACTTCTTCTTTTTTTCTTCTTTTTTTGGGGGGTGGGGGGGAGATGACCCTTACATTCTTCAGTGGGAAAAAACCTTGATGCCCCTACTGCATGAACGGCTGTTTGGTTTGAGGCTGAAAGTGATGTACCATGATTTCACCATCAGTAACCAATCGGTACATAAATTCCCCAGCATGTGACTCAAATAAGGCCTAAAAAAATAGTCTGTTTACAGTAACCCGACTGACCCTATTTTTTTCGCGCGACCCTAGACTTTTTTTTGGCATTTGGGGAAAAGAAAAAAAAAGAAAAAAAAAAAAGCACAATAACGTAGAAATATGGTTTTTGGGAAAGAAAAAAAAAATCCCGACCTACCGACCCTATTTTTTTGGCCTATGTTACCGTAAACAGACCTATTTTTTTTTGCCTAAGCGTAAAATGTCGCGTGCCACGTTAAATGTGAAGCGCTTAATTCTGTTCTAGTGTTAATGTTTGAGGACCTACCTTGCTTAAACTGTCTTCATGGACAGCTTTCTGCACAGAATATCCAAACCTCCCTCATGTGAGATGCCAAGAATCAGCAATGTAATAGGTGCCCATTGATTCATTTTGCATCACCAGTGAGCAGACAGCATCGACAGTTTCTTGAGTTGTGACCGTCTGTGGTCTTCCACGCCGTTTGTCATCTTAAACGGTTTTCCTTCCAAGCCTGAAGTCAGCTGACCACCTTATCACTGCGGTGTGTGAAGGGGGATCCCTGCCAAATGTTTACGTCATGTCATTATGAATTTCCAGTGGGCTCTATATTTTTCTTTGCAAATATTGGATCACTGCTCTTTGTTAGTTTTCTCCATTGTGGGGTAAACAGTGGGGTATGGTACTTTGGGTAAACAGTGGGGTATGGTACTTTGGGTAAACAGTGGGGTATGGTACTTTGGGTAAACAGTGGGGTATGGTACTTTGGGTAAACAGTGGGGTATGGTACTTTGGGTAAACAGTGGGGTATGGTACTTTGGGTAAACAGTGGGGTATGGTACTTTGGGTAAACAGTGGGGTATGGTACTTTGGGAAAACAGTGGGGTATGGTACTTTGGGTAAACAGTGGGGTATGGTACTTTGGGTAAACAGTGGGGTATGGTACTTTGGGTAAACAGTGGGGTATGGTACTTTGGGTAAACAGTGGGGTATGGTACTTTGGGTAAACAGTGGGGTATGGTACTTTGGGAAAACAGTGGGTTATGGTACTTTGGGTAAACAGTGGGGTATGGTACTTTGGGTAAACAGTGGGTTATGGTACTTTGGGTAAACAGTGGGTTATGGTACTTTGGGTAAACAGTGGGGTATGGTACTTTGGGAAAACAGTGGGGTATGGTACTTTGGGTAAACAGTGGGGTATGGTACTTTGGGTAAACAGTGGGTTATGGTACTTTGGGTAAACAGTGGGGTATGGTACTTTGGGAAAACAGTGGGGTATGGTACTTTGGGTAAACAGTGGGGTATGGTACTTTGGGTAAACAGTGGGGTATGGTACTTTGGGTAAACAGTGGGGTATGGTACTTTGGGTAAACAGTGGGGTATGGTACTTTGGGAAAACAGTGAGTTATGGTACTTTGGGTAAACAGTGGGGTATGGTACTTTGGGTAAACAGTGAGTTATGGTACTTTGGGTAAACAGTGGGGTATGGTACTTTGGGTAAACAGTGGGGTATGGTACTTTGGGTAAACAGTGGGGTATGGTACTTTGGGAAAACAGTGGGTTATGGTACTTTGGGAAACCAAGACACACAAACTAACAGGTGAAAATACGTATTATTTTCGCATTAAGTCTCCACAGTTGGCCCTCGTAACACACATATATACGGTATATATCAAATTAACTACTTTTAGGTTTCAAAATTTGCAAGCACTGCTGGCGCTTATATATATTTTTCTTTCTTTGATTTGTTATGCTAGTGTTCATGTATGTATGTGCGCGTGTGTGTGCATTCAAGATCAATACATGAATATATCAGAAAGTACACCCTTCTGAATCAATTCATCTATTCCAGTAAAAACCGTCCCAGACAGTCCTCCATCACTCAAATATTCTGACGTGTTCATCCTGACCAGGAGTTCAGAATTGCACGATGACGTCAGAGATAATAACGGCAACGTGACGTCACAGGCCAGTGGCGTTGTGATCGGTCTTCGCGCTGAAGGCCTTGTACCTGTACGTGTGCTGCCTCAACAAGACCCGAACATGGACAAAGATAGGTGGGTGAGAGCTGTACACTACATGGCAATAGCTGCCCACAACCGTATCATTGTGACACATTACGGGGCCGTGCAAGGTTTAGAGCGGCCTGTCGTTGTAGTGCTGCAAGGCAGGACAATGTGTGCGGATGACCTTCGCAGTGACAATGACATTGACGTCGCTGATAGACTTGATGCATATTCACGCTGTACCACTCAGCTTATTGTGGTGCAAAATCCTGCGTCGCGGCGCAAGTCTTTCGTGTCTTGGATCAAAAATATGTTTGTGTGGCGTTAATCTGACCATATCTGTCAGGGGTCAGGGGCGGATTAGGGGGGGGGGTGGTTACAGGGGTTCCGGACCCCCCCCCCCCCCCCCCGGCTGTAAAATAATTTTAAAAAAATCAATACTATCAATCAATCAATGACGCTTATATCGCGCATATTCCGTGGGTACAGTTCTAGGCGCTCTGCAGTGATGCCGTGTGAGATGAAATTTTATACGGTCAGTAGATTGCAGCCATGTCGGCGCATATTTACCTTTCACGGCCTTATTCCAAGTCACACGGGTATGGTAGACAATTATTAACTGTGCCTAAGCAGTTTTGCCAGGAAAGACCCTTTTGTCAATCGTGGGATCTTTAACGTGCACACCCAATGTCGAATACACGGGGGGTGGTTCGGACACCGAAGAGAGTCTGCACACAAAGTTGACTCTGTGAAATAAATTTCCGCCGAACCTGGGATCGAACTCGCGCTGACAGCGGCCAACTGAATACAAATCCAGCGCGCTACCAACTGAGCTATATCCCCGCCCCAATACTAACTTTAAAAGAAATAATGAGTGGCTGCTGACATCAGTTGATCATGTTTAAAATCAAGGATAAGCCATAAATTGTTCATAAAATAGCTAAATTTCTTCAGCTTCGGGGCCTTGCCCATGTACCCCACAAGGGGTCTACCCCTGGACCCCAAGTTGAAACACCACCCCCCCTCTGGCTTAACTGCTCCGCTCCTGTCTGTGGTGTGTTTATAGATATCACCCAACCCAGCCCGTTAAAAGGAACGTCTGAGCGACTAGGTGTCGAGTGTGTCGACTAGGTGTCGAGTGACAAGAGGATCTGAGTTTATATGTCTTTGTGGCTAGACATATCTGTACATTGTGTTCAACCAGTTTGATGTTTGGCTGCCTGAGTTAGTATCATTCTCGGTGTATCTTTGTGTGTGTTTTTTGCATACAGTTTTATTCAAAATTTAGTTTTTGTGTTTTTCTACCAAGTGGCATACCGGCAGGGTTGGCCTAGTGGTAAGGCGTCCGCCCCGTGATCGGGAGGTCGTGGGTTCGAACCCCGGCCGGGTCATACCTAAGACTTTAAAATTGGCAATCTAGTGGCTGCTCCGCCTGGCGTCTGGCATTATGGGGTTAGTGCTAGGACTGGTTAGTCCGGTGTCAGAATAATGCTGCATTCAACATCAGCAGTATCCTTTGTGCACGTTTTAAAAGGCCTATTGTTTGTTCGTTATCCTATTTTTGTTGTTGTTTATTTGCTTGCTTGCTTGCATGCTTGCTTACCAATTCGATAGTCACAACTTTTTCTGACTTTTTACATGTAACTCTATTAAAGCTCGTGCAAGTCGGTATATTAAGACAAACAGTGGTCTCTTCGATTGCTTCATGTAAACTTTTACAGGTGTATCGTTTGTGTGTATCTAAATTAATGTCTGTAGATTGTCTTACCAGTTGATTTAGTGAATACGTTGGGAGTCAGGAAGAAGAAGAAGACCTCTCGTGCTTGTCCTTTGCTTGAAGTAGTCGGCGAAGAACAAAAGATACGCTGCCAATATTTTGTGGAAGTGTTACCACTTTGTTCGTGCATAAATTATATACTTTGTGCTAGGCAGTCCCATGGCAATGTCAGCCATAAATGGTTAAACTTTAAGTAAGATATTGGGGACATTGTAAGATGCGTCAAAGACCCGTTTCTTTCTGGTTTGTCTCTTGTTTGTCCGCTTTAAAGGCCGTTAGGTCGAGGTTCTTGTGAATCTTTTGTTTTGTAATTAAACGGTAAAACATTAACCTTTCTTGTTTGCTTTTTTAAAACTGTAACTGTTTGATATCGCAATTTGTGATTTTAACAAGCATGACTATATCGTTCAACCAGTGATCTGTCAAATAAGCTGTACAGTTTGTAAATGTTTTTGATATAATTTTCCTACGTTTAAAGATGAAGTTTTGTATACGCTCGAATTCTGCTTTTGACGGCTGTTAACATTCTGTGAACATTAAAGTTCAAACCGGTACATACCGCTGACTATTCGCATATTTAGTCCAAAAATTTAACCAATCATCTAGATGAGCGATTAAAATTTTTCTGAACTGAGCTTAATGTGAGTGACATTTTGAAAAATGCTTGAGCTTGTTTTGCAAATAAAGAGTACAATTTTTATCATACGTTTGTGTTTTTATTTTATGTTGGTCTCTCTGTCTATTTATTTCTCACCTCTGTCCCTCTCTCAATTCTCTTGTCCCCTGCCATAGTGTGTGTGTGTGTGTGTGTGTGTGTGTGTGTGTGTGTGTATGTGTGTGTGTGTGTTATTAAACCAAGACCAGCTACATTTATCATAAACACAACTCATGTCAAACTAGAGTTTTCTCGTGCAACACACGAAACCCGTGATATCACCTGAACGTGTCCTAGAATATCCCAATTTAATCTTTAGGGAGGTTAAAATCACGACGTGCTTCACATCACAACTATCCTACTCACATCTTTGTGACACCCCCCTTTCCGCCAATGGATACACATCAATCCGTCCACTAAAACCCTTTACCTTTTGGACTTCTCCCCGTATGTACTGGTTTGGTAAGACCAACGTCTTCCTTACCCCAGCTACATTAGCTCCTGTGTCTCTCAGTACTGAAACTTGCTTCCCATTAACGAGACCTTCCGCTAATGGCAACGACCCGAATGCCGCCGAGCTTACCAACACCCCAGCGTCTAGACAATCCGCTACCGACTTCGCTGAATATGCTACCTGAAAACAGTCTCTAGCGTAATGGCCCAACCGTCCACATCTGTAACATGTGCTCTGACTCTGCTGCTCAGTACCTTGCTGCCATCCTCTACCCATCCTACGATCCTCTCCTCTGCCTTGAAACCTGGTATTTCTGCTCATACCATCTTGTCTTCTGCCACTATCACTCTGAACACGATTGTACTACTGCCCTGCTCCACGATTCTGATTGAACGCTACATTTCCAGTCCCCAAAGGATTTACTTGTCCCTTTCTGGCCAAACATTTATTCGGATGGGCTGATTTGTACGTTTCTGCGCTGGCAATCATGTCTTTTGAATGTTTACAATCACGTTCTCTCAAAAAGACTGCCAAATCAGTGCATACACTGTTGAGAATCTGCTCACACAACACAAAATCAAACAATGCATCATATGAGTTTTCTATATCAGACAACCTCAACCAACGGTTGAAAAGATGCTTCATCTTTGTTATGTATGTGCCAAAACTTTCATCCGCCTCTGGCTTCGTACTACGGAATTTCTCACGAAATCCATCTCGAGTGAACTGAAACTTCTTCAACAACTCTTTCTTCAAGTCTTCGTAAGACAAAGTACCCGTCGAAAACAATGAATGAAACAATGACAAAGCTCCACCTTCCAGATAAGCTGATAAGTATGTGGCCCACTCTGAATCACTCCATTTGTTCGCCTTTGCATGCGTTTCAAATCTGTACAAAAAACTGTCAATGTCATCTTTATCTTCTTTGATACATGGGAAGTTTTGGGTACTGGGGCCTGATGCTGGGACCTGATTTCCCACCTGCATTTCCACCTGTACTTTGCTGCGCTTCTACTTTCTTAAACTCCAAATCCATTTTCCTTGCCTCAGTATCCGCGTCTATCCTCTTTGCATCCCTATTTGCCTCAATTTCTAACCTTTTTGTCTCAGCCTCAACTTCTAATCTTTTTGTCTCAGCCTCAGCTTCTATCTTCTTTGCCTCAACCTCAGCCTCAGCTTGTACCTTCTTTGCCTCAGCCTCAGCTTGTACTTTCTTTGCCTCAGCCTCAGCTTGTACTTTCTTTGCCTCCCTTTCCTGACTTAATTCTCTCTTCTCTATCCATCTGATCCTGGGCAAACTTAAACAAAGCCCCTTCCTCTGCTTCTCTCCCAATGCCAAATAATGATCATATATGTTACCACCAGTATCAATATTCTCAGCCATCTTTACAATGTCACAATATCAAAGTAATCTCAAAGTAATACAATGATTCAAGTAATACAAATCCTCAAAATGGTTTTAAGTATCAAAAAGTTTGTATCATACACCAGTTTCTCGCAATACTAAACACACACAAGAGAGTATAATAAAATACGAAACTAACAGAAATCTTGTGCCTTTTAAAAACAATCCTCAAATTGTTTACTACTTAACTATTTACACAACCAGTCTCAAAAATAAAACAATAAACTTAATAGTCCAAAAAAAATGTGATGATTTAGAAAATATCAGTTTAAACAATCAATAGCAGCTTGAAACACTTTAATCAATGTCAAACTTAGAATAACAAATTTAGAACATCAACAAAATAAAAATAAAATAACTAAAAATTTCAAAGTTTCTCAAACCCAAATAACACACTTTAAATGAAAAATTCAATTCAACACACCACTAACCAGCGTCAGATCCTTTAAGGAAAATAAATCGCCAGAGCAAAAATAATTGTTTTAAATGTTCACACAAAAACAAATCACAAAAAAAATTCCAAGTACACATTTTAAGCAAGTATCAAGATTACTACTAACCCCAAAAAATAAATTTAACCCAAAAAACCAACTTTCCCATTACAAACAACTAAATATCAAACATTAGTATAGGGGAGATAATCACCCTATCACTAATCCAACTACAAATAGGAACAACAACAAAAACTTTTCAAGCCAGAGTACACAACTAAAAAAAAAACAAAGTCCCCCCCAAAAATTACCAAATTTCAGAATTTATATAAAAACACAATGGCACACCCTATACTATTTTATTTAAAATAAGCCTGCACCTCAACGACAACAATCATACACAACAATCAATCCAAGATAGAGTCTAAGAAAAATAGTTTAAAAAAAATAATAATAGGAAAGGGAGCTAGAATTTAGATAGAAAGATAGTTAATAAATACACAGAAAAGGAAGCAAACAGAAACTAAGGCCCTCTCTACGTAAGAAACTATACAATTACGTAGACCCCTAGAGCTGGAGAGGGGGTTTGCAATTACATACACATAAACACTCACTACAACACGCAAAGTATCAAGGTATATTTAGCTACACTGTAGGCACTTCTTTATCAACCACTATTTCTCAATTTTTCTCCAATGAAAGGGAAGCAACTGCTTTTTAACTACAACAACAAAAAATAACCTTAGAAACCAAAACTTTTTTAGGGTTATGTCGGGGTCACCACTGTCATGAAGTGGATTGTAGTGTGAATAAGGATACTATTTTCTGAATACGTGTTCAGCCCTATCTTATTACCCTGACTCTTCAATCTTCACACTAAAACACTCCAAACACAGAATTTTGGGAGGATGCAGAATTGTTATTTCCTCCCACAAAATATAACACTTCTTCACTTAAAGCAAGACAACATCAATACCAATCAACTTCTCGTTCACACCGTTCATACAACCTCTTCACAATCACTCCACACACGTGATTAATGATATAAAGAAATTATTTCAATAATTAATTACCGCACAAGGTAAAGTGTTGACAGACACTCACGAGTTCGTAACACGGCTCACTACATGTCATTTACACCTCCTTGTGCCGCTGAATCCCCGTAGACGATGAATTCCCAGAATCTCTCCTTTTAAATGTCAACAATCACCCTTCACATTTCTCCCCGAGAAACATTTTCACCTTTCACGTTTCTCCCCGAGAAACACTTTCGCCATTAACGAAAATAACCGTCGTCTCTACGACCGGTGACGATGGATACTCCTCCGTCCAGCCATCTGCGCCGGTGTGGTCTCTCTCTCCACCATCGTCACGCCTCTTCCGTGTGAGGTCCGTCCCTCGCTCACGTCCTCATGAACTCTCGTCATGGAAACTCCTAAAGAATTTACCCAAGTCTTAATACAACATTCTCTTAAACCATCTCCTCTTCCTAAACTAAAGTCATGTAACATCTCTCTCGTTCATTCTACATTCACATTCCGTCCACAGTCAATATCCAAACTATACTTAATCCATGAATCACTTAATCCACTAATGACACTACCATACATAGTATCACTGTCTTAAACATAACATAAATGCGTACATTGATGTTCAAGAATTTCCGAACAAAAACCATAATACAGTCACAACAAGAATTCTCTTAAGCTTCACACTAGAATATAGTGCATTTTGTATGCACTTACATTTACATTCCAGCTATGTATTCAATCTTCAATAATATACAACATAGTAAATCATTTACCTTAAGAGACCCGTCTCTTGAAAGAGTGTTTGTCCCCGACAAACTTGACACACGCTAGACACCTTGCTCGGTCGAGCATCTACAACGTTGTGACGTTATTAAACCAAGACCAGCTACATTTATCATAAACACAACTCATGTCAAACTAGGGTTTTCTCGTGCAACACACGAAACCCGTGATATCACCTCAACGTGTCCTAGAATATCCCAATTCAATCTTTAGGGAGGTTAAAATCACGACGTGCTTCACATCACAACTATCCTACTCACATCTTTGTGACATCCATACACTCAAGAGAGAGAGAGAGAGAGAGAGAGAGAGAGAGAGGGAGAGAGAGAGAGAGAGAGAGAGAGAGAGAGAGAGAGAGAGGGAGAGAGATAGCTGAACATCGACGTAAGCAAATCAGATTTAAACAGGACTTTATCTGTTGTCATGTCTTTTTGATATCTTATCGGAGCGTTTTTAATGACGTTGATCATAACGAATCGTTAGGGAACGATATTGTTTTGAGTGAACACGATCTTCTGTTGAGAGGACTGCTTTTACCACTTTCTTTGTCTGTGAAAAGAGCGAACAAGTGTTCGCGCACCAATGTAATGAGAAAACCAAACTTTAATTATTACCAGCACGTTTGTAGAAGTAATACTTACTTACGGGACTATGGCAGAAAAGAGTCATGACATGCACACATGGAAACGGGTGCCGGTTGAGCTCTGTTGCCTGCTGTGAAACACATTAATCTTCCTGAACCGTTCTTGATAGCGCAGACTTTGGAGCGAGAGAGTGCGGAAGACAAGGCAATTTTGTCACTAATATTTCAGGTAGGGGAACGATGTCTTCTTTCTTACATTCTTCGTTTTTCCTAACATCTGTTTTGCGTTCTCTTTTTCTGTTTTTCGTTCTTCTTCTCATTATCTGTCTTTATTCCTGTATCTTTCTTTCTCTTCGCGGTTTTTCTTCCAATTGTTTTGTTTTCTACTCTCTCTGTTTGTCTGTCTGTTTGACACTCCCCTGTTTCTGTCTGTCTGTGTGTATGTCTGTTTCTTTCTCTGTCTCTCTTTCACTCATCTCTCTCTCATTCACATTGTTTGTACTTTTCGTTCTCTCCTTTATGTGTATCGCCCAACCCCCCCTCCCTCCACGAAAACTTTGTCTTTTATTTTGTCTCTATGTCCTTTTGCCTTCTTCCTGTAATTATTTCTTTCCTTCCTTCATTTTTCCTTTTCTTCTCTGCCTCTTTCTCTCTTGCTCTTCTATACACCATGCATTCTATTTTTTTTTTTGTCTATCTGAATTGTTCTTCCCTTTTCTCAGCTATTTAAAAAAAATCGTTTGCCTGTCTATCGCTATGGCAATATGTCTGTCTTTCCCGGAAGGTGACAAGATTGAACCAGATAGGTAGAAGCGACGTTGAAAACCAACAACAGACCAATAAATTCCGTCCTTACCTCCCTTTGCTGAATGAACCTTTAATTCTCATTTCATGTTCAACGCTTTGTTTGTTTGTGTGTGTGTGTGTGTGTGTGTGTGTGTGTGCGTGTGTGTGTGTGTGTGTGTGTGTGTGTGTGTGTGTGTGTGTGTGTGTGTGTGTGTGTGTGTGTGTGTGTGTGTGTGTGTGCAGAATCACAAGCGAAACGTTATCTAGTCATGCCTCAGTTCACCATCACCGACGTGGACGACATGTGTCTGTCGGAATGGCACAGCGAAGAAAACCAACGATACAGAAACACGATCCAACTCGCTGTGATCATCTCTACATTCGTTATTGGACTCACAGCAAACAGCCTTTCCATTTACGTCTGGCAGTGTGACAGAACCTTCCCGAGGATTACTCGAGTGCTGATTCTCTACTTGCTGTGCTGTGACGTTGTGTATCTGTTGACTTTTTGTGTTTTCGCCATACTGTCCTCGGTCGGGGTCGCTGAGGACATTACCTTGCAGTATGTTGCTTCCACAGTCTACATCGTGTCTGCTTACACTGTGATGCTGGTCGTTCTTGTGAGATTCATGTACCATGGTTTCCCCTTTCATGGTCAATCCTTGGTAAATGTAAGCCGCTTCGTGGTCGCTAGTTTCCTCATTTTGCTATTAAGCATCTGCCTCAACGGTTGCGAAGCTCTTTTCGTAGACGAGAATACAATCAACGGGAAACACTTCATCTTCCAGCTGTTTAAAGTTGTCTGTGGACTCGTTTTCCCTCTGACCAGTACGTTAGTTCTTACATTTGGCTTGATGATATTGATCAAGAGAAAAGAATACATTCTCAACAGAACCCAACGACCTCTCAAACCGACACGACCTTGGTTCAAGGTCAGAGCAGCTTCAAGGCACAAACGCCAACAGCGAGCTGTTCTGTTCACAAAACCTGCTGATAATTCTTATGGAATTTCTATTCAGGAAGATGGGTTCGTGTTACCCACAAACACCGACTATGTTTTTCCGGAAAACCACACGTACATCAGCTTTGAGGAAAGTGTAACAGTTTCAGCAGAATCCCAGTTAAAGGAGCCCGGAAATGAGCCTTCCGAACAATCTTCGGTAGGTATGAACCAAAAAGAAATTGAACATTTGTTCTGTGCATCGACGCCGGCGGAATCAAGTGACCTTCCTCTACAATGTCCGTTCAGAGCAGACCGCGACATTGTAAATACATCTTTTTCTGGATCGTCTGTCTCATCTGAAAAATCCGGTGAACCGTTTAAAGAAAACGACAACCTTTCTTTGGATCGTCCACCAACCCAAAGACACAAACCGTCGGAAGAATTCTTGTACGAGTCTCAATCGATCCAGCCTGATAAAACTCAAATAGGAAGAAACAATAACTTGGAAAATGAACGCATAAGGAGACCTCAGAATTGGAACACTTCTGCGAAAACCCCATCGGATCAGGACGTAGATGATCATCATACAAGATACAGTTGTGAAGACGATTCTTCGAACAGTAGTGTTGAGGCAGTTGACATCTTGATGCCTTCAGGCTCAAAGAGAGAACCTACACCCGAAAATGCTTTTGAAGCGGCTGACTGCCAAAATATTGATCTAAGCAGGGCTTCTGTCAATCACTCAGCACATCCAGATGAAACGCTTGTCAAAGAGGAAATTCTTAGCCAACGTCTGTCTCTCAGTGTCGTCCCCACAGACAACCAAGCAGAAAACCAAACTGCTGAAAAACATTGCGGACTTCAAACACAGAAGTCGCCATGTATGAGATTGGCAAGAATCTTTGCACTTTTCGTACCAAATAAACGAGAAACGGCAAAGCGACACAACGAAGAATTTCACAAACGAAAAATACAAGGCCCTGTGGGTGCAAGGGAGGGCGAATCACCGTTGCTGCAATCCTCGGACGCACGACGATACACTCCAAATAATCCTACTCTTCATTCATCAAATTCACTCTGCAATCGAGATGATTTTGCTATGACAGAGGGCAAAGCCATGGAGTCGCGGCAAAGCAAAACCGAAACAGACAGCATGGAAAAGGACAGAGAGAATCCCACCATCAAGATACGCTCAAACGCGGCAGGTAACAGCAAAGAAACCACACCTGCATTGCCTTACACTCACACTGCGACAATTAAGCTAGATGGTGCTACTATTAACGACGGCCCGGAGAAGCTGGCTGTTGGGGTCGTTAACGATGTGGTAGATAACATCAACAATACCACATTCAGGTCGTATGACACTCAAAATATGGCGACCCCAACTACATCGTCAGACACTCAAAATATGGTGACTCCAACGATATCGCCAGACTCTCAAAATATGGTGACCCCAACTATAACGTCAGACACCCACGCTACGATAGCCCCGTTTAGTGGGGCCACTGACAGCGACATAGAGAATCAGGTCACCCACGTACTTGGAAATGAGGCAGAAAGCACCATGAACACTAACAAAAACGATGCGGAGAATCGGGTTGTCAACATACTTACCCATGACACAGACAAAACCAAGGACACCACAAACAGATCGTTCAACCATAACACTGCAATAATCCTGCTTGGAGAGCCAACTATCAACAACAACAGCAACAACACTCACTGCCACCACTACCCACACCACCACCATCGCGAAGTGGACAACAGAGAGGATCGCAGCTTAACTATGACCGTCATTGCCATCGTCATCTACATGTGGCTCACTTTCTTCTTCTCTGTTATCGTCATCTACCTGTCGTCTCACGACCCGTTCCTTGACGACGAGGAGCGATGGAAGATGAGGATGGCAGGACACTCTGTCAGCCTCCTGTTCGCTGCCACCAAGTTGTTCATCTTTCGGGCTCTGTGCGTCAGATTCAATCGAGTATACAAACAACAGTGTTCCGGGCGAATTCCTTCCACCACGTCAACATAAACTCTAGTACATTTGTCATCATGTGATTGTATACCAGACCGCCGTTTGGATTTCGCGTTTCTCTGTGTCTGTTCAAGCAGTGTAGAAACACCCCCCCCCCCCCCCCCCCCATATTTGTTTCCTACTCTACTTTTCATTCCGCCCTTCCTTGCGACTGCTGTGTAATTAGCTTGAAGGATTCAGAATTTTTTCAACAACAAAAATCCAGTATATTAGTTCAAGATGCAAATAAATCAATTCAGAGGTACTGTAGTTCTTGTGAAAGCAGATCGGCTCACCATCACAGATATGGCCAGGGTTTTACATGGGATAAGACCATCCCTCCACTTGGCCAGGTTTTACATGGGATAAGACCATCCCTCCACTTGGCCAGGGTTTTACATGGGATAAGACCATCCCTCCACTTGGCCAGGGTTTTACATGGGATAAGACCATCCCTCCACTTGGCCAGGGTTTTACATGGGATAAGACCATCCATCCACTTGGCCAGGTTTTACATGGGATAAGACCATCCATCCACTTGGCCAGGGTTTTACATGGGATAAGACCATCCATCCACTTGGCCAAATGCCAAAAATCAACATACCGAATGCTTGCTGTGGTGAGTTGGGTTTTTTGGATGAATTAATTTCTTTAAAAGCCACTGCTGTGGCTTCAACCAAATGAATTCATACCACATTCTCAGTGTGCACAGGGAGCATCCAGGCTGTTCGTTTTGTATGTGACCAAGTGGAGGCATGGTCTTATTATTATTATGGAAAGCTTATATAGCGCGAACCACAACTGTGCTCTCCGCGCTTTACATATTAATTTCTGCCGTTTGAAATGGAATTTTTTTACAGACAGACAGACAAACAGACTTTTTTTTTTTACACACAATATATAACGCATTCACATCGACCAGCAAACTTCAAGCCTATTAGGCGAACATTCACCTTTCACGGCCTATTATTCCAAGTCAAACGGGTATTTGGTGGACATTTTTATCTATGCCTATACAATTTTGCCAGGAAAGACCCTTTTGTCAATCGAGGAATCTTTAACGTGCACACTCCAATGTAGTGTACACGAAGGGACCTCGGTTTTTCGTCTCATCCGAAAGACTAGCACTTGAACCCACCACCTAGGTTAGGAAAGGGGGGAGAAAATTGCGGCCTGACCCAGGGTCGAACACGCAACCTCTCGGTTCCGAGCGCAAGTGCGTTACCACTCGGCCACCCATTCCACGTTATCCCATGTTAAAACATTACATTCAGTTTACGTGTCCTGAGGAACAACCACTGATATTTGTTAGCAATCACATGCATATGAGTATGCACATGAGTTCAACAATCAACTTTACATTATTCTTCATGCTTCTCTCCAGAACCTTCTTCATGTCAAAAGCGTTGCATCGTTGAACGATTAATGGTTGCTTTGTTGATAACATCATTAACACACGAACAAGGTCTGAGAATGTTCCTGTGTCTAATACACTTCACATTATTAATCAAATTATGAGAATGTTCTAGTGCCTGAAAAGCGTCAATTCCAACAGGTTAGTAATCAAATGAATCAATTCACATGCCCAGCAGAGAGGATAACAATGCACACTGGTAATCATTTGGATATTACGTTTACATATGCAAATCAGCTCAGCATATAATATATTATTAGGAAAGCCTAAATCATGCATGGATTCGGCAATGCTTTTCAGGCTTAGTTTTGTAGTCCTTGACGACATGCGCATAAAAGTGCTTCATGGATAAATAATCGGCACACATGGGAGGCATTAATGTTCCTTAATTCGGATCGCTATTAATAATTTGAAGCCGAATGATTAATTTGCTTAATGCCCTGACTGAGTGGAAAAATATCAGCCCTAAACACGACCATTGAGCCTGCGGAAGAGCGGACGTACGCACGCACGCACATCCACAAACACGTCCTCTTTGGACCATGGGGGATATCTTGGACACAGGGCGGACAGGCTTGCAAGCAATATATAACTGACTGTTGACCGTCGTTGTAATTTCTCACTTTGTAGTTGTAAATGTATTTTAACATGTGGGCTTTATATTTTATAAGCTTGTACAAGAACATTGTTAGTAATAACGCGCGCTATATTTAGTTAAAAAAAAGGGGTCAACTTGGAATGTGCACCCGACATTCCAATTTTGTTTTCCCTTTCTAATAATGGGTGAATTTTTTTATAATAACAGCATTGCTTACAACCGAAATACCTACATGCCGACATAAATGAAATAAAAAAATAAACAAATAGACGAATAGGGAAATGATACATAAATAAGTTCATACATGATTAAGTTAATAAATGCGTTATGGCGAAATTTAGATAACAAATTAGGAACTTTAACATTAATTACAAATTAACTAACCAAATAACAAGATCAATAAATAAAGTGTTGTATGGGGACATGTAACAAAATGAGGAACTTAAAAACCACAATGTAGGTGTCCGACATTTGCTGGTGTCTTGTTTGCAATGATTTCAATTTGGTTCCAACATGTTGTTGTCGTCGTCGTCGCTCTTGCTGTCGTTGTTGTAGTTGTTGTTTGGGCGTTAAACGGGAAAAGGGGCAGAAATATGTTGGACTATAGAACGATCGTTTTCACACTAGGTGTCGGACTTCAAGTACAATGCGGGGTAAAAGTACTTAATGGAAATCAATGAGCTATGAGTTTTAAACATCCCACGGATATCCGCGTGCCACCCATCATTTCCTTTTACACGACAAAGTAACAATTCCCTTCCACCCTCCCCCTACCCCGCCCTATACACTTGATAGTCCTCAACTTCGACCTACGGCGATCGGAGGATAATTGAGACAGCACTCTTTGTAGCTTTTCAGGTTACTGAAAGACTTTGATTTTGATCACAAGTTTTGGAAACTGTGAGCCCTTTTATCCTCAGAGAGACAGACGGACACCGCTCCTGTGTACAATGGGATTTAGAGCGGGTCAAAGTTGAATCAAACTTACCACATTCATTTCTTGCCTCGTGATTAGCATATATGTGTTCTGCGCGAACTTAGAATCCGGTTTCATTCTAGAATGGACCGGGTCCAGGTTGGAATTCTAACCCTGCGCAAGTACAGGGGTGCCATTCTAGAATGAAACCCTTGTTGCTGGTCCATTCTAGAATCGGCCGTGCGCAAGGTTGGAATTTGGGTCCAAGTTGGAATAGTCATTTCAGTTAGACTATCACACAGCCAAAGCCACAAATGTGGATTTTCTGGTTTTTTTGGTTGTTGTGTGTGTTTGGTTGGGGTTTTTTTCGGGTTTTTTACACTTTACTCAAAGACATCGTGAATTGGGATTGTGATGTTCTGAAAGTGATTACGATTTTGAGAGACACTCAGCACTTCTTCTTCTTCTTCTTCTTTCTTGATGTGGACTGGGTTCATCCGAACGTCTGTAGTCCAGCGGCAGAGTACTGAGTAATTGGTTACTGGTGGTGGGCGACCCAATAACTCCGAGAAGATGGTTAAAAGTATAAAACTATTTACACGAAGAGCTGCAGGGTTACTGTGTCAGCGAGGCAAGTCCGTGGTAGCATTGATCGCTACGAACGGAAATTTCCGGACTGACAGTGTTTTGCCGATCTCGCTTGTAACTTTTAATCTTATTCATATACATGAAGTTGGTCTTCTGAATTGTGAAGATATAATGTCAACTTTTTTTTAAACCTGTGACAACAGCTCTATAACTCACTCTGTCCTTCTGTTGGTCTGTCTGTCGGTTAGTCGGTCTGACCGTCTGTCTGTCTGTCTGTCTGTCAAAAAAATTGTCAAAAAACCGGACATTTCCGAGAGGGAGACAGCGCTGACATTGCAAGCGGCCGCAACCGGCTCTCATCACAAAAACAACTGCCCTGCAAACATTACCGCCCTGGTAGTCCCCCTTGCTATGGTCTGCCTTTGTTTATTGCGTACTCAGGAGTGTCAACTTTCTTGACATGACATGACATCGCAAGATCGCCAAAGGATTTTTTTCAGGGGTAGACAAATCAGCCCCATTTTATCAAAGGGAAGGTGCAGGTGGAGATAATTCAAGGGAAGACAACTCTGTCTTACCTACAAACATTACGGCCCCCTTTATTCAAGGGTTTCATTCTAGAATGGCACCCCTGTACTTGCGCAGGGTTAGAATTTCAACCTGGACCCGGTCCATTCTAGAATGAAACCGGATTCTAAGTTCGCGCAGAACATATGTATCGTTCACTGCTTACTGTTGTTGTTGTTTAGAAATCAGTGCGCGCGCGCGCAAGTTTGTATGAATGTGTTCGTGCGTGAGTGTGTGTGTGTGTGTGTGTGTGGTGTCGGTGTGTGTGTGTGTGTGTGGTGTCAGTGTGTGTGGTGTGCCAGTGTGTTTGTTTGAGTTCGTGCCTGTGTGTGTGTGTATGTGTGTGTTTGTGTATGTGTGTAGTATGTGTGTGTGTGTGTGTGTGTATGTGTGTGTGTGTGTTATAGTGTCAGTTATTCTTTCTTTTGTCCCGAATCCTTGCTTTCCAGAAACCTGTGATGTCATTCTTCCTTGAACATTTCTTCCAAAACTTGGTTGTCCAACTTTTGTCCGAGAGATGAGTTCGGAACGGTGGTATAAGAAGAATTCAGAACTTGATTCGGTGCATTTGTCAGTCTGTCACATGTTGAAGGGCCCCATACGAGTTGAAAGAGATAAGGTACTGTCGTGTTTTTCCCAAACCTAGTGCACTACCGTTCTCACGAGATAAGTTACTTCTGTTTTGTTCCGGTTTTTCTCTCCAATTGACACCATGTATGAGAGATGAAACAGAAAAGCCTGTTGTGAAAATGCAAAAATTTGGAGGTAAAAACGAAACAAAACAAAAGTAACTGTTCGCATGACAACCCCAAACAACGACACCGCCCTCAGCTAATTCAAGAAATCACCCCCTCCTACACGTGCACTCAGGTTAACCTCTGCTTTGACCTGTGTGCCAAGAGTGAGATGAGAGAGAGCAGAGACACACACACTCCCGCGCCGTAGATCAGATTAATAGGTGCTTGATTTTGGTATTTTGATTTTACATAACATTAAACCTTTCTTCTTCTTATTATCATGGTGAGCTTATAGCTTTACATATTAATTTCTGCCGTGTAAAATGGAATTTTTTTACAGACAGACAGACAAACAAACATTTTTTACACACAATATATAACGCATTCACATCGACCAGCAAACCTCAAGCCTGTTAGGCGAGCATTCACCTTTCGCGGCCTTTATTCCAAGTCACACGGGTATTTGATGGACATTTTTATCTATGCCTATACAATTTTGCCAGGAAAGACCCTTTTGTCAATCGTGGGATCTTTAACGTGCACACCCCAATATAGTGTACACGAAGGGACCTCGGTTTTTCGTCTCATCCGAAAGACTAGCACTTGAACCCACCATCTAGGTTAGGAAAGGGGGGGAGAAAATAGCGGCCTGACCCAGGGTCGAACACGCAACCTCTCGATTCCGAGCGCAAGTGCGTTACCACTCGGCCTTCCAGTCCCATGGGGTTCATGGTCATGGCATATATAATATTACATTTCAGCATATGTGAATTACATGTCATCATACCAAACTGTCATACATTTTTATTCCCACATCATTCTGATTGATCACAACCAAACCTCTCGATTCCGAGCGCAAGTGCGTTACCACTCGGCCACCCAGTCCCATGGGGTTCATATGGTCATGGCAACAGCCTTAATAATATTATATCATGTATAATATTACATTTCAGCATAATTATGTGAATTACATGTCATCATACCAAACTGTCATACATTTTTATTCCCACATCATTCTGATTGATCACAACCAAACATCAGTGGACAAATCCAAATACAAGCGCCTGTTCTTGACAACTTGCGACTGATCTAAAAATAAAAACCAGTGCAATTTCCTCGGTCTGGCTTTGCCACGACACTCACGGTTTGGCCTGTAGGTAAAATGTACAATGTATTTTCTGATTTGTGCACAAAAGCTTTTTTCTTTTTTCTTTTTTTTAACATAACAATGTTTAATGTCATTGTTTGTTTAAAAGACCATGGTCACATTTGTAAAAAAAATGTTAAATTAGAAAATAAATAACATTTTGGTTCATGATTTTTCCTACACCTGTGCTGAAAAAAAGAAATAAAAATGTCGGTATATAAGTCACTCAAATACCTTCCGGAATAGCAACGTTCCACGTTTCTTGAATACAAAAGCATTTCTGCCTCGGAATGAAAGAATAAATCTCTACAATCGTGTATCTCCTGCAAGGAATTGATTTTAAATCCTGTTCTTCCAGCATTTCCATTACGGAAAGTAAAAGTTTTTTTTTTTTTTTTGTTGTTGCTCATCTTCACCCAGGCACACATCGTAGAGCTTCGGCTCTGATATCTTTGACCCAAATTGCTCTAAGCAGAGAGGTCGTTAAACTGTATTTTCGTCACTCAAATACAGCAATGCATGAATGGCTCGGTTTGAGTTTGTTGCGGTTGACCCTGCACAAATCGTCCAATTATGTTTTTGTTCAACAATTTTGTCGTCACCCCTCCCATTGGGTGACGTATTCCACAACTTCCTGTGTTCCTGTGTTGCTCAGTGATTTTGTTAGAATTCAAATTCTTGTGACACACTTCTTCTTGTTCATTTCCTGTGCCTGTGATTTGTGAGCCTCCACCACGAAATGAGTCGCATGTCACCTCGCGCGGTTCTGCGCTAGGCTTAATATAAGTCCGGGGAGTGTCTGGTAACAGTGTGAGGGTCACCTTAGTCACAGGCTTATAACTCAAACAGTTTTTGCTCTTTTCTAAAACGGTTTTCACCACTGGATAGAGCATAAAAAAACTCTTTAGGAAAATGTAAAAATATGAAAATCATGCAAAGGTGACATGCGACTCATTCCGTGGTGGAGGGTCACATTTGTCATTGAGCACATTGTGAGGTATTTCACCACAGACTACAAACGGCGACTTCCTGTCACGTGTTCGCCCATGAACAAAAATTTCCCCTCCTGCACGCTACTTACCCCTCGCCGCTGGTGCGGCTCGTCAATAAATCACTCGACAGTGTGCAAAAGATATCGTTGAGTGTATTCCCTTCCCAATATATGCTTAGGACACGTGTGTTTTCAACACAGCCACTGATTTTCAGGTGACGGTATCAATGCCGGGTCCCTGCTCTGCGAAAAAAAATGCTTTTGCATTAATCGGCAGAAACATACTGCATAAGCGTAATTTATGCAGAGGAATGATGTTCCGATCAAGTTGTGAGATTTTTTTTAATGATCACGATGCCTTCAGTGCTTACTAAATTCAGTGATTAGATTAATTTTATATAATGAAGTTAGAATTCTGCTGCTCTGATTAGTGAAATATTCAAACATGCTATCAAACTATTTTGGCACCGTCATGGCTTTGTAGACTTATAATATATCTGCGTAATTGATTTCAACTCTTAGAAATCAAAAGTATAACAGATTGTATTGTGTCTCTTCTTGTCGTTGAATAATCACAACAACTGTAAAACAAATTTGCTTTGATAAAGCTCCCGTTTTTCTCTCAGAATTTTGCTCATTTTTGTTTTGTTTACATGCTCCAGAAAAAAACAACCTACAAAACGATTCATAAAAGTTCTGTTCCATGCATTCCGTCTCCTCTCAATCTAAGATCCCCCCCCCCCCCCCACCACCATCCACGTAGACCGCCCCCCCCCCCCCCCCCCCAAAGTTTTCAGCTTGCCTCTTCGACTTTTCCCAACGAAGCGTACAGGAGCGGGGCAATTAAGAGCCTTTGCAATTTTGTGACCCGTCTGAAAGAAGTGATTGACTGGACACTGTCAAGTGCTCTTAAAGAAGCGATCAGACACACATGTATGAGAATCACAGTGTGAAATGTGACAAGAGGTTGACGGAAGTCTGGCAACCAGATGTTAGAGGGAAAAAATAACTCACTGAAAAAGTGAGATCGCACGTGTCGGACGAGATGAAGGTTAGAAAAAAAGGAACCTTCTTGTCATGGATAACACTGGAAATATAACGTGGAAAACATGTAATTATAGGTGCTGGACTTTTAAATTCAGCTTGATCGCACATGTCGCCCTTAATTGTCTCTCTCACTGCTTTGTATTACCCTTGCAAGTTGAAACCCCCCTTGCTTGATGGCAACTTTAAAGTTCTCCTTTTTCCCAACCGTTTTGTCCCAGCATATAACCACTTCATGTCCCTAATAGTAATAGGCACTAGTTTCTTTTTTTCTTATTTTTTCCCCAAGTTTACATGCCTTTATTTCAAACAGTAACAGCCTAATTGCAAAGGGTTTCTATCTGCAGTATACATCACAAGCAGTTTTTAATTTTCTACACCGGTAGGTTACATAAGGTTGGGTAATACTTCAGAAAACTATAATAAATGTTCACAAATACACATACAAAGTTTGCTTTGCCATTAATTCAAAAACAACACTGCCTGTAAACACTTATAAACTGAAATTCAAAGTAATAATGAACACTGCAAAGGTGTAAAGGCGGCAATTGTCAATTATAAAGAAATTGATTCGCCATAAAAAGTGAATGCCATTTTATCACGGTTTTCAATTTTCATAAATATGGAATAGATAGATATTGCACATATTACTGTTGGAGTTGTTTTGCAATGAAAATCAAATAGGGTGTTCAAAATGTAGTCCTAGTCACTTCAGCCCAGTCACAAAAAAGAATCACAAGCAAATCTTAATTAGACTTAAAACACTTTTCTGTACAATTCACCAGTTTAATAGTCATTTTTTCACAGCCCTTCATTCCCAAAACTGTTAATGCACTGCACAAACAACACTTCGTTAACAGCTGGTAGTTTTAAATGGTGGGCACCATATTATCTGAATGTCTAGTCAGCATATTCGCATCTCATTTGTTTCACACATGAAAAGGTGAGAAATGTAATCAGGAAACTAATGCCATCACTTTATGGAGAAAAGAAGATGGGGAAAAAAAACATGGAAAAAACAACAATGCTAAAACAGACTGCACACATTTCCCCCTCTTCCTTTTTCACGTTTTGAATGTTGAATAAATTCAAAAATACAAAAGCTTTGTGTAGTATATTCTTCTTAAAAACAAAATTCTCACAGGGACCTCCCATTTTATCCAAACTTTCCACGAAAGAAAACGTATCCCTGGTTTCCATAAATTGTTCTGGCCCCAAAACTTACAAAGGGGAAAAGTGGCTTAACAGCACAGACGATATATAATATAATGCATCAAATATAAATGTCTTTGATGACGTCATATCCGGCTTTTTGTAAAAGTTGAGGCGGCACTGTAGCACCCTCATTTTTCAATGAAATTGATTGAAATTTTGGCAAAGCTATCTTCGACAAAGGCCGGACTTCGGTATTGCATTTCAGCTTGGCGGCTTAAACATTAATTGATAAGTTTGGTCATTAAAAATCTGAAAATTGCAATTAAATTTGTTTTTAATAAAACAATCCAAAAACAATGTTATTTTATTTGTCATCATTTTCTGATTCCAAAAACATATAAATATGTTATATTCGGATTAAAAACAAGCTCGAAAAATTAAAAATATCAAAATTATGAATAAAATAAATTTTCCGAAATCGATTTAAAAAAACAATTTCATCTTATTCCTTGTCGGTTCCTGATTCCAAAAACATATAGATATGATATGTTTGGATTAAAAACAAGCTCAGAAAGTTAAAAAGAATAGAGATACAGAAAAGCGTGCTATCCTCCTCAGCGTAACCACTACTAGAGCAGTTCTGCTCGTACGTTGGCCTGGGAGATCGGTAAAATCTCCACCCTTAACCCTATCTTAACCTCTCGATAACGACCACCTACCCATTACGACCACCCTATAGGATTCTTGATGAGTTTGATTTTTCTGTGTAGTTCACATTTGTACACCTGTCTATAAAACCCAACGGTCCACTGGGTGGTCCTTTTAGACAGGTTTGATTGTGGTGGCGGCCTGACAACCAAGACTATCATCAGTGATCGCGGGAATCCCAACAGGGATGCTGATTACTGCAACCAAAAGTAGCAGCTACTTATCGTTATTCCGTAGCACGTCAGGTTACCGAGACAGTTGAGAGGTTGAGGGTACAACGATCGAATGATCAGTACGGTCTGAACCAAACCTAAGATAGCATTAAGTGTCTCGTTTTAGACTGCCGGTGTAACACTCGTTTTGCTTCCCACACAACGAGCCCTTATATTTCCAAACGGAATGTCACACAAAAAATCTGAGACGAGAAAAATAACGCAATTTTTGCCTCGTTTGAGTACTGAGCATTCGGTCGGTCTCACCGCAACCTTGATAATAAGCTATGAAACCAAAAGCGGTATTTCACGTTATTTATTCCGTCGTATATGACAGCGTGTCCCTAAGACCTTTGATTCGACTAGTATTAAAACCAGAAGACAAAGGGAACAATATGTAGAAGGGAACAGAAGTAGTGACAGCCGAGAGATCACGCAGTGTACACGTTGAAAAGCAGATCGAAACAAAGAAAGCCAGGCAGAGAAGATAGAAGAAGGGAGGGAAGACAGTCACTGCGCAGCATGGGCGACTGGAGATTGTTCGTCCTGGTACTTCTTGTTGCTCTCAACAAACGTGAGTTTTGTTTGTTTGTTTTTTACAGTCAATCAAGTTGTTACAGAATATTTTAACAAGGTCAGAGAAAATAATTGTCTTCCTATGTATGTGTATGTGTGTGTCTGTAATATGCATTTGTCACAAACTACCTAACGGATTGTTATGAGTGAATTTGCTAGAAATCCGTTTTTTCGTTTTTTGATAACGTAATTTGATAACGTCATTTATGAGTTTCACTGAAAGTTGAGGCGGCACTGTGGCGGTTGCATGTTTGAAGTTGTTTCTTTTAACAAGTAGTCTTTAGTACAGTCCGGACTATGGGATTGCGTTTTAGCTTAGTATAGCTCAAACGATTTAGAAAATTTCAAGTCACATTTTGCAGATATTTTGATGTTTTTAATTATTTGAAATTGCAATTCTTATTACCCCCTGAATAAAAAAAATATACAGTTTTGTTGTATTTGATCGAAAATGTGCCCAAAATAAAGAAAACCGATAACATTTTCGATTTTTGACATACAAATATACATGTAACATACATGTTCATTTTTGGGGCATTCACTTGTATCCCCTTGCTCATATTTGCTTTCTACTAAAAGACACTCTCACTCTCTCTGCGGAGCTCCCACGACTTTAATTTTGAAGGTATTTCTTCTACATTTTCACCAAGTAATCTTTGACCCGGTCAAAACTATGGGCTTGCATTTTAACTTGGTGCGGCAAAAACTATTAAAAAAACCAATCACTTCTTTTCAGATTCGTACTGCTTGGACTGGAGTGGCTCGCCAAAGGACAATGACGTCCTTTCAGTATGTGTCGGAGATTACGTCACTTTCCCGTGGAATTTTCTTACCGCACCAAACGAAGGCGTCAAGGACATTAAATGGCAATATGTAACAAATTCCACCTCGAAACTGGTCGCCTTTTACAGCTCTGGGGTGTTTGAAACCAGTGCAAATTATTCAAAGCGTGTGAGCTACGAGTCAAATGGAAGTGTGACGATGACTGACGTCACGATGAAGGATTCTGGGATGTACAGCATCAGCTTTGAAACACAAGACCAAAATGGCGTCGGTCGCTATCAAAGATCTGTTGCTCTGCAAGTTAAAGGTACTGTTTCACCTTGTTCGGTTCTGGGTCAGTTTTCTGGTTAGTTTTGGGATTTTTTAGTTTGATTTTTATTTTTGATTTTTTTGGCGTGTATTTTTGTTTTTATAAAATATTTCTAGATTGCTTCTATATATGTAGTCCTGATTTTTTTGATGGTACAAAATAAATAGCTTTATGTCCGTTTGCAAAAATCGAACCGCACATCAGACACAGCATTTTACAGTTTCTAAGCTGCGAGGGCATTTTTCTCGCTTCGTTCGGGAATACAGTGTACAATCTAGTTTCCCTGTTACCGGATGTTTCTCCGTGAAAAATCGCATGTGCCACAGAAGGACTCTGCATTTGCTATGTCAAGGCCCTATTTTCTTCTTAATTTAAGTAAACCATCTTTGTGCGATTCCTTCTTTGTTGATAAGGAAGCAATTCCCTGTGTGTGTGTGTGTGTGTGTGTGTGTGTGTGTGTGTGTGTGTGTGTGTGTGTGTGTGTGTGTGTGTGTGTGTGTGTGTGTGTGTGTACCCCCGTTTCCACAGGTTTGGTTGCCTAAATCACCATAAGGCAACCATCCACACGTGGATGGCAACCTAAACTCTGGATGACAACCTAATTGTGTGGATGGTCGCTTCATTTAACACCGTTAAATTGACTTTTTTGACGGAAAGAATGTCATAACAATGTTCAAAATGACATTCTTTCCGTCCTCTATAGGCGACGAAATAGGTCAAATTTTGTGCATTTTTTAGTGCAAAATTCTTCGATGCCGGAGCGAGTACTGCACCCAGTGCTGTTGTAGTGCAAGTGCACTAGAAAGGCACTACACCCAGTGCCGCCTCTTAGGTAACCATCCACACTTTAGGTACGTGTGTGTGTGTGTGTGTGTGTGCAGACATCAAGCTGACAGAGGACAGAAAGGTGCACGTGCGGCAGGAGGGGGGTGCAAAGTGGGACAACACCACCAGCACCTTCACCCTCACGCTCTCATGCGGAACGTTCCGATTCACTGACCAACAACCCTCGCTCCAAGTCGAATGGACTGTAAGTAATTTATGTAGTGACATGCACTGCGTGTGTGCGTGCGTGCGTGCGTGCGTGCGTGCGTGTATGTGTGTGTGTGTGTGTGTGTGTGTATGCATGCCTACGTGCGTGCGTGTGCGTGCGTGTGCGTGCGTGCGTAAGTGCGTATTCGTGCGTATGTATGTCCATGCTTACGTGCGTGCTTTCATGTGCATATTACATGTGTGTGTCACAACAGACCCCTACAGGAGACAAACTAAACAGCACAGACTACAGCGACGGTCGTTTTTACCTGAACCTGCTCGCACCTGTGGTGGAAGGTACCTACACCTGTCGCATCCCCCCGCAACACCTGTCTCGCACCTGTCTCGCCGACAGTCGTCATGGCAACGATTTTGTGCGCGTGGACAGTAACCAGATCAATGTGCTGCAGACAGTATTTGAGCAGAAAACTTTCACGGAAGAGAACGAAAAACTGAAGGACCGAATCGCAAATCTAGATGCTGAGGGCGAGAATCTGAAAGCGGAAAACGAGAAACTGAAAGCAGAACAAGAACAGTTGGAAGCTGACGCCGAAAAAATCAAGGACCAGAACAGGGAACTCCAGGCTACGGTGGACAAACTGAAAGAAGAGGACGGAAAACTGAATGTCTTGCTCTCTCAGATGACGAAAGTCATAGCCGACATAGGTAAGATTACAAGCGGAGAGAGAGAGAGAGAGAGAGAGAGAGAGAGAGAGAGAGAGAGAGAGAGAGAGAGAGAGAGACGAACTCCATCATGCATATTTGTTGGGCAATTGTGTGCTCTTGCATGGTTACAACCATACCTTGCTCAATCTGCAATTTGAAAGAGCATAATGACATATTACACAGCACAAATGACTAAATCATGTGGCAGACCACCAATCGAACAAGCAAGAAAACGGAAACGGAGACGAATATTCAAATACCAATTTGAAAGACCGGTATGGGTATGTGTTCTTCCATGTGTTCCTCATAGTGGAAAACTACCATGTTTCCATGACTACAGGTAACTGTGGGTGTGGATTTAAAAAAAATTATTATTATTGTTTTTGTGTGAGTGTGTGTGTTTTACTATTCACAATCAATTAATTCATATCTGACACCCTCACATTACGTTTACACAAGTAACATATACATAATACTGAATACACATTACACATTGTTCATAATCGGGCGTTGATGATTACAGATAAGTGCCCACGATCATGGAAGTTACTCGGAGAGTCGTGTTACAAGTACATCAGCATTGGCGCCACCTGGCAAAATGCACAGGTAAGATCTGCCTCCCCCCCCCCCCCCCCCTTCGCCCCGAAGTCACCAAAACACTCCACCCTTCACCCCAATCTATCCCTGTTCTATTCAATGCCACTCCGAGTCGGTCTTTCGATCAATCATTACACCGACAGCATCTTGCATGCGAAATTCATCGACAATTTTGACTGAGATATATAAGTTCATTGTTTGTACCATAAGTGTTTGTCTCATTATCTACTTAAAAGGGCGGGGATGTAGCTCAGTCGGTAGGGCGGGGATGTAGCTCAGTCGGTAGGGCGGGGATGTAGCTCAGTCGGTAGGGCGGGGATGTAGCTCAGTCGGTAGCGCGCTCGATTTGTATCCAGTTGGCCGCTGTCAACGTGAGTTCGTCCCCACGTTCGGCGAGAGATTTATTTCTCAGAGTCAACTTTGTGTGCAGACTTTCCTCGGTGTCCGAACACCCCCGTGTGTACACGCAAGCACAAGACCAAGTACGCACGAAAAAGATCCTGTAATCCATGTCAGAGTGGGTTATAGAAACACGAAAATACCCAGCATGCTTCCTCCGAAAACGGCGCATGGCTGCCTAAATGGCGGGGTAAAAAACGGTCATACACGTAAAATTCCACTCGTGCAAAAAACACGAGTGTACGTGGGAGTTTCAGCCCACGAACGAAGAAGAAGAAGTCTACTTAAAAGACCTCTGTGTCGACGTAGTGTAAATGTAACGTTTTGCTTTGTCAATAATCAAACGTTCCAATAACCTACAACTCTTGTGTTTTTAAAACTCTGAATGTTGGAACGTTAGCACTATACCTGTTTTGGGATGTCTGACTCTGCAGGTAGAGTGCAAAACCATGGGGGCTAGGCTGGTAGAGATCGACTCCGAGGAAGAGAACTCCTTTGTCTTCACCATGGTGGCTGCTACTAGGAGGTCAGATCGATAATACCATCTTTGCATTACACACGTACACATAGACAAATAAACAGGACAGGCAGAAAGAGAGAGACACACACACACATGCACATTAGAACACACACACTGGCGCGCACGCACACACATAAACATGCATGCCTGCATGCGTGTACAAACACACACACACACACACACACACACACACACACACACACACACACACACACACTCCACAAGAACTTTTAAAAGTTGTTAATAGGTTTAAATTCAAGAACATTTCATTCAACTTGTAATACATGTTTGTTCTTGGCCTATTGATCATTTCTTAGTGGTATGTCTTTTTATTTGGCCTAGTGGTAAGGCGTCCGTCCCGTGATCGGGAGGTCGTGGGTTCGAACCCCGGCCGGGTCATACCCAAGACTTTAAAATTGGCAATCTAGTGGCTGCTCCGCCTGGCGTCTGGCATTATGGGGTTAGTGCTAGGACTGGTTGGTCCGGTGTCAGAATAATGTGACTGGGTGAGACATGAAGCCTGTGTTGCGACTTCTGTTTTGTGTGTGGCGCACGTTAAATGTCAAAGCAGCACCGCCCTGATATGGCCCTTCGTGGTCGGCTGGGCGTTAAGCAAACAAACAAACAAGACAACCAACAAGTCGCGTAAGGCGAAAATACAACATTTAGTCAAGCTGTCGAACTCACAGAATGAAACTGAACGCAATGCAATTTTTCAGCAAGACCGTATACTCGTAGCATCGTCAGTCCACCGCTCATGGCAAAGGCAGTGAAATTTACAAGAAGGGGTTGTAGTTGCGCTGAGAAGGATAGCACGCTTTTCTGTACCTCTCTTCGTTTTAACTTTCTGAGCGTGTTTTTAATCGAAACATATCATATCTATATGTTTTTGGAATCAGGAACCGACATGGAATAAGATGAAAGTGTTTTTAAATTGATTTCAAAAATTTAATTTTGATCATGATTTTTATATTTTTAATTTTCAGAGCTTGTTTTTAATCCAAATATAACATATTTATATGTTTTTGGAATCAGAAAATGATGAAGAATAAGATCAACGTAAATTTGGATCGTTTTATGATTTTTTTATTTGTTGTGTGACAATTTTCAGATTTTTAATGACCAAAGTCATTAATTAATTTTTAAGCCACCAAGCTGAAATGCAATACCGAAGTCCGGCCTTAGTCGAAGATTGCTTGGCTAAAATTTCAATCAATTTAATTGAAAAATGAGGGTGTGACAGTGCCGCCCCAACTTTTACAAAAAGCCGGATATGACGTCATCAAAGGTATCTATCGAAAAAAAGAAAAAAACGTCCGGGGATATCATTCCCAGGAACTCTCATGAAAAATGTCATAAAGACCGGTCCAGTAGTTTGGTCTGAATCGCTCTACACACACACACACGCACACGCACACACACACACACACACACACACACACACACACACACACACACACACACACCACGACCCTCGTCTCGATTCCCCCTCTATGTTAAAACATTTAGTCAAAACTTGACTAAATGTAAAAATGTCTTTTTTTCAGTGTGTGTGTGTGTGTGTGTGTGTGTGTGTGTGTGTGTGTGTGTGTGTGTGTGTGTGTGTGTGTGTGTGTGTGTGTGTGTGTGTGTGTGTGTGTGTGTGTGTTTGTTGGTTGGTTTTTGCGTTTGTATGTTGATTGGTTGGTTTGTTGGTTGGTCTGATCGTTTGTTCTTTAAGTTTCATCTGGCTCCCTTTTCACACGGGGTCAAACGTATTAATTTCATTCAACTTTCGAGAGTTTTCATTCGTTTCCCTATGTTCCTTTTCACTGCGGCTGCGCAGAACTTATCATCTCAGTGTGATCATTACTAGGTCAATTTGACTGCGGCTGCGAACAAGTCATTTACTTACAAGACAAGACACTGGGTTAGATCAGTTCACCAGAATGACAGAGACAAAGAAGGGAAATCCGATTATTTTATTATTATTGCAAATCCATCCCCACTAGAATATCTAAACCACTGTAATATAACACACGCCCTCATCAAATCAAATCAAATCAAAGTCACTTTATTATCTCAAAATGAGAAATTA
>NC_090254.1:42792820-42837820 GCF_037325665.1 Littorina saxatilis | reverse complement strand
GATTAATGCGCGGTTGTATAGTTCCGTGCAAATCATTCCATTCTGTTAACACTTCTTGTCAGTTTTCATATTTTGGGCTAAAATCAAGTACACAGATATGCTGTTATTCTGCTGTGGCGGCAAAGGCAGATATTGTGTGTTCTGTATATGTTTTGGTATCGGTTGGGATAATGTTCTTTCGTCAAATGGGACTAGCAGACGAACTTTTGCACCCGTGTTCCAACCGTTTAAAAACTGTATGAAGTTTAAGTTTTCTGGGGAAAATAGTGTATGAAACCGCTTTATGTTGTTTAAATTGATGAGATGTGTGCATTTGGTTGCGTGTGATCTGTTTATTAAATGAAATATTGTTGAAAACTGACCGTCGGATTGCAGTCTGTTGTCGAAGAAACTGAGTGAAAAGAAGGGGAACTACTCTTGTCGCTAGACAAAGTATGAGTTACTTGCCTTGGGAAATTGCTTGTGATGAACGTCTGATCTAGATTCAGAAAACAACCGAACTCATGGATTTTATACGGAGATTCATGTGTTCAGGCCTGTAGTTGTTAATTTAAATGCGGTATGTTTGCATTGTTTGCTCCAGAGATGTATACTTCGTACATTAGAGCGTTCGGAACTTTTCAGTCGCAAAAAGTAGTACCGAAACAGAACAGCTTCTCAACCCATTGCACTATCGAGGATTCAGGCTGTTGCTGGGTCGTTATTTGTTTGGTTGCTGGGTCATTATCGAAAAATAACTACCCCTACAAGTTTACAGAGGTAAAGAAGCAGAGGGGGGAATAATTTTCGATAATGACCCAGCAACCAAACAAATAACGACCCAGCAACAGCCTGAATCCTCGATAGTGCAATGGGTTGAGAGGTTGTTCTGTTTCGGTACTACTTTTTGCGACTGAAAAGTTCCGAACGCTCTAATGTACGAAGTATACATCTCTGGAGCAAACAATACAAACATACCGCATTTAAATTAACAACTACAGGCCTGAACACATGAATCTCCATATAAAATCCATGAGTTCGGTTGTTTTCTGAATCTCATCTGCCGTGCCGGCTCAAGCCGTTCATCACAAGCAATTTCCCAAGGCAAGTAACTCATACTTTGTCTAGCGACAAGAGTAGTTCCCCTTCTTTTCACTCAGTTTCTTCGACAACAGACTGCAATCCGACGGTCAGTTTTCAACAATATTTCATTTAATAAACAGATCACACGCAACCAAATGCACACATCTCATCAATTTAAACAACATAAAGGGGTTTCATACACTATTTTCCCCAGAAAACTGAACTTCATACAGTTTTTAACGTTGGAACACGGGTGCAAAAGTTCGTCTGCTAGTCCCATTTGACGAAAAAACATTATCGTAAGCGATACCAAAACATATACAGAACACACAATATCTGCCTTTGCCGCCACAGCAGAATAACAGCATATCTGTGTACTTGATTTTAGCCCAAAATAGGAAAACTGACAAGAAGTGTTAACAGAATGGAATGATTTGCACGGAACTATACAACCGCGCATTAATCGATCGCCTGCGCAGGTTGACTGGTTGAGAGAATAGGATTCGATCAAACTTTCGCAAAAAAACTCCTCTTTTCTTTGAATAACTGAAGAAAGGAGGAATAAAGAGGTTACACACCTCGTCTCAGTGATTATAAAAAATAATGGTCTCAGTTCGCGGTCATGAAAAAGCTCGCTAAAGCTCGCATTTTTCATGATCCGCTAACTTCGACCATTATTTTTGATAATCACTGAGACTCGGCATGTAACCTCTACGGATTCATTGTCTCCCTTGAAGTTTGTTGAAATGGAGCAAGTAAAAGATGATAAAGCTGAATCGAAAATTGGGTCTTTTTGGGGGCTGCACCGCCATAACACAGGCATTTGGCTCCTTATGGGAGGACTTAAACTCATCTATTTTTCTCATTTTCTCTCTCACACACAGACGCACAAACATACACACATATACACTCACACACACAGAGACACAAACACACACTCACACACACACACACACACACACACA
Source organism: Littorina saxatilis (assembly GCF_037325665.1). NCBI lineage: Eukaryota > Metazoa > Mollusca > Gastropoda > Littorinimorpha > Littorinidae > Littorina > Littorina saxatilis. The sequence goes on along the minus strand of NC_090254.1, from coordinate 42,835,793 downwards.
CACACACACACACACACATGTCGTCGACAGATAGAAATTCATTCTGAAATGGAACAATGTTAAATAAACATACCTCTTAGAGTTAATAAAATGTATACAAGGTAAATTCAAAATTGCCCAAACCGTTTACTGAATGCAGTGTACCTTTACAACTGATCAAAAATAAATCTATTTTCGCCGACTGACTTGTCTATAGATACAAAAGATCATCAAAGGTAAAAACATCATAATCTAAAAGTGTTCGAATCTTTTTACCACGTGGGAACGTTTTAGATCCAAGCGTTAAAACAAATATCAGAGTTGCACTTGCTTAAAGGCACAGTAAGCCTCCCGTAAACCATCACAGAGCTCCCCGAGCGTCTACATACAGTACAAGCATACTTCCATTTGAACGCTCACCGAACGGGAACATCCTGGCTGCTTTCTGTCGAGCGTGAGAAATTTTCAAAGAATTTATTTTCGTGGACTTGGTCCTCTACAACAATGGCGCCTCGTTTTGGTGCTAGACGGCTGTTTATATGAATATATTCAATACCAGAAATCACGCCCGGACAGTAAGCCTCCCGTAAACCATCACAGATACTGTCAGGCTTTTACGCACAGTACAAACACCCTTCCATTTGAACGCTCACCAAACGGGAACATCCTAGGTGCCCTACGTAAAGAGCGAGCAATTTTTTAAAGAATTAATTTTGCAGATTGTCTCGAACACTTTTTGGACCCATCCTGAACTCAGGTCAAAAATGAGTTACTTCCCTTCGGGTCTCATTCTATCGATGTAAACTGGCAATAGCTGTGGATCGATGATTATCAGAATGTTTTTGGACCGTGGTGCGTTTTTGCGCTAGACCTAACTTTTTAAATCTAAATAATAAATTGACAGCTTGTTACACAAACATTCTTTATCATAAAAGAATTCTTTTTTCATCAAGACAAGATCAGCGAAGTTGTGAAAGTTTGAAAAAAGAAAATCCCGGAAGCAGGGTCACGCAAGGGTCGTAGCAGACGACGGTTTATGCATATCGCCGTTCCTCTCCAGTCAAAAGCCATCGCTAGAGTTCTTGTGAGCCACAGCCGTTTGTTTAGTGCATAAAAACGTGCGATTGTAGATAAGCTCACATCGAGTCGCATTCAAATGACTAACTGACGACTACATTGTGAAAAAGGGAAAGTGGATCACACGGGTTCACGATGGCTCAGGGGTAAGATAAACCACGCAAAAATAAATTCTTTGAAAATGTTTCGCTCTTTACGGAGGGCACCTAGGATGTTCTCAATCGGTGAGTGTTTAAATGAAAGGGTGTTTGTACTGTGTGTAAAAGCCTGACCGTATCTGTTTACGGGAGGCTTACTGTGCCTTTAAAACATAAAAAGTTAAAACGCAAAGGCAGTCTTTAAGTTCAAAGATATTGTTGTGAAGCTAGGCCGAGACAGGAATCGGGATTTTTTACGTTGCAAACAAAAATCTTGTCCAGGCTGTATGAACGGACACATCCTGCGGATGAACGGAAACATCCGGTGGATGAATGGAATCAGTTGACACACCGTGTAGCTTATATTCTCCACAATACCAAATGACCATAAATTCACTGCTTCTCAATTAAGGTAGTTCACTGGACCCGTTAAATATAATTTGGTTTCTCCCAAAAGTTGGTTATTTTTTAAGTTCGATCTGTCTGCTATGCATTCAGCATAAAAAATATAGGGTAGTGGGTTCGTTTCGGAGCTATGAGTCTCGGAAGACAGTGCCCGTTTTGAATTTTGGACCGAAAAATCGAAAAATGGGTATGTTTTGAAAACGGCCAATTACACAAACATCTGCATAGGAATAGTCATTTAAAAAATATCACCCAAAGCAGCAATGGGCAGGTAACGAAGTGCACTGGTAAACGAAAATGTTGCGCATACTCAAACTTTGTGACGTCACGTCTTTTGCCAGAGTTTATTTTAAATTTGTTCCTCATGTTGAGGTATTTTATTGCTGGTAGCCTGGAAATAAATTACGATTTGATGAGATGGGTTGTAAACGCAAGAGCGATCAAAACAGCATTCAAAAAAACAAAAATACCGACAGGTTGGTAGTGTTTTTAGGGGGGGTTCAACTCCCTTGATTAACCCCACCCTTTGCACTATTACTGTCCAGTGTGCCTCAGAAAAATATGTGTCACGATAATGTAAAGGGCTGTTGTCCGATCATTTGTCTCAGATATATGAGCCAACTAAATTATGTTTTTAAAAACCACTGTTACATATGACCTCTGTTGAAAGTCAAAGGTCACCGCAACTTTGAAAGGCCACAAGTCCGATTCAAATGTAATAAAAACGCCAATCAAAAGGTGGAGGTCACTTGTTTGATACAAGTGTAATAATAAAAATTAATAATCAAGGCTTGGTTTATAATTTTGCTTAATAGTGCGTACTGTTATTTGTTACGGTTTGAAGGCTGGGACTTTTTGAGGGTGGAATTAAAGCAATTTTTCGCCTTATGGGCCCCTTATGCCTCGAAGGACTTCAACTATTGTATTATCTGCTGCCAGCGTACAGTAGAAAGAGGGCTGCATACACAAGACACTTGTTCTTAATACTACTGGCTGTTATTCTAGTTCAAACACCGGTTTTAACATGTGGTATTCTGATGCAATCACGCTGTGAGCATCACGGGTTGGGAGACACTCTCTTACCTGCTACCGGAGCTTCAATGTTAGCTTTGGTGATTATTACGATGTCACTGGCAAAGAGAACGGCTTTGTACCGATTTCATTAGATGCCCACGTGTTTTTGACCTCGTGGTTGGTAGGCGTGTCGCATTGTTTTTATTTCTGGCGGTGTCGTCATTTTCTGACGTCATTTGTTCTGGGCCGCGTCACCACACTTCCGCTGCCTGAAAAATGTGACGTTTGTTCTATTTACGTCATTCGAATGTTCGACGTGTTCTTCTTCTGCGTTCCCTGTTCGATGTGTTCGAATTCCCAGCCTGCCAGGAAAAAATGGCGACACAACTCAGTGGCTTCCCTTTGTGTATGAAGAGTAATATCCCTGTCTCCATTTGACCTGCCTTAAATCAGAAGTGGGGTTTTATTTCTGACAGATTGCATGTGCATGTGCCACAGTGGCACTGATCTAAAAATAGAAGCCGCTGTGTTTCATCTCATTTTCGCCGACTTGCATAGATTCTTCTCATATGCCGTGTTAGTGGCATGTAGCTTATCATCCACATTACCAAATGATGAGTTAGTATACAATTCCCAGCGGCTAACAGATAACACAAGTGTTATTCCGATAACGTACCAGCTAGACCAGTGAAGACTGACTCGATCGACTCTGTCATACGAAGCAGACTACACCACATGTATTCTGTGGACTACACTGAAATACGACTGCATCAGTTCAGTAAATGAATGGTTTCCGAATTATTATTTCAAGGCAAGAACAATCGTAATCGAAAACGTGTAGGGTTCAGAATGTTCTTACCATATATATAAGACTTATTACCAGCCTGCCTCATGCGTGCAGACTCAGTGCAGACTGCAGTGGTTCGATTGCCCTAGCCTAGCAGACGACATAAACCCCGCTCAGCAAATTAACATGTTGGGCAAATGTGAACGAAAAAACGATGGGGATATAATACGTGTAGGGTTCAGAGCATTCTTACCGTTCATATTTAGTATCAGACTCCCCGATGAGGGAAGATACAACACGAAAAATATGCCACATTGTCACGAAGTGGTTTGCATGTGAATTTAATGTACGTGTTCTGCCCTATTGCACTGTCTCTACCCTTTCACACCAAACACTTCAAAAACAGAATTTGGGAGGATGCAGGCTCATTATTTCCTCAACCAAAAAAACAACATACTTCTTCACTTTAAATACATCAATACGAAACAACTCTTCGACACACAGTTCGCACAAACTTCCAGCTTTCACTCAAGGCATGTAAATACATATTATAGCAATACTTTCCCAAATATAAATTAATGCACACAAGAAGGTACCAACAGACACTCACGAGTTCGTATCACGGCTCACTGCATGTCGCCAGTTCACTTACTTGTCTCGCTGAATCCTCGTAGAATAATGAATTCAGATGCCAACACACACAGATGCTAACACACACCTTTCACTGAAGATGCCAACACACACCTTTCACTGAAGATGCCAACACACACCTTTCACTGAAGATGCCAACACACCTCTCACTGAAGATGCCAACACACACCTTTCAGGTTTCTCCCCGAGAAACCCTTCCGCCCGTAGCGGAAACAACCGTCGTCAGCTACGACCGGTATCGATGAAGACTCCACTCGTCTAGTCATCTGCGCCGATGTGGTCCCTTGCTTCCACCATCGTCCCGCGCTTCTTCCGTGTAAGGACCCTCCCTTATACGCCATGGAAATCCCTCATGGAAACTCCTAAAGAATTTAACCAAGTCTTAATACAACATTCTCTAAAACCATCTCTTCTTCCAAACGTTCATGTACCACTCATACATTCTCGTTCATTCCACTTTCACATTCCGTCCACATTCAATATCTAAACTAATACTTAATCTATGAACAACACTCCCCATACAAAGCATGACCGTCTTAAAACATAACATAAATGCGTACAAGAAATTCCCCATGAAAAACCGTGATACAAATTAATCAAGAATTCTCTCAACGCTTCACACTAAGATTTGGTGCACTTTATATATACTAACCTTTACGCTCCAGCTATGTATTCCAACGTCAATAATATACAACATAGTAAATCGAGACCCGTCTCTTGAAAGAGTACTTGTTCCCAGAACAAGTCTGACACACGCTGACAACCTCCCCGGTTGAAAATCTCAAACGCTGTGACGTTATTTACCCCTGACCAGCTACATGTCTCAAACACAGCTCATCTCAAGTTAAAGCCAGTTTTGCGTGAAACACATGAAACACGTGAATTACGATCTCCCGTCTCTACTCCTCGCCTGTACAACATTTAGGGAGGTTAAAAACACGACGTGGTTTCACCTCACAAATATGCTACTCACATATTTGTGACACACATTTATTTTGAAAATGTGCTAACCGTCGAGTCCTTCGGGGGGGGGGGGGGGGGTAGTCAATTCAAGGGGAGTCACTCCGCACAGTCAATCCGTCGAAGCTCGACTGGAGGTTTCGAATCGCAAATAACGAAGAGCACAGTCCTTTCTACGAGTTCAAATGAGGTCTCTCTGAAAGATCATCACTGTTCAGCTTAACGCTACACTGGAATTTACCAACAGAAATTAAAATGTGTGTGACGAAAGCACGACACACTTGAGACACCCCACACAAAAGTAGATCTTACTGTACACGACCTGACCACACAGTTATGCCTATTCAAATGCGCGTAGCAAAATGTGCGTTTGGAATCTTCTTTTTTCTATGGCGGTACTGACAATGACTATGCGCTTCGTTCAACAATGAATTTTCTCGATTTGCTCTATAAATCCCTTAGTGCACTGGGATGTCTCAATAACTTAAATAATAATACAATAATAATAAAACATTCTTTTATAGCGCTGTTCACCGCCAAATGGCAGTCTCATGGCGCTTTACATTAGACATTAAAATTTTAACATTTTACATATAAAAACTTGAGAGTAGCTGCGCTGTGGACATGGATATCTTTCACGTTCACACACTTGATTAGGAAGTGTTCAATGTTGCAAGGTTATAATCACATCCAAAACAGTTGGGCGGGTCTTCATTCTTCAACAGGTGTGAATGTGTGGTGTAACTTCAATCACTATGAAGGTAACAGCGAACTGTCTTATCTCATCTGTTGAGGCGGCATTTGGTAAACTTTTGGACAGTTGAATACATTTGTGAAGTTTGTTTTCTTCACAATGGTCCCATTCACTCTGCCTCGGGTGTTTGATATATCTTTGTCTGTCTTCTTCTGTGTTTGTGGGCTGAAACTCCCACGTACACTCGTGTTTTTGCACGAGTGGATTTTTACGTGTATGACCGTTTTTACCCCGCCATTTAGGCAGCCATACGCCGCTTTCGGAGGAAGCATGCTGGGTATTTTCGTGTTTCTATAACCCACCGAACTCTGACATGGATTACAGGATCTTTTCCGTGCGCACTGGGTCTTGTGCTTGCATGTACACACGAAGGGGGATAAGCCTCTAGCAGGTCTGCACATAAGTTGACCTGGGAGATCGAAAAAATCTCCACACTCAACCCACCAGGCGGCCGCGGCCGGGATTCGAACTCACGACCTTCCGATTAAGAGGCCGACGTCTTACCACCCCGCCACAGCGCCCGTCGTTTGATATATCAACTTTTGAAATCTTTGAAATAAAAAAACTTGGTGTATTTGTCAGTGATTGGCACTTTCCGTGCTTCTTTAGCAGTTTGATCAGCTGCTAAAATTCGTCGATATGCAAGACAAAGCTTCCAGACAAGATCATTAAAAAAAAAAGTTAAAATCTAACATGAGGTTACATGGCTTGAAGAAATCCCTCAAAGAAATCTCAACAGAAATCACACAAAACACAGTGCAATCGAAACTCGCCAGTTTAGTAGTGTTATTCTAAGAGAAATCCCCTAAGTTATCAGGCAAAATACAGTACAATGTAACCGCGCCATTTCGGTAGTGTTTTTAATTCAATGCCAGTGCAGTTCTTGTTGTCTTCTTGTAGTCAGTCACTGTGATGATATATATAATATCGGTGCCGAAGAGATGAATAAGTTGAAGGGACCCAACAATCAGTCAATCAGTTGGCTTTAATTTATTAAAGGGTGGCTGCAAAAGTTTAAAGCGATGATGGGGATAGTTGGTTGGCTATTCTTTTAACGTCCCTTCAGCGATGTGGATGGTGGAAGGTCCTGGCGTGGTGATAATGATAACGTCCAGCTTAGGGATGAGAGAAGACGAAGTTCTAATCAGGATGGGCAGATTCCTGGTCCTACCCGGGTGAATATGACGTTGGTGATGCTTGGTTTACCTATCCGTGCGAGGTGGATATGGTGCTGGTACCGTGTGGTGATGGATGAGGAGTATGGTGAATATAGTGCTGGTGCTGCATTTTGATGCTCATCGAAGCGTTGTCGACATGACGCCTGTGATGGTGCAAGCACAGTGGCTATTTGGCTGTAGTGAATAGAAAACATGTGACCCTCCACCACGAAAGGAGTCGCATGTCACCTTTGCATGATTTTAATATTTTTACATTTTCCTAAAAAGTTTGTTATGCTCTATCCAGTGGTGAAAACCGTTTTAGAAAAGAGCGAAAACTGTTTGAGTTATAAGCCTGTGACTAAGGTGACCCTCACACTGTTACCAGACACTCCCCGGACTTATATTAAGCTTTGCGCAGAACCGCGCGAGGTGACATGCGACTCATTTCGTGGTGGAGGGTCACATATGCCACAGCAAGAGCAGTTGGTGGTTGCACAGTCATCTTTAAATCGGTTTTCCTCTCAGGACTGGCATCCTTACGCATGTCATTGTGTCACATCTCTACAACAGGAATCCTTTCTTCTTAACCCATGTCGCATCAGTGGTACCAGACATGACTTTCTCCTGTCCTCCGTCAGTTGCCCTTCCTGGACTTGTCGCGACTGCTGGCACTGGGGTGGTTGTCGTTACCTGTCTTGTTGTTGTTAGATGTTGGAGCGGGAGGAGGAGGGAGGTCCACCATGATGAGCTGAGTGGTGCATCGTGAGACCGCTTCCAGGACGTCCAACCGAGCGAGATCTTCATCGCTGACACCGTCGTCAGCACCGTCCATCCTGCCGGGCAGGATCACCACCACACGCCGCTCCAGCCCGGGCACAGCTCCGTAGAAAGATGCAGTAATACTGTTTTGAGCCGCGGTAGCCATGTCGTACACTACTCTCAGCCACCTGGGCCTGTCAACTGTCACGTCTTTGTGGGCCAAGACACACACCTGCATGTCTCCAGCACGAAGCCCGAGCACAACGCCGCTTGCTGGCTTCAGTATGTTGCCAGCGTGGTCCGTGGCGTCATCTTGAAGATCCGTGCTTCTGGTTAGAACGAAGACGTCATTGTACCTCAGGGGAGCTGAACTGTTGGCACAACCGCTTCCTGTAAAAGAAATCAAGATCTTTGATGATAAATGACATAAACGGTTGTACACTTTTTGACGTCAACTCCAGCTGATGACAGACACATCCAAATACAACCTAATACATTCGGGATGCATGCATTGTCATATGGTCAAGAAGGTAGCGTTTGTTCAGCAACGTTTGTGAAAGGACGCTACATTGGGAAAACGATAGCTGTGTTCAGAGTTATTTGATGCGCGGATATGTCGTTTTTCAAAACAACATGATGGCGTTTTACACCGAATTCACAATAAAAAGAAGACGTGAGATCGTCTTGTGAATGCTTCTTTCCTACGTTTATTTACAATGTAAATGTTAATTCACTGTTTTAAACAGTTACAGTTATCAGAACAATTTGTAGTCAATTTGAACGGAAGGTTACGGCGCTGTTTTCAAAATGTGCTGTTAAAAGAACTGTTCAGATTCTGATCAACACCTGAACCTTGTACGAGTCACATTTCGTCGTGAACTGTCCCGCCACAATAATCTCCAACAGTGTTCAAACAACTCACCCCCAGTGCCCACACCAAGACGGCGGAGCTCGGCGGCAATATCCAGCCCACATTTCACGCAGTCTACCGGCCACCGACCTCTGTGAGCGCTGCCTTTGTGACTCAGTCGTATCACGCGCAGCCCGTCCCCAGGGGAGGATACTCCGCTGTTGCAGTATCTGTGGACTCTGCCTTTCTCCTTGGCAAGTACAGGCTGCAACTCTCGGAGAATACACGGTGCACAGCGGAGAGGTACAGTAAATACTTCCCTCTGCATTACTTGAGGTATATCTATGTGCTCAACACAGGCCATCCAGAGGCGGAGGTCTGGAATTTGCTGCTTGAGTTTTGACACCAGCAGTTCGTGTGGTAGACTTTCATGGTATCTGTGACACGTACAGAACACAGATATGACTGGTTTGCATGCCAAACTAGTTTCTCAATAGAATGTTATATTGCTATTTCATATGTCACGTGGATTTCCATTGGTCAATTGGGCAAAACTGAGCTCAGTGTAAAAGTGATATCGACGACATTTCCGTCGATATCAGTTTTGATATCGACGACCTCTTTATTGCTTCCCCACTTCAAAAACAAAAACACCTAAATTTAAAAACAAACAAATATATATGAAAATGTAATGATCCCAGAATTTAGTTGAGCAAGTGACTAAAGACTTTTTGAAAAAAAAGACATTTTGAAATACTGAAAAGTACAAGAAAAGCGTGAACAAAAAGAAATAATAATCAGAGGGAGGGATATGGAACAGCCAAAACTGAGACAAATACTTTTGTAATTTCTTTACAGTAAATACAAAATGTCCAGAGAATTAGCAATATATCTAACATTGACTGACTGTGTGATGATATCTTCTGCTATTGGTCTGTTTCGACAGTGATATCAAAATCTCGACCTCCGGTCTCGATTTTGATATCACTGTCTCAACAGACCATAGCAGAAGATATCATCACACAGTCCGTCAATATTGGGTAATGTATTGTCCTTTCTGTGTTAACTATTATGTGTACCTTGTAGTGCACTTACACATAATAACTGTTGCTACAGATCACACATTTGTCTATTTCTTTAAATGAACAAAAATGTACTTTATTGGGAAAAAGTCATTGTCATACAAAATCGGTCGAGTTTGGTTAATTTAGGTCGCAGATTAGTGCTGCACACACACACACTCTCACACACACACTCTCACAAACACACACTCACCTTTTATCAAAGATTGCCTCATCAAGCAAGATACAAATTCTGTCGTCCTTGACACGTGCTGCAAGGTCGATGACAGCCCTCCGTCCCTCGGTCTCACTGTTGTAGAAGTCATATTCGTGGTAAAACACAGCACCGGCTTTCTGGGAGAGTGTCGGGTCCACGCTCAGCGACATCTGTAGCTGTTCCATGATCATTTTGCTGACAGCCCGGCTTTTGAACCGCGAAGAGACAACATGCACATCAAAACCCTGTAGCAACCATCGCAATCCTTGCAGTAGTAGCACTACTGTTTTTCCTGTTCAAACAGAAAGTCCAACACTACAACAACAACAAAACTGTAGGTATGCATGGATGGATGTTAGTGTGTTTAAAGAATATCTAAAATGCTACTAAACAGATCTTCATGAAAATGACTACACAGACTCTTGTAAACATTTAATTGTGAAGGTTTCTGCCCCTCATACTTCCATTCTTCTTCTTCTTCTTCTGCGTTCGTGGGCTGAAACTCCCACGTACACTCGTGTTTTTTGCACGAGTGGAATTTTACGTGTATGACCGTTTTTACCCCGCCATTTAGGCAGCCATACGCCGTTTTCGGAGGAAGCATGCTGGGTATTTTCGTGTTTCTATAACCCACCGAACTCTGACATGGATTACAGGATCTTTTCCGTGCGCACTTGGTCTTGTGCTTGCGTGTACACACGGGGGTGTTCGGACACCGAGGAGAGTCTGCACACAAAGTTGACTCTGAGAAATAAATCTCTCGCCGAACGTGGGGACGAACTCACGCTGACAGCGGCCAACTGGATACAAATCCAGCGCGCTACCGACTGAGCTACATCCCCGCCCATACTTCCATTCGATAACGTTGTTTTTGTGTTTGAAAAAAACCACCGGCAGCACTTGGCGACCGCATTTGTCAGGTGACTTCTTCGACACTTTTCCAAAGTAGTCTTTGGCTCGTTAAGGACTAAGAGATTAATTTCAGCTTCATTTGAGAAACTGTCATTTTAAACTTATACCTGAAACTGCGCTTTCTATATTTTAGTTTGTGTGTTTGGAATCAAAATTAACTAAACGAAAGTGTTTGTATTTTACATTGTCTTTTGTTTCTGCTGTGACAGGGGAGGCTACCGCTCTTTTCACAGCAGACTCTGCACCCGAGTTGTTGGCCTTTAAGTCAACACCGGTTGATTGTAGAATTCTGTTTGTGATGGGGTCTGGTGGTTTCCGATTGTCTGTATGTTCATGGAAACCTTCGGGTTTGCATAACAGTTTTTATAGGGCTAAGAAATTAGCCCTAACATTTTCAATCCTGTTTGATTTCACTTCGCCTCCCGAGGTGATCGTAGTGTTTCGGCACTCGGTTACACTGCATTCCACAAATGTATACATTATCACAATCCGCGATGGAAGCATGCGTGAAAATAGACGGAACTCAAGAGGGAAAAAAAGAGTGAGAACAGAAAGGATGGTGAATGAGAACCTGTTCCAGGCGGCCCCGTGATGCAGACCAGTGGCGGGTCTCTGTTCATAAGGTCCAACTGTTGCAGGGTCAGAACCAGAAGTGCTAGCCTCCGCCCCAATTCCGCCACCGCCTGTCCTGCAGTCCGCACCTCCACACGGACACCGTTGTAGCAGGGGACAGACACCGTGGTGGCCGGTCCCACAAACCTGGAAAATTGCAGCAGAGCGGTGACAATAACAACTGAACCGTAATAACAATGAAGCAAAAGACTTTGAAAGACAGAATGAGTAATTACAAAATGTTGTCGGGTACCTTACCTGGCCGCAATGTCTAAGTACAGGTCATCAGTAAGCAGAGTGTCCACAGTACAGGCCATCCTGTGTTGCCACCAGGTGCTCAGCTGTGATAACACGGCGGGTGTCACGTCCCAGTACGATGCAGGCTTGGACAGTTGGTCAGAGCAACAGCACAGCTGTACGGCCTCCACAGTATTGGCTGCAGCCAGGCTCCGACACACCGCCTGCATTAAAAAAAAGCATAAAGGTTGCATAGGATTCATGTCCTTTCTGTGCCTTAAAAGTAAGGAGTTGTAAGATGAAGGCGGGTTCTAACTTTAAAAAGTACATGTGAAACAGCTAATACATTTTTTATTATAGAAACACCAACAGGTGCATGTGAGTGCATGCATATATATATATCTCTGTCTGTCTGTCTGTCTGTCTGTCTGCCTGTCTGTCTGTCTGTCTGTCTGTCTGTCTGTCTCTCACTCTCTCTCTCCCTTTCTCTCTCTCTCTCTCTCTCTCTCTCTCTCTCTCTCTCTCCCCTAAATTATTTCTCTCTCTCTCTGTCTCTCTCTCTGTCTCTGTCTCTGTCTCTCTCTCATTCTCTCTCTCTCATAGAGTACCTGTTTCAATTGTGGATCGTTATCCAAGACTCGCTGTAGCTGTGCACAGCTGACGTACGGCAGGAAGAGGGTTTTCCTCACAGTCAGGCCAGGTGCTACGTCTTTCACAAGGTGCCTCACCACTGTCTCCGATCTGTCCAGCTGCTTGACCGCCTTCGTCACCCTCATGGCCACGTCAGCATCGGCCGGAGGTTGTGGGTTCTGGGCACAAGCCTCGGTCTTGCCCACCGACTTGAGCTCTCCGATCAGAATGCCGTGCTGGCGGTGGATCAGCAGAAAGTCGGCCTCGCCATGAGAGTATTTGGTTATCTTCGTATCGAGTTGTAATGGTTGTGGGAACTGTGCAGCGGCCGCGGCAAAGGCACTCTGGTTGAGATAGTTGCCGAAGCTGAGCTGAGACAGGATGAACATGGCCTCGTGACGACTGTTGCCGAGTTCTTGCAGGTTGACCATGACGTGGTTTTGAGCGAAGTCATCCCGGAAGTCGCTCTCCTGCACACGACTAGGTACGGCTTGTGGCTGTGACTCCTGGGTCCACAGGCTGTACCCTGATGGCGGGAACGCCGCGGTTGGCTGCTGGCTTGGTGTGAGAACGATGTGAATAGGGGGGGCACCAGATGGCGGGGGTAGCACGAGTGCAGAGTGACCGGTACCGGGTACAGTGTCCCGGACGTAGGGTACCCTGTTGAAGTGTACCGGAGGCACACAGTATGTTTGGGTCAGAGTGTCAGGGTAGAGTGACGTCACAATCTGCCGCCAGTTACTGCTGCTGGCCTGATGACTGCTTCCTGCCATGGTTGGAGGTTCAGTTCTTTACTCCCTAGAAATATAATGTGTAGGTACCTGGTGAATGCATCAATAGGACTGATGCTGATTGTTTACTCCCAGAACCTGAGCCTACACTTCTGACTGGAACATAAACGTAACATTTGTTGCAGAAATTCTCCGTGCGACTGTAAATCAAAATCATAATAACTCAGTTTGTGTAAATCAGTTCAAATCAGTTGCAAATAACATCGTTTATGATAAAGCAATAGTAAGATTGCTGTTATGCTCTGCCGAGACCTGTATCTGCGGTAGATACTTCACTTACAAGGTGACTCAAGGCTTGATCAGCAAAGCTACAATTACTGTTCCTTTTATCCACATACGGAGCACTGTGTTTCAGGGATAAAATAGGAGAGAACTAACTGCAGGTGCTGCTGGTCAATCACTCAGTTCTGTGAGCCACAAGTAACCTGGTGGGTCGAACGCTATGATATATGCATATCAAGCACTTTTCAAAATCTCTGCTCGCTTCGTGGTGTAGAGTATGAGTGAAGTACTTGTGAATAGCAGCACTTTTTTTGGGGGGGTTGCAAGTATGTTTGTGTCATTTCATACCTTTTCTTCCTTGTTCCTTGTGTCTGTACAGGTAAAGAACGGTGCTTCAATTTAATATCAGTTATCAGGTTTTCTGCTTAGTACAAGGGCCCAATATTTTGACGAGAAGAATTATAATACTTCGAGCCGAAGACTACTGCTCTAAAGACACCATAGTGGTTTTTCCCTCTGATTTTTTTGTGTGACCTTGATAAGGGGTTACAAACTTGAAAATTGTAAGTTTTTGCTTAGACACGCCGTGGATGGTGGCACGCCTAGTTTTTTCCACCGCAGGAACAACACCCAATTCGTTCCCCCGCAAGACGAACAACATGGTAGGTGTCTCCAAATTAATGCCTTAAAATAGTAGATAACCAGACTTTCTAGTATTGAAGTCTATATCATACTGTTCGGTACTTTATTTTGCATTGGATCAGCTAGTTGTCTTACCATTTACACTCTCGTGTACTACATAAGAGAAGAAATGTCATCAAGACAAGTCAGAAATACTGTCTCCCACGTTAAAAATGATGAAATAACACAAAGCACGGTCAACAGAAGGGCTTAAATCTTTTTGCTGGTCAAAGTCAAACTACTTGTGGATACTGCTCTTCATTTTTAAGTTTAAGCTTACCTTAGTTTAGACTCACGATCGGTTCAAAGATCAACAGTAAATTTTGACGGGATAAGATCCCCCGCAGCTTGGTCAAAAATGCGGGGGACCTTATCTGGTGTCTGCGGGGGACCTTACCCACTGAGAATCGAGTACCACAAAATAACGCTAGATTAGAGCAGCTTATCCACGATGCTGGTGCCCAAAAACGCGCATACAAGGTTGCAAGGTATCGAAGATTAAACTGTGAGTATTAAAATAGTGCTTTAAATGGTAGTTCCAGGTTAATTTGTACGAAATTGAGACCTCTCTGTATAATTTTCACGGACTTCGGCAGAAAATCGAACGCCACTATTCACGAGTACACAACAAGACATAAATTACATATTATACATATAGCCTAGGCAATTCTGGTTTAGAATATCTATACTTAATAATGTGATTTTCCACAACGTACCTTCACAGGGCAATTCCTTTGCGAGATAACAATTTTGCTTCCGCGTGCGGGGGAACGAATTGGGTGTTGTTCCTGGTGGACAAAACTAGGCGTGCCACCATCCACGGCGTGTTAGATGCGGTTATTTTCTAATGCTTGCACACGAACTTTCTTCGCGCATCTTTTTCGCGCATCAACACTGCTGGCATCTCGCGGCAACACAACACGTTAAGTGCATTCGTACTCAACACAACGTTTTAAGCTTGATGTTTTCACGTGTAAAAAAAAAAAAGAGTAACAAAGAGAAAGAGCATAATATGACTTTTGTCATGGTCTGTTTCTCTATTTTGACTGACCAAGAGTCCTATTTCAAGCGAGGAAAACACGCCGCCCATGGCTCACAAACTTGAGTGGCAAAGCGGTGACATCCCGCTTCGCTCATCATCTTTTGAGTTCAGAGTTTTGTGTCGTGTTCAAGGACGACGATTTTTTTTTTCAAATCGTCGAATAGAAGATAATCGGAGATTTCTATGCCCGGTTTGTATAGTTTGTAAAATAATGAATATAACTCTTGCTTTTAGTGACTTTCCCACGTGACATTATGCGCTAGTCAGTAGCAAGTGGTATGTCTGAAGCACTTGGACATTTCTCATTTCTCATTTCTCATTACTTATTGTCCCATCGCTGGGAAATTCGGGTCGCTTCGATCCTTCCAGTGGAAAGCTAGCAGCAACGGAGTCGCGCTACCCAGGTGTCTGCGTGTTTAGGTGTATTCAGCCACCTGCACTTATGGCAGAATGACCAAGGTCTTTTACGTGCCATTGTGATGACACGGGGGTGGGACATGGCTTCCGTCTTTGGGTCTGCACATAAAGTTGACCCGTGTCCGTCCCGGCCCGAATTCGAACCTGCGACCTTTCGATCACAAGTCCAGTGCTCTACCAACTGAGCTACCGGGCCCCCAAGGAGCATAATTTTATGAAGAAAACTTGCCTCGCTGATAGCAGGAGTAGTCACTCTTTATATTCCATACAAAACAGTATGCGGAAAAGTAGCGACCAACCGGAAAAAAACGTCAATTTCCAAATTTGTCACAGCGAGGGAAGAGTACAAGCCTAGCTGGGGCAGCCAAAAGTGTTAGAGTAAATCCACGTAACGTCTCTTAAGCTTGTACTTGATTTATAGAGACGTTGAACGTCAACTTTGCAGAATAAGCAGAATGCATGCTTTGCAATGCTGTGAAACAAGTGAAAGTGTAATATGATACACACGCAAAACACTGGTCACAGCAGCAATAAGCGAACAAACAAAAAGAGAATAACAGTGTCAGGCGCCGACTGAAATTGTGAAGAATGGGATAGAAAATACATGGCAAGTTTCCATGATAAACGCAGGTCTTTGTTCACAGAACTTTAGTCTGTATAGTTCATGTAAAGTCGTCCTATTTATGGTCCTTCGAGTGCTATCTATACTCCACAATTGATGGGATTGATGACGGGCGCTGTGGCGGGGTGGTAAGACGTCGGCCTCTTAATCGGAAGGTCGAGGGTTCGAATCCCGGCCGCGGACGCCTGGTGGGTTAAGTGTGGCGATTTTTCCGATCTCCCAGGTCAACTTATGTGCAGACCTGCTAGAGGCTTATCCCCCTTCGTGTGTACATGCAAGCACAAGACCCAGTGCGCACGGAAAAGATCCTGTAATCCATGTCAGAGTTCGGTGGGTTATAGAAACACGAAAATACCCAGCATGCTTCCTCCGAAAGCGGCGTATGGCTGCCTAAATGGCGGGGTAAAAACGGGTCATACACGTAAAATTCCACTCGTGCAAAAACACGAGTGTACGTGGGAGTTTCAGCCCACGAACGCAGAAGAAGAAGAAGATGGGATTGACATTTTAGTCGTGCGCTGTACGGTTCAACACATCATGTGGCCGATGATATATTTAGTATAGCAGCCTTGAACGCACGTGTTTTGAGATCAGTTGCGTGTCTTTTGGCAATTATGATAATAACACATTATTGTTCCATAGGGCAAAAATCCAGGGAGACCTCCCTAAATGCACTGTTCAATCACACGAAATAGTACCATACGTGTGTGACAGTGTAAAAAAAAAAGGGGGAAAAAATTCAAGTGTTACAGGAAATTTTCCGGAGCCATACCTGGAAAACAAAACTTTTCCTGTGGACTTACACTTAATGAATATTAAAAAAAAACAAAATTAAAACAAAATTCAAAAAATACTTCCAAACAAGCAGTCCAATTAGGGTGTCATGGCAACACGCACATACCACTGGTTGAGTGTGGGAGGAGGTTGGGGTGTCTTATTACATCCACAAGGTAAATCGCTTTTTTCGGCAGGACGGATCGACAAAAACAGCTTTGGGAAAATTAAGTAAAAAAATATATTTAGACTCACCTCACGTACTCGTTTTTACTATTTAACAGCATACAATGGTCACACACACACACACACACATACACACACAAACACACACACACACACACATACACACACACACACACACACACACACACACACACTCATCTGATTTCACACACATGTTTTTGTTCACACCCTGCCATTCACTAAATTGTTATTGAGGAACTTAAAGATGTCGTTATGATTTTGATTACCAATCAATCAGGACTGATTCTATGTAACCTGCTAAATGTTATAGGTTCCCGACTGGGACCTGTTTTGTTTATCATGCAAAAACTAAACAAGACAAACTGATTTTTTGAATTGAAAATATTAGTGTGCTTCATATAAAAAAAGTGAATGACTCTTACAAATCTTTTAAAATTATACACTTTATCATCTAAAAATATCACAAAGACATTTTTGTCGTGGATGCTTCACAGAACGGCAAGGCATCCGCATCTTCTGAGTATCCTGTGAAGTCCTGAAGAATCAAGTGAAAATTGCGACACTCAATTTCCGTCAAATGTATTTTCGGACATTTCCTTATTAGCGGCCCTTATATGTGTTCGAATTGTGCACTTCATGTAACAAACACCAAAATTGGCAGAGACAGGCAGTTTTATGTATTTATCAAACTCTGATACAGGGCCATCGTGAAAAATTAGTTTAAAGGTGTTTTTTAATACAATTTCAAAATGGCCGCCACATGTAATTTAGCAAAATTATTAATTTATGTTCAGTTGATGCTACAAGCACCAAATTTGGCAGGGAGGTACAGTTTTATGTACTTGTCAAGGTCTGATACAGGGCCACCAAAATAAATTTGTTTAAAAGATTATTTTAATGCAATGTTCAAAATGGCTGCCACAAAAAAGTCTAACATTGTAGATTTGCGTTCATGTAGTGCAACAACCCTCAAAATTGGCAGAGATGCAAAGTTTTCTGAACTTATTAAGTTCTGATACAGAGCCACTTAAAATATGAATATTTGTTGGTTATTAAAAGCATAATTTCAAAATGACAACCACGGGAATACATGCAAACGCACATGCTGGAACGTAACTGAAGGAACACAAGAAGTTTAGAGCAATGTAGCTTGATTTACCTAGTGTTGGGGGTTGTTAGCAGATGCACACACACAGTTGCAGAGGGCCTCTCTTTGCCCTTGCCAAACAAATTCAGTGGAGGCATCCTGATTTGTATGGAGAAAGCAGAATGACCATCGTTTTGGGAGGACTTCACACCGAGATGGCTTTTTTGAAGGCCCTTGGAAGTCTCCTGCGTGACAGTGGCTGGACAGACGTCCTTGTACAGGCTGGTGTGACTACAGTTGGTACTGCAGACTCCTTCTTGTCAGCTGCTCATGTCACCAAGACTCGGCATGCTCATCAGCTTACAGTATGTGCCCTCTACCAACTGATGAATGCTGCCTATGAGCAATATCGTCTCTCATGCCAAGCTCTTGGGGAGAAGATCATGCCTGTGGATGAGTGGAAAGTCGTCATGACGGAGAACAGTCCAACGTTTCACTTCTGGGCTTTGATCATGCAATTAGAAGTTCTTGTGCTTGCTTTTCTGTCTTCCGTGAGAAGTGGTGACTTCATGTTGTATCAGCAGTACATCGCGAAAATGGTGCCAGTGTTCTTTGCATTAGACCAGCATAACTATGCAAGGTGGATGTCTGTGCATGTGAATGACATGAAAAAAATCAGTGCCATTGAGTCTGTTAGCCATGAATTCCAACAAGGCCACTTTGTCCTGCAAAAGACTGGAAGGCCATTTTCAAGACTGGCACTGGATCATGCACATGAACAGAATAATGCGATTGTGAAAGGTGATGGTGGGGCCGTTGGCTTGACAGGTAATCCAGCTGCTTTGGGACGGTGGATGGTCAGTGGCCCTGAAGTTGCACGCGTCATCCAGGAATTTCAACGGACCCTTAGCCCTCCTGAGAAAGACTCGGAGAAACTTGGCCATCATGAGCAAAGCTTGGCCTTCCAAGTGGATTTTGCTGACAACGTCACAAAAATCATTGATGTCATAAAGGAGGCGGGAAACCCTTTTGCTGAGCGAACATGCGATTTCCTCACTCTTCAGAGCACTGAGATCATCAGTGCTGCGACGCATGAGGCCATGAAATCCATGTTGACGACCGGGATGCAGCAGTACACATCATTTGTGGAAGATAGGCTCAAGACAAAGACCAAGAAATTCTCTGACCCTATCAAGCGCAACAACATGGTCCTTATTGCTGGCACAAAGCGGAAGAAGAAAGGCACTGGAACTTGCAAACTTTCCATCCTTAAAAAGAACAACAGTCTCTTTTCCAGGCTCTATATTGCATGCCAGACCCGCCCAGGAGGACTCGACGACTTCTTCCAGCATGAAAATCACAGTACCCCTCCATCACTTTCCTCTGAAGGACAAATAAGGCCGGGATTGAAATGCCTGGAGCAATTGTCACCGCCTGAAGCAGTGCGATCTGATGCAGATGTTCTGATTTTGGATGGCGCTGCAATCGTGCACATGATTCGGCCTGGGGCAGCAAAGACATTTCGTGCATATGCAGAGGATGTGTTTTTGCCGCACATCACCCTCTTGCTGCAAACAGTTTCCCGCCTGGATGTGATATGGGATATGTACAGGACAGACAGCCTGAAGAAGACTGCAAGGGAGGTGAGGGGCAAGGGAAAGAGAAAGCGTGTCACACCAACAGGCGCCATACCACCCAACTGGCACACATTCCTCAGGGTAGATGACAACAAAACGGAGCTCTTTAAGTACCTGGCACAGTGTCTCCTGCGAATTCCCACTGAGAAGACCATTGTCACCACCCAGGGTTCTATTGCCATTTCCAATGTCCCTGTTGAGCTTAGTGCACTGTCTCCTTGCACCCATGAGGAAGCCGACAGTAGGATAATGACACACCTAGTGGATGCAGCAAAGGACAGCAAACACATCTTGCTTCGCACCACCGACACAGATGTTGTTGTCCTCGCCGTCGCCTCTGCATCACGCTATCCTGACCACGAAATTTGGGTGGCGATGGGTGTTGGCAAAGACTTCCGGCACATTCCTGCTCACCTTATTGCCAGGAACCTTGGTCCCACCAGATCATCCTGCCTTTCTCTTTTCCACAGTTTTACTGGGTGCGACACTGTGTCATTTTTCAATGGCATCAGTAAGAAGAAGGCTTGGGAGGTGTGAAGTGTGTTCGATGATGTGACTGAAACTTTCCTTCGGCTGTCAACGCCTCCGTGTACCTTGACACCTGATGACAGAGCTGTGTTGGAGAGGTTTGTTGTGCTCCTCTACGACAAAGCTAGTAACTGCCTGGATGTCAACAGCGCCAGAAGACATCTCTTCATCAAGAAAACCAGGCAGATTGAAAACATTCCACCAACAAGCGATGCTCTGCTACAGCATATCAAAAGGGCAGTCTATCAAGGCAGCTACATTTGGGGCTAGGCAGAAAATCCCACACCTGCATTGCCTAATCCCTCTGAATGGGGTTGGAAAAACAATGACGGAGAGTGGCAACCCCTTTGGACCATCAGCCCTGAAGCATCTACAGCATGCCGCGAGCTTCTCAAGTGTGCCTGCAAGAAGTCATGCAGAACCCAACGCTGCAAATGCTGCAAAGCCGGACTACGGTGTACTGCCCTCTGCAACTGTGTGTGTGCATCTGCTAACAACCCCCAACACTAGGTAAATCAAGCTACATTGCTCTAAACTTCTTGTGTTCCTTCAGTTACGTTCCAGCATGTGCGTTTGCATGTATTCCCGTGGTTGTCATTTTGAAATTATGCTTTAAATAACCAACAAATATTCATATTTTAAGTGGCTCTGTATCAGAACTTAATAAGTTCAGAAAACTGTGCATCTCTGCCAATTTTGAGGGTTGTTGCACTACATGAACGCAAATCTACAATTTTAGACTTTTTTTTGTGGCAGCCATTTTGAACATTGCATTAAAATAATCTTTTAAACAAATTTATTTTGGTGGCCCTGTATCAGAACTTGACAAGTACATAAAACTGTACCTCCCTGCCAAATTTGGTGCTTGTAGCATCAACTGAACATAAATTAATAATTTTGCTAAATTACATGTGGCGGCCATTTTGAAATTGTATTAAAAAACACCTTTAAACTAATTTTTCACGATGGCCCTGTATCAGAGTTTGATAAATACATAAAACTGCCTGTCTCTGCCAATTTTGGTGTTTGTTGCATGGAGTGCACAATGAGGCTGTTTTGTGTAACATACAAGGGCCGCTATATTGTCTAGAGTTGATTCTGAGTCTGAGTCTGGGGTTCCGGAACCCCTGGAACACCCCCCCCCCCCCCCCCCCCCGGGTCCGGCCCTGTACACAGAACCATGTGAGAGAGAGAGAGAGAGAGAGAGAGAGAGAGAGAGAGAGAGAGAGAGAGAGAGAGCAATCAAAACACAATCCAGTCACCTGGTAGTTCGAAAACTCAATCTGAAACTGACATCTATTGTCGAAGGCATGCCTGCGGTGCATAACTCTGGAAAAGTTGTCGTAGAGATCCATTCAAACGCCAAAAAAATTATCAGAAGACTCACCATGAAGTCAAATCAAACGTTAGGTTTTCTCATTTGGTTATTTGCTTTGGCTTTAAGTGTATTGCTTCGATTGATAGCTGAATCTGCTTGCAACCGTGCTGTTCAAGACTGTTGAACTGTCGTCTGCTAGACGGGCTTGTGTGAATCCGAGTCGAGTCAACTGCGGGGTTCAGCGACAAATGAGGGAGTGGCACCAAAATGAAAAGAAGAAGACGAAAAGAAGTTGGAGATACAGTTAAGATATATGGGGAAGAGAAGAGGATGTGAGGTGTTAGATGTATCCAACCTTACAGGGGCGGACGAGGGGGGTGCACAGGGTGCACGTGCACCCCCCCTCCAGCAAAAAAAAATAATTTGGAAAGCTGATTCTATGACCATTTATAAGTTCAAATGGCACCAGATGGCACCATTTTGCTTCTTTGAGCCAAAAAAAATTTCCGGGGGAGCATGCCCCCGGACCCCCCTAGCAAATTCGGGCGCTTCGCGCCCATCACATTCACTTTCGATTCAAAGTCCACCCCCCTTTACAAAGCAACTGATCCGCCCCTGGACCTTAAGTGTTCAAACTCAAGACCGGGACAAAGAAGAAAGCGATGTACCGCGACCGACTCTCAGTACCGACATACAACTTCCAAGCTTTATTGCTTAACGTCTACAACAGGCGAAGTATTGAAGCTTTGGCTCACCTAAACCCGACGACTGAATATGTAAGTTATCCACGTGTGAAAACCAAAACAGAACAGCGAGATGACAGCCAACATTTCTATCCCCGACTGATAAACAGTAACACTGCATACGATCAAACCAGCACGGCCCGAACTGAATTTGTTGCGCTGCCATTATCGTGCGCAATTCTGGTAAAAATATAAACCCGGTATGCCGAATTGAGTATAACGAAAGCCGATGTCAAATATACACAGGGATATTTTAAAATGACTTTCAAAATGTAAAAGCAGATAGCAGACCTTTTTATAAGCAATATGAATGACTGAATGTCCACATACAAGTCGAATGACGCCGTCCATGATCCATGAGGGCCCCAAAGGGTTTAAAATCGTGATCGTGATTGGCGTTTCTTGACCTTTCTGTGACCGTGATTGCCGAAATTTCCATTTCTGTGATCGTGATGGGACTTTGTCCGTGATCCGTGATGACAAAAAAATCAAGTCTCGTGATCGTGATCGTCATTTGTTTTCGTGATCGTGATGGGCATTATTGCAAAGCATTTTATTTTCAACGTACATTTTTCACAGCTGTATCACTCTATGATCCTCTATTCGTCAAGGAGCCAATCCCAATTGAAGGGAAGCAACAACACATTCAGAAATATGATTTTGACAGCGATTGCTTCCCTTTAAGAGAACCAATCACACAAAAAAGA
Organism: Littorina saxatilis; assembly: GCF_037325665.1. Classification (NCBI taxonomy): domain Eukaryota; kingdom Metazoa; phylum Mollusca; class Gastropoda; order Littorinimorpha; family Littorinidae; genus Littorina; species Littorina saxatilis. The sequence continues at coordinate 42,812,815 of NC_090254.1, read as the reverse complement.
GATCCAATCAGAAGGCAAATTGCAAAAGTCTGCCAAACTTCATCCAATGGAAGGGCTTCGTGCAAAAGTTTTGAGTGCATTCAGTCAAATTCGAATTCGAAGATCAAAAAAGGCGTGCAGCGGTACTGTCATCGAACTTCTGTTATATTTTGTGGATTCAAGCCAGACCAAAGCAGGCGGCGAGAATGCCTTCCTTGGTGGAAAGGTCAGGCTACGGGTCGGTCTTTCCGAAGACGAAATATCAAGGTATGTTGATCTATGTTGCTCTATGACTGTTCTGAATGTAGGCAAAGATCTTGAAATTTGTTCAAGATCTTTGAGTTGGAGTGAGATCATTGACATTGTCGACATTGCCACGTCCGGCTGTCACTCGCTCAGTGTGACCTCGACTGGCTCGAGATCGAGTCTGCGTGTAGCCAAAACCGAAACTATAAATGTGTTTTTCATCCCAGCAACGTGGACACGCTTGGCATAGATTCTACTTGTCGCTTCTTTGCATTAAGCTTGGATTTATTTTAGCGCCTGTAAACTTTAATATCAACAATGGGTTAAATTCAGAAACAATGGCGGGGAGACGTGCCAGTTTGGGTCACTTGATCCTCATGTCAAAGACGATCAAAGTCATGTTCGTTGGGGATTTTGTCAGGCATGCTACTTTTCCGGTAATTGCCGGAAATCCGATAAAGCCGTTTTCAAAATCCAGTAAAGTCAAATTTATTCCGGTGAAGTTGAAACATTTCCGCAAAAACGATCCGTGTGAATATCGCGCAACGCGACCGGGCGCCGGTCTCAATGAAGCCATCGCACAGTAGTGTTGTTTTCACCAGTTTGGAGGTGTGTTGAATGGTGGTGGGGGGAGGCTAAAAAGGGATTTTTTAACAAGATCACAACACTATTACAGCCCTGAAAATGATGCCCAGAATGCACCAGATTGCACAGATTTTAACCGTTTTTTGAAAAAAAATCCGGGGGGATATGCCCCCGGACCCCCCTAGTTGGCTCGCCTGCTTCGCAGGCTCAGGCTTGTGGCTTCGAGAGAGAGAGAGAGAGATATATAACAATGAAAACATCATTCTTGTTACTGATTACAAATCATTATAATGTATTTCTATGTGTGCATGAAAGAGAATTGAAAAAAAAATAATAAAAAAGTGCAACAGTTCACACTTTGTGTTGAATAAACAATAGACCCAGAGGAGCGAATTACTGTGTGGTTGTGTTTACTTTGACACGTGCTTTCTGTACATGCAACTTTTACCGTGACCGTGATTTGCCACTGGTGTTCGTGAACGTGAAAACAAAAATTAAGGTAACTGTGATCGTGAAAGCTAACATTTCCCTTCCCGTGATCGTGATGATACCCCCCCTTTGGGGCCCTCATCCATTATGCTGACAAATGGGAACTAGCTTTGCGCATGAATTCATTGACATGAATTTAGACTGCGGAGGCTTTTGGCAAGCTGAAAACAGGCACGGGCAGGTTTTAGTGGAAAAAGGAAGTGTTTTTAATGAAAAAGTCGGAGTAATGGGATAAATAGCTTACACACCTCGTCCTGAATATCTTGCATATTTTCCCTCGGGTCGAAGGCTCGGTAATACATGAAAATCGACCCTCGGGAAAATATGCCTCGCCAAAGGCTCGGTAATAAATGAAAATCGACCCTCGGGAAAATATGCAAGATAATCAGAACTCGGAGTGTGTAACTGGGTGGCCAAGTGGTACCGCACTTGCGCTCGGAAGCGAGAGGTTGCGTGTTCAGGCCTGGGTCAGGCCGCAATTTTCTCCCCCCTTTACTAACCTAGGTGGTGGGTTCAAGTGCTAGTCTTTCGGATGAGACGAAAAACCGAGGTCCCTTCGTGTACACTACATTGGGGTGTGCACGTCAAAGATCCCACGATTGACAAAAGGGTCTTTCCTGGCAAAATTGTATAGGCATAGATAAAAATGTCCACCAAATACCCGTGTGATTTGGAATAAAGTGTAAAAAAAATTCCATCTCACACGGCATTAAGTCTCAGGACTTGGAAACATGAATACACGCATGCAGGAAAAACAAGTCGCGTAAGGCGAAAATACAATATTTAGTCAAGTAGCTGTCGAACTCACAGAATGAAACTGAACGCAATGCCATTTTTCAGCAAGACCGTATACTCGTAGCATCGTCAGTCCACCGCTCATGGCAAAGGCAGTGAAATTGACAAGAAGAGCGGGGTAGTAGTTGCGCTAAGAAGGATAGCACGCTTTTCTGTACCTCTCTTTGTTTTAACTTTCTGAGCGTGTTTTTAATCCAAACATAGCATATCTATATGTTTTTGGAATCAGGAACCGACAAGGAATAAGATGAAAGTGTTTTTAAATTGATTTGGACAATCTAATTTTGATAATAATTTTTATATATTTAATTTTCAGAGCTTGTTTTTAATCCGAATATAACATATTTATATGTTTTTGGAATCAGCAAATAATGGAGAATAAGATAAACGTAAATTTGGATCGTTTTATAAATTTTAATTTTTTTTTACAATTTTCAGATTTTTAATGACCAAAGTCATTAATTAATTTTTAAGCCACCAAGCTGAAATGCAATACCGAAGTCCGGGCTTCGTCGAAGATTACTTGACCAAAATTTCAACCAATTTGGTTGAAAAATTAGGGCGTGACAGTGCCGCCTCAACTTTCACGAAAAGCCGGATATGACGTCATCAAAGACATTTATCAAAACAATGAAAAAAACGTTCGGGGATTTCATACCCAGGAACTCTCATGTCAAATTTCATAAAGATCGGTCCAGTAGTTTAGTCTGAATCGCTCTACACACACACACACACACACACACACACACACAGACACACAGACACACAGACACACGCACATACACCACGACCCTCGTTTCGATTCCCCCTCGATGTTAAAATATTTAGTCAAAACTTGACTAAATATAAAAATGGGTAGCGCCGTATACTGTATGGCAGCTCGCTTTCCCCAGGGAGAAAGCAGCCCGAATTTCTGTGAGGTTACCCTCATGGACTATATAAAATCTTATCTTATCCTTATCCTATATTTAATCCCTGTCTGTCTAATGCTGAAATCTGGTCACAACTCACACGCGTTGTCAGAATGGAATAGTTGGCGGCGGCATCTGTATAATCCTTATTTAGTGCTCAATTGTTTTCAACTTAAACATTCATATCACAGTACTTTTCTCGTTGTTTCTCTTCCTTCCTCTTCCCTCGGGTCTTGTGACTTCTCTGGTATTTTATGTGTTTCTTTGTAATCTTCTCTGTTAGGCCAAAAAAAAATTGTCTGTTTCTGGTAACATGGCTAAAAAAAATAGGGTCGGTCGGTAGGGATTTTTTTTTGATTTTTTTATTTATTTTTTTTTTTTTACCCCAAATGTAGACCAATAAAACTAACTTTAAAAATCGCGCAAAGAGACTGGATTCACTATACATAGAGACAAGACACTCAACACATTTACAAATCGTCAGCGGACTTTCGTTTTCACACGTTTTTGTTGTTCATTTTCTCACCCTGTCCTTTACCACCAAAAAAAAAAAAAAAAAATTTGAGTTTGGAAAAAAAAGGTTAAGGGTCGGCGCCGAAATTTAGGGTCGGTCGGGTGACCAGAAACAGACAAATTTTTTTTTGGGCCTTAGCAAAATTCACTTGATTCTAGGTGTTTGTTTATAAGTTTTATACTCGGATCCATGTACTTTTGCTTATTGATTATACCCCTAAAAAGCGAGCTGGTGGTCAAGGGAAAGACCACTCATGTACACTTCCTGTCCGACATGATCGTATCCTATCTATCGTTGGACGCTATTCGTGTTTTGATGGCACAGCGGCACGTGAAACACACTTAAAATCAATTAAAAAAATTTGAGCTCTTGTATTCCCAGAATGGTTTTTTTATTTTTTATTTTCACGTCAAGGAGGTACATGGTTTTTCCCATGACCACCATATCATAATAGTCCTTAATTATCGAACTGAACCGTTTCTATTGACAGAAAACAAAACACTTCTTTTTTATGTCTAGGATCAAGAAAATGTGTCCAAAGACCAAGTCGCTCTGATGTGCTTTTTTCAAGTTTTGTTCTCAATGACAATGTTACATCCACCATGGTTTGGAAATCAGGAAAACGATCAGGAAATCATGTCGTGCTTCGGGAATTCCTTGTTTTCCGATGGGGAAAATGTGACAAAAGACCAACTAAGTGGCTCTAATGTGTATTTCAAGTTTTCCTCTGACGTTTACATCTCTAATGGCTTGAACTCAGAAGCAAAAACGATCAGGAAATCATGTCGTTGTTCAGGAATTCCTAACTTCTGGATGCACAGTGTGATTCAAATAAAAGGAAAACACACCAGTAACCAGGTTAGGTACGTTTATATCTATAATCAATATTTCGACACGTTACTGCCTTCTTCGGGATGGTAAGCACAGTGTGATTGTCAGTTTTCACATCCAAACTTCACACACACCTCTTCCACAAATGTTTACTTTCTACAACCTATGAATCCTTGTCCATTTCTGATTTGCATTTACTCAAACCGACATACAGACTGATACGTATACGGACACACACACACACACACATCACAAATGCAGACATCTCTTATTCCTTCTGTGTCTCTGTGTGTGGGTCTCTCTCTCTCTCTCTCTCTCTCTCTCTCTCTCTCTCTCTCTCTCTCTCTCTCTCTCTCTCTCTCTCTCTCTCTCTCTCTCAAGCATCCTATTCCGCACCTTTGCAGGCATAACGATAAACAGTTTCGTACCACACTCACCCCATTCAGACCTGACATCTACTAAATCGTACTCAACAAAGTAAGACAGACAAGCACTTATGGATTCTTCAGTATTTTGGTATTTAACCCATTAATGTACATATGTATGCACTAGATGCTTGTTAGTTGTTCTCCTTTTCGTTAACCGTCAGGCCTAATTAGAACAAAGGAGCTAGTATCAGGGTCCCCACTGGTTTTTAGAAACAAAATTCCATGACTTTTCCATGACTTTCCATGAGCCTCAATAACATTTTCCATGACTAGATCCACAGGTCGCCATTTCCGAACACGCAAACTTTTTACGTCTTGTCACTGCCAGTTTTGACACTGGCTTGCTTTGCACTGAATTTGAGTCAGTTTCTACGCAGTGTCTCTTCGACAAGCAAGTCAAGCATTTGCTACGCAGTCAGATTATCGATAATGTTTGCTGGTCCTGTCGTTTCACTAAACTGGACCAGCCACTGTTTGTATCCATCTGCACGTTTCGTAAATTCCGTTTCGTAACCGTCACTGTGACTTGACGAACTGTCATTTTTTTCACCGCGATACACAGTTCATTGCGAAGATCTTCCTCGGTAATTCGTTCCAATTCCGCATACTTTTTGTTGTCAAGAAACAACTCGAAAGAAAGTTTCAAACTCATCATCCTCCATCTTGCTTGTCGAAGCGCTAAAGTACTTTATCGATGCAAAAACAAAAGCAGAAAACTTCGACGAAACCGACTCAAATGCAGCGCAGACGACACGACGAGATAACGGAAGGAAGTGAGCCTCGCTTTGGCTCAAGTGCCGTTAAAAATACCGTTATTCTCGTATGCAAATACGAACGAGAAGTTGGTCATACGAACAAGCCTTGTGCTGGAGACGCAAATCGCTGCTGGCTGGCAAAGGGGGAGGGGGGGGGGTGAATGGCTGGGCAACGAAAATCGCCGCTGGCGTGCTAAAGGTTAATTTTTCTTTCTTTCTTATTTTTTTTTAAATTCCATGACTTTCCATGACTTGAATTGAAATTCCATGACTTTCCAGGCCTGGAAAATTAAAAATCAAATTCCATGACTTTCCAGGTTTTTCCATGACCTGTACGAACCCTGTAGTATAGACATTCAGCAAAACTACACTACATATACATATTATTGTAAAAGGCCCCCGGTCTATACTTCAAAAAAACATGATACAACTTTGTGTGCTAGTCAGATTAATTCACATATGCACCAGATGTATTTGTTTCGGTTCAATGAGAACAATATTTGAAGCACAACAAGAAACTAACTAAACCTATCAAAAACAGAGAAAATAAATGAAATTATCAACTTTCACACGAAGAAGACTGTTATCACTGAAATCGTTCTTTATATCTTATTTTCTTCTATTTGTTGAAGATGGTCCATATTAGGGCTGATGGGGTCTCGACCAAAAGAGTGGGATGCCCTGTAGGTGGATTTCCTGTAGGTGGATTCCCTGTATACAGGGAATACCACAGGGTGGAGTTCCTGTAGAGTTTCGCTGATATCGCTGAAAGTCACGTGACGCTTAGCGACATCGGTAGAATTTGATGTTTTTCTATCTTTTTTGATATTTCTTAAAAGTTCCAGTATGGTTTGCAAGTTTTATTGAAAAACTTCACCCTGTGGGATTCCCTGTATACAGGGAATCCCCCTACAGGAACTCCACCTACAGGGAATCCCACTCTTTTGGTCGACATAGACCACATCAGCCATATTAGGGGGAGATGCGCAGAGTCTGCTACTCTCTAGCGTAGACAAAGCGTTACGATTAGAGTGTATCTTCTTCCATCAGATGCTTTTAACAATGGTCTGGCTAAGCGGTCTTCTCGAAGAGTGGCTGTTGGTGTAGTCTGTGCTGTTGTTCCAGTTGTTGCTGGGTCTTGAGGGGGTGGTGGCTAGCCACATCGTCCTCCTCGTCTGCAGGAAGAGCTGGTCGCCATTCTGGGGAAGGCTTGATGGAAAATCGCAGTCGCTGAAAGATAAGACACAGCCAGCCGGTACAGGCAGGTTAAAGAGGAGGACAAAGACCACTAAAAGACAAGACACAGCCAGCCGGTATAGACAGGTTAAAGAGGATGACAAAGACCACTAAAAGACAAGACACAGCCAGCCGGTATAGGCAGGTTAAAGAGGAGGACAAAGACCACTAAAAGACAAGACACAGCCAGCCGGTATAGGCAGGTTAAAGAGGAGGACAAAGACCACTAAAAGACAAGACACAGCCAGCCGGTATAGGCAGGTTAAAGAAGATGACAAAGACCACTGAAAGACAAGACACAGCCAGCCGGTATAGGCAGGTTAAAGAGGATGACAAAGACCACTAAAAGACAAGACACAGCCAGCCGGTATAGGCAGGTTAAAGAGGATGACAAAGACCAGAGCCTTCACAAGACAACAGTTCATTGAAAGAAGTATTTTATGTTGAAAAAAAGACCACATACCAAAAAGATAAACCCTGAGTGTTTGCTGTAACAATGTTGTTGTTTTTCGGTGGGTGTTTTTTCTCAAGTTAATCTGATATAAATACATAACACACAAAACTCCCACTGCGCACAGAGAACACCCAGGCTCTTCAATGTTGGTATGTGTCCGGGGCGGGGATGTAGCTCAGTCGGTAGCGCGCTGGATTTGTATCCAGTTGGCCGCTGTCAGCGTGAGTTCGTCCCCACGTTCGGCGAGAGATTTATTTCTCAGAGTCAACTTTGTGTGCAGACTCTCCTCGGTGTCCGAACGCCCCCGTGTGTACACGCAAGCACAAGACCAAGTGCGCACGAAAAAGATCCTGTAATGCATGTCAGAGTTCGGTGGGTTATAGAAACACGAAAATACCCAGCATGCTTCCTCCGAAAACGGCGTATGGCTGCCTAAATGGCGGGGTAAAAAAACGGTCATACACGTAAAATTCCACTCGTGCAAAAAACACGAGTGTACGTGGGAGTTTCAGCCCACGAACGCAGAAGAAGAAGAAGAAGGTATGTGTCCGAGTGGAGGGTCACATATGGTCTTCACCCATGTAGAATCCTGGCTAAATCTGAGACAATTACCCGAACTGTGTACAATTGAAGCTGTGTGCCTTGAAAGTATAGTATGTACATGTTTTTGAAGCTGCTGAATATGATGTCTGCCCACTTTCCCGACTTAGATTTCCCCCAATATTGTTGTAATTTAAAGTCAAATCCCTTTCCGTCCTCCGCTACCTCCTCTGGTGTTGTATTTGTTCCTTTTTTATATTCTTTGTCTTACATTTCTAATATGGGTATAAGCGATTTTCTGACCTTGACATAACATGAAATAATAATTCCTTTCTAGATGTACATATTTATAACCACACTTAGTATAAGCTTAGCTTGTTGTGTGGTAACACATGTTCATATCGTATTATACATGTCACCCTGTATTTCCGGAATAAATTTTGTTTAAACCAAAGTATAGTATCTGTTCTGAACAGTTCATTACAATAGCTTACTGTACGTAAATTTCTACTAGGGTTTTTTCCCCCCCTTCTTGGCCTCAGTTGGGTTGCATGCAGGATGCTTCAACCCATATTTTTTGCCTGAACTTTTTTTAAATTTTTTTTTATTTAGGCGGGCAGCATCCTTCTTCCTTGGTCTTTTTCTTTATAACATAATCAACTTTATACAATACAAAACATAAACTTCTTTCTAATATTTAACTCTAATTCCAATAAAATACCCAAATCTAACTTCTTTCCATACTTAAATTTTCCAATGGTCATTTTTGTTATCACACATTTCTATAAGTTCATTCCGTGCCTATCCTCTCACCTCGCCAAGGGTACCCGAAGAACTGAACAGCTGGACAGCCGCCATGATGGGAATGGGCAGAAGAGGTAGCAGGGCGATAATCCACCCGACTCCTTGGGTCCATTCCGGGTAGCTGGCCAACGGTTTCCACCCTATCATTCCCATCACCCACAGCACCTGTAACAGCGATCGTGTCACTTTGTTTTGGTTACGAATACCACACACAATGCACTTACAGACTGAGTAACAGCGATCGAGTCACTTTGTTTTGGTTACGAATACCACACACAATGCACTTACAGACTGAGTAACAGCGATCGAGTCACTTTGTTTTTGTTACGAATACCACACACAATGCACTTACAGACTGAGTAAAAGCACACGTCAAACCCACTGAGCCGACAACAACGCAACCGATCCGCAGAATCCCGTCGCTCATAATCCATGGGGGAGGGCAGGAGGGGAGGGGGGGTGGGGGTGATAACGTGTCCAAAGCGACTGGTGCGGTCGTACGCTGGAACATCGTGTATCTCTGTCTTCAATAGTGAAAGTAAAAAACAGTATCTTACACAATCTTGCAATAAGTGGAGACTTGATTCAAACACAAAGGTTTCTCGGGAAGAATCTGTTATAAAAACGTTGTGGATATGTGTCATTATGAAAGCACGATGTACCCGCACACGGCCACCTTATTCGCGTTTGACAGGTTATTATAAAATGTTTGATGGGTTGTTGACAGACCAGCTTTTTTGTCGGTCCGAGTTAAAATTGGCAATCTAGTGGCTGCTCCGCCTGGCGTCTGGCATTATGGGGTTAGTGCTAGGACTGGTTGGTCCGGTGTCAGAATAATGTGACTGGGTGAGACATGAAGCCTGTGCTGCGACTTCTGTCTTGTGTGTGGCGCACGTTATATGTCAAAGCAGCACCGCCCTGATATGGCCCTTCGTGGTCGGCTGGGCGTTAAGCAAACAAACAAAAAAAGTTGTACATATTAAGCTTAGTGATCGAATGTGGAAGCTACGTTGGGTCACAGAAGATTTGCGTCGTGCAGCGAAGGAAAGAATCGCGATCTTGTTTCCGACTCAGTGCCTCTTTGTTTTTCATTAGACCTGTCATTCTGCTTGCTCGGCTTTGTTGGATGTTTGCATATCTTGTTGCTATTTTCTTTGCTTTCATTATTATTTCTTATTTGCGCTTCGTTTATCGATACAACGCCTTGTGCATGGGTCAAAATGTGTGTGTCAAGGGTCAGATGGTTTGACTTGAACTTGACGTTCGTGTTTCTCCGAACGTCTGTGTACGAAACACAGATACACGCACTCCATGACTTTGTAAGAAGACAAAACATATCGGTAGGTTTCATTTGTTTATGATAAATGTATGACCTTTCATGAAGTAGTTTTGTTTTTTTGTTTACTTTTGCCAGTTTGCCAGTTCGTTTTTGGAACCAGTGTCGTGTCGTCTGTTTGGGTCTGGGGAAACGCCAATGAAAAGAGCCAAAGAATCCCCGAGCGTTTCTATTGGGTTTGCTTTTCATTATCCATGTATTTACCTGCTTCCTGCAACTATGGTAACCGGGGATTTATTGCCTTGGGAACATGTCAGGGCCGGACTACCGGGGGGGTTATGGGGGTTGCGCAACCCCCCCCCCCCCCCCTAGCCTAAACATGTACCTTACTTATTTAATTTTTTTTTTATTATTGCTTATTTTATGCCGTTTCATGCAAGGAGCGACCATTTTCCTATCTCAGAATATGACCTACCCGTCAGCTTCAGGGGGCTTCGCCCCCTGACCCCCACAACGAGGGGGGGTGGGTGGGTTCTAGGGTTTCCGGACCCCCACCCCCCCCCCCCAGCCAAAAAATAAAAATATTGAATGAGGTATGCATTTCTTTATTTTACATTGAGTTTCAATTTTTGGGGTATTAATCAGTGACAAAATCTGCTGCCTGAAACTGGTAATGATCATCCTCAGAATGCACCAGATTGCACCATTTTGCATCCTTTTTTTCAAAATTTTCCGGGGGGGCATGCCCCCGGACCCCCCTAGCAAGCTAGGCGCTTCGCGCCGTCGGCTCGGCGCTTCGCGCCTTCACACCCATATCTTCACAATATACTTTTGAAAAAAAACAGTCATAAAATGAACTGATCCGCCCCTGCCGCCTGGGGGGACATCCCCCTGGGTCACCACTGGCAACCACCCCCCTCCTCTTCGCCTAGTCCGGCCCTGCATGTGATTTATTTCCCAGGTGCTTGTGAATGAAAACTCGTGAAAATGATGACAATATTATTTCTCCCCCATGGACCTTGAGCAGGGAGATTCTACGGAATGTGTTTCGTCCTTATCGACTCATTGGATAAGACTTGTACTGCTAGACGGTCTGTGCATTGTGTGTGTGCACGCTGTGAAGCTTCGCTTTTCTATACTGTTTAGAATGCCTGCATCTCTCTCTCTCTCTCTCTCTCTCTCTCTCTCTCTCTCTCTCTCTCTCTCTCTCTCTCTCTCTCTCTCTCTCTCTCTCTCTTTCTCGCTCTCTCTCTCTCCACGTCTATCAGTGTGGGTTTTATTTCAGTATCCCTAATTCATATCTAAAATCTTGTCATTTTCGTGATGAATAAGGATTTGTTGTTGTACTTAACATCTTGTCGAATCCCATCCCCACCAGCAGTATCCATACTTCTTACCAGAACGAATCCCATCCCCACCAGCAGTATCCATACTTCTTACCAGAACGAATCCCATCCCCACCAGCAGTATCCATACTTCTTACCAGAACGAATCCCATCCCCACCAGCAGTATCCATACTTCTTACCACAACGAATCCCATCCCCACCAGCAGTATCCATACTTCTTACCACAACGAATCCCATCCCCACCAGCAGTATCCATACTTCTTACCACAACGAATACCATCCCCACCAGCAGTATCCATACTTCTTACCAGAACGAATCCCATCCCCACCAGCAGTATCCATACTTCTTACCAGAACGAATCCCATCCCCACCAGCAGTATCCATACTTCTTACCACAACGAATCCCATCCCCACCAGCAGTATGCATACTTCTTACCACAACGAATCCCATCCCCACCAGCAGTATCCATACTTCTTACCAGAACGAATCCCATCCCCACCAGCAGTATCCATACTTCTTACCACAACGAATCCCATCCCCACCAGCAGTATCCATACTTCTTACCACAACGAATCCCATCCCCACCAGCAGTATCCATACTTCTTACCAGAACGAATCCAGGTGATATGACTTTCCAGAAGACATGCCACACGGGGTTAGGCCGATATCCGATCATCATTTCGATATCGGCATACAGGCGACTCGACCCTGCAAGCATTTCATTGTCATTCAAATCAATTCAGGGTTTAGAATAAAACAGACTCTGTGATTGGTTAGATCGCCAAAACTCATCAATAAAACTAGGGGTCAAAAATTCTTGCTGTACCCTACTCATTGTAGAGTAGCTGGTTATGCGTTTGGAATAGATTTGTCACCCCATTGATGACCCCAACCATTCAAATGAATGTATACCAATGTCAACTCTACAACAATAAAAATGCGAATTTTGTATCCGAGCTGAATTCAGCATTCATTCTCGTGTCATTTTATTACAACTTTATATGCACTGAACTTGGCTATCAGGCTTTTTTTTTATCAAAGATTTCTTTTTCAGGGGTCAAGTGACCACAACTCAATTTGTATCGATTTTATCTTTACATGTGTACCTTGCGTTTTTGTTAGGTCGACTTTTGGGGCACCCTTATGTGAGAGGCGAACGGGGTTGCAAGGTTATCGCAATCATTTTTTGTATAGCTCATAATTAAATTAAATTAAACATAGATAGCTAGATTGTGCAACACTTTAGAGGCTAGCGTCAATGCAAATGCAAAGCAGGGATATGGCATCGAATTTTTGTGTGTTTTGTTTTTTTTTCATTACATTTTTTCTTTACAACAGATGTATCTTGAGTAAAAAATAACTCATAATTTTAATAGGACTCAGGTAAAGAAAAATGGGGATACATACCGTAAACCCAAGCGATCACAAGAACTTCGCCCACCGCTAGCAACATGACTGATATACTGGCGACATACCAGTCACATAGCGTTAGGGCATAGTTCCCTCCCTGTAATATGAAATATAGCAACATGACTGATATACTGGCGACATACCAGTCACATAGCGTTAGGGCATAGTTCCCTCCCTGTAATATAAAATATAGCAACATGACTGATATACTGGCGACATACCAGTCACATAGCGTTAGGGCATAGTTCCCTCCCTGTAATATAAAATATAGCAACATGACAGATATACTGGCGACATACCAGTCACATAGCGTTATGGCATAGTTCCCTCCCTGTAATATAAAATATAGCAACATGACTAATATACTGGCGACATACCAGTCACATAGCGTTATGGCATAGTTCCCTCCCTGTAATATAAAATATAGCAACATGACTAATATACTGGCGACATACCAGTCACATACCGTTAGTGAATATGATTCTTACCCTGTAACAATCAATGGTTACGAAGCCAAATGACGTACAAAGTACTTGTGTCACATGATCAAATAAATTGGGGGTTTACGTGATTGTTTACACTTCAATGTCTCTTTCGTTGTGCGTGTACCTTCGCCATGACGTCTTTTTATTTAGTCAAGTTTTGACTAAATATTTTAACATCGAGGGGGAATCGAAACGAGGGTCGTGGTGTATGTGCGTGCGTGTGTGCGTGTGTGTGTGCGTGTGTGTGTGTGTGTGTGTAGAGCGATTCAGACTAAACTACTGGACCGATCTTTATGAAATTTGACATAAGAGTTCCTGGGTATGAAATCCCCGAACGTTTTTTTCATTGTTTTGATAAATGTCTTTGATGACGTCATATCCGGCTTTTCGTGAAAGTTGAGGCGGCACTGTCACGCCCTCATTTTTCAACCAAATTGGTTGAAATTTTGGTCAAGTAATCTTCGACGAAGCCCGGACTTCGGTATTGCATTTCAGCTTGGTGGCTTAAAAATTAATTAATGACTTTGGTCATTAAAAATCTGAAAATTGTAAAAAAAAATAAACATTTATAAAACGATCCAAATTTACGTTTATCTTATTCTCCATCATTTGCTGATTCCAAAAACATATAAATATGTTATATTTGGATTAAAAACAAGCTCTGAAAATTAAATATATAATAATTATTATCAAAATTAAATTGTCGAAATCAATTTAAAAACACTTTCATCTTATTCCTTGTCGGTTCTTGATTCCAAAAACATATAGATATGATATGTTTGGATTAAAAACACGCTCAGAAAGTTAAAACAAAGAGAGGTACAGAAAAGCGTGCTATCCTTCTTAGCGCAACTACTACCCCGCTCTTCTTGTCAATTTCACTGCCTTTGCCATGAGCGGTGGACTGACGATGCTACGAGTATACGGTCTTGCTGAAAAATGGCATTGCGTTCAGTTTCATTCTGTGAGTTCGACAGCTACTTGACTAAATGTTGTATTTTCGCCTTACGCGACTTGTTTCTTTCGTTCTTACATTCTTTGTTTCTTTGGGTTTTTTCCTTCACTTTTTGTTGTTATTTTTGGATTTGTTCTTCACTGTTATTAGCATAAATAAACAAAACATGACTCCAACATAAGCGTAAGACACCTTAAACGCAGCATCACTCTTATCATCATCAACGTGGCTACTCCGGTCACTTTTTAAACTCGTTACCTGAAAGTCCAGCAGACGATGCCACTCGGGAAACAGGTAGTATTTCACGCCCTCCAAGGCACCAGGCAGCAGGGAACCTCGTATCAGGAGAGCCATGAGTATCACGTAGGGTAGCACTGCTGCCACATACACCACCTGCACACGCATTTAAAGTTTCTCTCCATCAGGAGTCATTTACCCCGAAAAATCTAATTTTAAAAATTTTCAAAACTTAATATTAAATAAAAAATTAAAAAATTATCATCATCATCATCATCATCATCATCATCATCATCATCATCATCCAATACAGACGACAACCTTTATCTCGCATGCGGTAAAAGCGTCGATCCATTTGGACAGCTACCAACAATCAAAAGCCAGGCTGCTTCTTCAACAGGGTGGAAACTTGTTGAAGTCTCCCACTGTGCGTGCGCCTTGTGGAAAAGCATGAGCTGTCAAACATCTTCTCAGAGGGCCCGGTAGCTCAGTTGGTAGAGCACTGGACTTGTGATCGGAAGGTCGCAGGTTCGAATTCGGCCCGGGAAGGACACGGGTCAACGTTATGTGCAGACCCAGAGCTAGAGACGGAAGCCATATCCCACCCCCGTGTCACCACAATGGCACGTAAAAGACCTCGGGCATTCTGCCATAAGTGCAGATGGCTGATACGCATACACTTGTGTTTCTCAAATTAAAACCTCAAATTATCATATCACCCATATTATAGGACAGTAAGCATTCTCTCTTTCCTTTTTACATTTTCTCAGTCTGAATACACACCTTGAACCTGCCGCATCTGTCAAAAGAGATCCACAGTGAAAGATTCTTGTGTGCTACAGCAAACGAAAGCGACTGAAAGAAGACAGCGTAGTCGTTTGGCAGCTCGGGTTTTTATAGAGTGCGCAGCTGGAGCTGCGGTGTTGGATTGGTTGAAATTGAGATTTGTTGTGATTTCAACGAATCAGACCCCGCAGTTTGCTCTCTCCCGTTTGGGTGGCACACACTTTTCGCTCGTGTCCCTCAGCCCTGCATGCAACTGAGATTATAAACAAAAAAGAAAAATAATAGAGAAAAAAAACCTCTGACCTTGCCAGATGTCTTGATGTCCTTGAAAAGACAGAAGAAGATGACGACCCAGGTGGCCAGGAGGCACAACATCAGCTGCCACCGGATCTCCCCCAGGCTTTCTATACCCTCTGTTGCCTGCAGCACGTTCCGTCTGCACGTGAACAACGGTCAATTGTGTGTGTTACTAAAAATAGGACACAGAGAGGGCGAGTAAAGGGGAAGACAAAGACATTGAGGGAGTGTGTGTTCAAACGAAAACAAGTCGCGTGAGGCGAAATTACTACATTTAGTCAAGCTGTCGAACTCACGGAATGAAACTGAACGCACTGTAGTTTTTCACCAAGACAGTACAGCTTCGTCAATCCCCGCGTGAAGGAAATCGCTCACCTTCCACGTGCAAAACGCAGTGAAATTAACACGCCAGAATAGCGCAGTAGCGTATTGCGCTAAGCAGGAAAGCGCGCTTTTCTGTATTCTTGTTAACTTTCGGAGCTTGTTTTGAATACAACCTATCATATCTATATGTTTTTGGAATCAGGAAATGATAAAGAATAAGATGAAATCATTTTTGGATCGATTTCTTAAATTTTTATCGTAAGACTAATTAATCTATTTTCGTTAATTGTGATCCCAGTAAGAGTAAACATGACATATGTATGTATTTTTAGATTCAGAATATGATGAGGAATACGATGCAATCAATTTTAAATCTGTTTGCAAAAAATCGATTTTAATGACAACTTTAATTAGCAAACTCATTATTTAATTTTTAAGCCTCCAAGCTGAAATGCAATACCAAAGTCTGGGCTTCGTCGAAGATTACTTGACCAAAATTTCAATCAATTTGGTTAAAAAATAAGAGCGTGACAGTGCCGCCTCAACTTCTACGTAAAGCCGGATATGACGTCATCAAAGCTTTTTATCAAAAAAATGAAATAAAACATCTGGAGATACCATACTCAGGATCTCTCATGTCAAGTTTTATGAAGATCAGTCCAGTAGTTTTCTCTGAATCGCTCTACACACACACACACACACACACACAGACACACACACACATACACCACGACCCTCGTCTCGATTCCCCCCTCAACGTTAAAACATTTAGTCAAAACTTGACTAAATGTAAAAATAGAGAGAGAGAGAGAGAGAGAGAGAGAGAGAGAGAGAGAGAGAGAGAGAGAGAGAGAGAGAGAGAGAGAGAGAGAGAGAGAGAGAGAGAGAGAGAAAATCAGAATCAGAATGTTTTATTCACGAAAACACATGTTTATAGTGAAAGGGTGTTGTGGGGTTGGGATGTCGAAGTACAAAGCTTTTTATATACCGCAGCATGCACGATCGCGCAAAGTTCTCGCTACTGGAAGTCCGATAGATCTAGCGAGTCCACTGCATTTTTCAGAGTCAGGGATACCTTGACTCACACTGCACACCAATACCATGCATCATAACATCATGATTTGATCAGTCCTTCAGTCTGTTGTTTTTTTCCGTCTGGTGACAGATATTGTAAGTCAATAAAACGTGCGTGACGGCCCTTTTCAGCATTAGACAGTCCAAGAATGAAAAAAAAAACACCGGTGCTTGACACTGTTCATCCTAAGTAAAAGCGGACTACTCGAGACACTATTCTCAGATCTTCTTCCAGTTCTTCTTTGTACAACTCAGCGTACCGATCTTTGCTGATCGGGGGAAATGTCCGAAGACACGACATGGCATGTTTCTGAGGCTTGGTCATGCTGTCTGACTGATCGAAGAACCAGCGCTTACGATCTGTTTTGAAATCATACATGAGCACAACATCATCACTTTTGGAGTGCCAATATGTTTTTCAAGTACAACAGTATCAAAAGATTCATTTCTTCTTCTATCGCGGAGAAGTCTTTGTTTACGGCGGTCTCTCAGTTCACTAACCAGTAGCTTGATGTGTCTGATGTCAATACCTCTTTCAGACTTTATCTTTTCCATGTGTGCCAGACTCTCGCTGTTGTCGTCTGTCTGATTTACCGCACTGTCATGCGAGCAGTCTTTGGTCTGCCAACCACTTGCGCCCAAACACATGGTGTCGTCTTTATTGTTTACATGTTCCTCTCCACTGCGCCTAGGAGAGAGAGAGAGAGAGAGAGAGAGAGAGAGAGAGAGAGAGAGATAGAGAGAGAGAGAGAGAGAGAGAGAGAGAGACTGTGTGTGTGTATGTGTGTGTGTGTGTGTAAGTGCGTGCGACCGTGCGTGCGCATGTTCGTCTTTCAGTGAGTTTTTGGTTTCATTCGCAAGAGTTCTGTTCAGAACATATACTTAATTTTTGTTATCGCACACACACAAACACACACACACATACACACACACACATACACACACATACGTGTATAAGGTCACAAATGAGGACTTGCTAATACACACATTCACACAATGGATAGTGCGTTTGTAGTGCACTTGCACTACAACGGCACTGGGCGCAGTGCCTTTGTAGTGCACTTGCACTACAACGGCACTGAGTGCAGTACTCGCTCCGGCATCGACGAATTTTACACTAAAAAAGGCACAAAATTTGACCTATTTCGTCGCCTATAGAGGACGGAAAGAATGTCATTTTGAACATTGTTATGACATTCTTTCCGTCAAATTGAGGCATGTACTTTCAGGAAATATACCCCATCCCCATCCCCATTTTTTTCAAATTCTCCATTTGTTACCAAGTGTGTACAGATTTTTTCCTCATTTGTATAGATGTACACGCCCACACACACATACACACACACATACACACACACACACGCAAGAAGGGAACATTAACCTTACATCCAAAACTCCACGACGGATGACTCTGACGTCACCGCAACCTCTGACGTGTTGCCCATAACCGACGTCATTGTCGTCGTGAGGTTTGTCAGTGTGACGTTCAAAACTGACGTCACGTTACCTTCAATGACGTCACGAAACCCTACAGGGACGCAATGGTTTGTGTTCCACCAATTGTCGCATGTTGCCCAAGGGAGAGAACCACTGAAGGACATTGCCATGTAGTATAGGGCCCAAGAGATGATGACGTTATAATACAACGCTACTATTGACGTCAGAACCACCATTCCGTAGCCAATGCCTGCATTCGTAAAAAAACAAAAGCAAAAACTATTAAATATGGATGAAACCTGGGTCGTTATCTTGGAGTAGTAGATTTCTGACACAGAGTCAAATGTTTTATTTGATACACACATACACCTTCATGCTTTACCATGAGTTATTTATTCGCCTTTTTGATCACGTTGATATATGAATGTTTTCACATTTCTACATTTATCATCATTTGCTACCAGTCAGCACATTAGAATCAACGGGTGTATTACTTGCTATCACAATAATATTCAAAGCGATCATGTTAGAGGGTCACCTTAAATCAGTGTTGGTTGGTCAGATGATACTCCCATGATGCACCACAATGGTAGAACTTGATTTATTTGTTCATTGCTAAATTACAGAACTCAACATTGTTAACTAACCATTTGAAGTCTCAGGAACTAATTCCAAGTATTATTAAAAATACACACATCGTTTCTCCACAGTTTGTACACAAAGGGACGCAATCTGGACCTACCTTTGAACAAAGGGCACATAATCCACACTCTCCCGGGTCCCAGGTTGGAGTACTGGCAGATGGACATCTCCAAGAGGAAAAGGGGAACCCCACAGATCACCATGGCAATCAGGAAAGGAATTAGAAAAGCCGCTGAAATAAAAATGTTGCTCTTGTGAACATGTAGACTGAGTGGCAGGATGGTTGGGTGTGGATGGAGAAGGAGGAAGGGGGTAGTCTGGATATACAAAGTTGGTTTTGCCTTAATAGAGAATGAGTGTGTGTATTTGTGCGCGCGCGCGTGTGTGTGTGTGTGTGTGTGTGTGTGTGTGTGTGTGTGTGTGTGTGTGTGTGCGTGTGTCTGTCTGTCTGTCTGTCTGTCTGTCCTGTGTGTTTGTCTGTCTGTCTGCATCCGCATCCATGTCTGTCTAATCAAGGAAAGCATAATGAAATAGTACAGTTCAGTGGGAGTTTATGCATGTGCACGAATGCTACCACTTTCAGAGGTGTACGTGTCTCTGTAACTGTGCTTCATTTTAGGAGTTCAACGTCTCCTTTCATAGGCGTATACATAGTCTGCTCAGTGCATGTTCTCCAAATTCATTCCCCAGTCTTTTAAAAACTGATCAAGGGTTTGCTCAAAAGAGACAGACAGGCGTGGTTCATTTAAAGATACGATACCGATAAATGCAATGCCTGGCGGTGACCTTTCTTTTTTTTCATTTTTTTTTCATTACTTTATTGTCCCATCGCTGGGAAATTTGGGTCGCTTCCTCCCAGTGTAAAGCTAGCAGCAACAGAGTCGCGCTTACGATTAATTGTCTACTACTGATATGTTGAAGTCGCCAAGACAAGCTTCGTTCTCGAAATTCTTTGTCACTGCCTCCGAAGACACGCAGAGGAAGTGACAGAATTTTACCTGACACCATTATTCACGTTATGTCGTATTTTCGAACTATATTTAGCTTTTGACACCTGAGATTTCATTTCGAAGGAAAGGGTTTATCGTCGATATCGTATGTTTTTAAAATTGATGAAAAAACGAATTACTGCGACCATAAGTCAAAGCACTATGTT
>NC_090254.1:42680320-42787820 GCF_037325665.1 Littorina saxatilis | reverse complement strand
GGTCATACACGTACAATTCCACTCGTACAAAAAACACGAGTGTACGTGGGAGTTTCAGCCCACGAACGCAGAAGAAGAAGAAGAAGAGCATCATGTCACTGAACCTACCCCAGATCTATTTGGATTTACATGGGTTAAGAGCATCATGTCACTGAACCTACCTCACATCTGACTTGGATTTACTTGGGTTTAAGAGCATCATGTCACTGAACCTACCCCAGATCTGACTTGGATTTACATGGGTTAAGAGCATCATGTCACTGAACCTACCCCACATCTGACTTGGATTTACATGGGTTAAGAGCATCATGTCACTGAACCTACCCCACATCTGACTTGGATTTACATGGGTTAAGAGCATCATGTCGCGGAACCTACCCCACATCTGACTTGGATTTACATGGGTTAGGAGCATTATGTCACTGAACCTACCCCACATCTGACTTGGATTTACATGGGTTAAGAGCATCATGTCACTGAACCTACCTCACATCTGTCTTGGATTTACATGGGTTAGGAGCATTATGTCACTGAACCTACCCCACATCTGTCTTGGATTTACATCATATCACTGAACCTACCCCACATCTGTCTTGGATTTACATGGGTTAAGAGCATCATGTCACTGAACCTACCCCACATCTGACTTGGATTTACATGGGTTAAGAGCATCATGTCACTGAACCTACCCCACATCTGTCTTGGATTTACATGGGTTAAGAGCATCATGTCACTGAACCTACCTCACATCTGACTTGGATTTACTTGGGTTAAGAGCATCATGTCACGGAACCTACCCCACATCTGTCTTGGATTTACATGGGTTAAGAGCATCATGTCACTGAACCTACCCCACATCTGTCTTGGATTTACATGGGTTAGGAGCATTATGTCACTGAACCTACCTCACATCTGTCTTGGATTTACATCATATCACTGAACCTACCTCACATCTGACTTGGATTTACATGGGTTAGGAGCATTATGTCACTGAACCTACCCCACATCTGACTTGGATTTACATGGGTTAGGAGCATTATGTCACTGAACCTACCCCACATCTGACTTGGATTTACATGGGTTTAAGAGCATCATGTCACTGAACCTACCTCACATCTGTCTTGGATTTACATGGGTTAAGAGCATCATGTCACTGAACCTACCTCACATCTGACTTGGATTTACTTGGGTTTAAGAGCATCATGTCACTGAACCTACCCCAGATCTGTTTGGATTTACATGGGTTTAAGAGCATCATGTCACTGAACCTACCCCAGATCTGACTTGGATTTACATGGGTTAAGAGCATCATGTCACTGAACCTACCTCACATCTGACTTGGATTTACATGGGTTTAAGAGCATCATGTCACTGAACCTACCCCAGATCTGTTTGGATTTACATGGGTTAAGAGCATCATGTCACTGAACCTACCCCACATCTGACTTGGATTTACTTGGGTTAAGAGCATCATGTCACTGAACCTACCTCACATGTGACTTGGATTTACTTGGGTTTAAGAGCATCATGTCACTGAACCTACCTCACATGTGACTTGGATTTACTTGGGTTTAAGAGCATCATGTCACTGAACCTACCTCACATCTGACTTGGATTTACATGGGTTTAAGAGCATCATGTCACTGAACCTACCTCACATGTGTCTTGGATTTACATGGGTTAAGAACATTATGTCACTGAACCTACCCCACATCTGTCTTGGATTTACATGGGTTAAGAGCATCATGTCACTGAACCAACCCCACATCTGTCTTGGATTTACATGGGTTAAGAGCATCATGTCACGGAACCTACCCCACATCTGACTTGAATTTACATGGGTTAAGAGCATCATGTCACTGAACCTACCCCACATCTGTCTTGGATTTACATGGGTTAAGAGCATCATGTCACTGAACCTACCCCACATCTGTCTTGGATTTACATGGGTTAAGAGCATCATGTCACGGAACCTACCCCACATCTGTCTTGGATTTACATGGGTTAAGAGCATCATGTCACTGAACCTACCTCACATCTGTCTTGGATTTACATGGGTTAAGAGCATCATGTCACTGAACCTACCTCACATCTGTCTTGGATTTACATGGGTTAAGAGCATCATGTCACTGAACCTACCCCACATCTGACTTGGATTTACATGGGTTAAGAGCATCATGTCACTGAACCTACCCCACATCTGTCTTGGATTTACATGGGTTAAGAGCATCATGTCACGGAACCTACCCCACATCTGTCTTGGATTTACATGGGTTAAGAGCCTCATGTCACTGAACCTACCCCACATCTGTCTTGGATTTACATGGGTTAAGAGCATCATGTCACGGAACCTACCCCACATCTGTCTTGGATTTACATGGGTTAAGAGCATCATGTCACGGAACCTACCCCACATCTGTCTTGGATTTACATGGGTTAAGAGCATCATGTCACTGAACCTACCCCACATCTGTCTTGGATTTACATGGGTTAAGAGCATCATGTCACTGAACCTACCTCACACCTGTCTTGGATTTACTTGGGTTAAGAGCATCATGTCACTGAACCTACCTCACATGTGACTTGGATTTACTTGGGTTTAAGAGCATCATGTCACTGAACCTACCTCACATCTGACTTGGATTTACATGGGTTTAAGAGCATCATTTCACTGAACCTACCCCACATCTGTCTTGGATTGACATGGGTTAGGAGCATATCACCAAAAACAACCTCAGATCTGTTGGGCTTTTCTCGATGTGTGAGCTTGTCTTTAATTCAAACACAACTTATGTATATCTTTTGGATTCAGGAGAGGATAACGCATACGATGCAATCATTTTTAAGACTGTTAGTCAAAAATCAGTTGTAATCCCAGTTTTTTTTGTAAACAAAGTTTAAAATCAATTTTAAAGCTTCCGAGCCGAAATGCAATACCATAGTCCGGACTGAGTTAAAGAATGGTTGACCAACATTTTAATTAATTTGATGGCGAAATGAGGTCGTGTCAGAGCTGCCTCAACTTTTGTAAAAAGTCGGATATGACGTCATCAAAGACATTTTCAAAAAGTGAGGAAAAGGTCTGAGGATATCGTCTATATATGAAGCCTGTAGATGTGTCCATATTTCTAGGAATAGCTCATACACACACACACACACACATG
The DNA here is from genome assembly GCF_037325665.1 of Littorina saxatilis. Classification (NCBI taxonomy): domain Eukaryota; kingdom Metazoa; phylum Mollusca; class Gastropoda; order Littorinimorpha; family Littorinidae; genus Littorina; species Littorina saxatilis. The sequence goes on along the minus strand of NC_090254.1, from coordinate 42,784,656 downwards.
ACGCGCGCGCGCGCGCGCACGCACACACACACACACACACACACACACACACACACACACACACGCGCGCGCATTCACGCACGCACACGAACACACACACACACGCACACATACACGAACACACACAAGCACATACATACACACCGTGCACCCACACATGGCACACACACACACACGCATGCACACACGCACATACACACGCACGCACCAAACACGCACATACGCCACCACCCTCGTCTCGTTTCCCAGTAATTACATTCTGACTGATTTCTATGTATAGTGAGAATTTGTGTGAACATTACATTGTTTAAGAGACACCAGTGGGTGTGGGAGGAAGGAATTCTCTACCATGTGGGATGAACTCCTGATAAGCTGTTAGGTTTTTTTTAAAAGGCGAACACGTGCTGGTTTCGGGAACGCTTTGTAAACTGTACTCTGTATGATCGAATATCATACGGCGGGAAAATGTGGCCTCAATTTTCTTTTCATACACAACTCTCTCTCCCACAACTCTCTCTCTCTCTCTCTCTCTCTCTCTCTCTCTCTCTCTCTCTCTCTCTCTCTCTCTCTCTCTCTCTCTCTCTCTCTCTCTCTCTCTCTCTCTCTCTCTCACATTGATACAGTTTATAAACGAGTTTCTAGGAACCTTTTCTTACTTAACAAGCTCTGGTGCGTTGTTTCTGTGGATGCCCTCAAAATGTTTTTCCACGCACACTGTCTCTCTCACATTTGCTATGCATCTACTGTCTGGTGCAATGCCAGTGATGTTCATATAAAGAAAATAAACACACTTCACAAGAGAGGTGTAAAGTTATTAAACCGAGATCCCAATATGACTACTCAAGAAAAATACACTCAACTGAACATTCTTCCGCTACATCAGCAGTTCTTTTTAAATGCTAGTGTTTTCATGTTTAAAATGTACAACCATGAAACACCTTCATACATCCAAGACCTGTTTGAGCGTCCTCCTGGTAGAGCGAGGCTTTTGAATTATACGCTACCGCTCCCACGCATTGATTTGTATAAATCTAGTTTATCCTACTGGGGATCGCTTGTGTGTAATATACTTCCAATGTACTGTAAAACATGTCAAACCCTTTCATCTTTTAAAAAAAATGTTCGAAAATATCTTTGTCAAAAATAATTCTCTCCCTACGCTTTAAAATCATAACTGTTACTGCATAACATCTTAATCATCATTTTATTAATCAATGAACCACGTTATTATAACCAGTGTTTTGTTACTTTTAACCTGATTACAAATTCTTAGTTAATTAGTTATTCGTTTGGCTGTTCAATACATGTTATATAAATATATAATTGTAATGTATAATGTCATGTATGTCTAAAAGGGACAGGTTGGAAGATTAGGCATTGCCTAAAACCTTTATCCCTTTGTATTAAAGTTTTGAATCTGAACCTGAATCTCTCTCTCTCTCTCTCTCTCTCTCTCTCTCTCTCTCTCTCTCTCTCTCTCTCTCTCTCTCTCTCTCTCTCTCTCTCTCTCTCTCTCTCTCTCTCTCTCTGGTATTACGATAATATATCATTTATTGCATGAAATTGTTGCGAATCTACTCACCTGAGCGATTCACCACCAATGACTTAGTGTATGTTATTTTTTTGACAATGTATACAGTTTGATTAGAAAGGGAATTCTGTGAATTAATAATCTATTCAAATAGAGTGTATTATCATTATAATCATTATTAGTAGTACGCACAACAGCGTTCACATGCAAAGAAAAAATATAAAAAAATTAAAAAAATTAAGAAAGGTTAGTTGCTCGAATGTTCAATTTTATATCAATCGAATCACACACACACACACACACACACACACACACACACACACACACACACACACACACACACACACACACAGAACACACACATATATATATATATATACACACACACACACACCCGCACACACGCACGCACGCACGCACACACACACTGTCACAAAGATGTGACTAGGATATTTGTGATGTGAAACACGTCGTGATTTTAACCTCCCTAAAGATTGAATTGCGATGGTAGGGACAGGTTAGAAGGTTGTCACGGGTTTCGTTACATAGCTGGAATGTAAAGGTTAGTGTATGCAAAGTGCACTAAATTCTAGTGTGAAGTTTAAAGAGAATTCTTGTTGTGATTGTATTACGGTTTTTGTTGGGAAATTCTTGAACATAAATGTTGTTACGCATTTAGTGTTAATAATGGATTACGTGATTCATGGATTAAGTAGAGCTTGGATATTGACTGTGGACGGAATGTGAATGTAGAATGAACGAGAGAGATGATACATGACTGTTTAGGAAGAGGAGATGGTTTAAGAGAATGCTGTATTAAGACTTGGGTTAATTCTTTAGGAGTTTCCATGAGGAGTGTCCATGAGGGTGTACGATGGACGGACCTCACACGAGAGAATGCGTGGTGATGGTGGCGAAAGAGACCACATCGGCGCAGATGGCTGGACGGGGGAGTCCCTATCGTTACCGGTCGTAGAGACGACGGTTCTTCTCGCTAACGGCGAAAGTGTTTTTCGGGGAGAAACGTGAAAGGTGCATGTTAGCATCTATAAGGAGAGTTTCTGGGAAATCATCATCTACATGGATTCAGCGGCACAAGGATGTGTAAATGACAACATGCAGTGAGCCGTGATACGAACTCGTGAGTGTCTGTCAACACCTTATCTTGTGCAGTAATCTATTATTGAGATAGTATCTTTATATCATTTAATCACATGTTTGGAGTGATTGCGATAAGATTGTGTGAACTGTGTGTTCGAGAGGTGGATTGGTATTAATGTATTGAAGTGAAGAATTGTGTTGTAATTTGTGAGGAATTAATAAGTCTGCATCCTCCCAAATTCTGTGTTTGAAGTGTGAAGTGCGAAGAGTGAAGAGTCAGTTTAATTAGATAGGGCAGAACACGAATACATAACAGTAACTCCTTTATTCGCACCATAATCCACTTCATGACACACACACACACACACACACACACACACACACACACGCACACACGCACACACACACACACACACGCACACACACCCACACACACACACACACACACACACACACACACACACACATAGCCTACACACACACAAACTAATGGATACAGAAAGGTTACTTTCTGGAATGTTTAGATTTTGACAAAACAAAACATTCAAATTACGTCGACCAAATGGTCTTTATATTCTTGTGTCTGTTTCGTCAAGGACGTAAACTGGCATTTAATCCTCTGTCACAAATTTAACTTGCAGACATTTTTACAGCATCTAGTCAAACTTACAACAAAACACATGGTTTTAACAATGCTTCCACGGAACAAACAAACAAAGGTAAATTATGTCCATATCACTCGAATCTTACACACACACACACACACACACACACACACACACACACACACACACACACACACACACACACACACACACACACTCATGGATACAGAAATAACGATATCATTTTAACACAAACTTACCTGGTGTCTGGCGTACCCAAAATTCACCAAAAGAATTTAAAATTCCCAGAGGACACAATTTGTTCCCGTGGAAGAATAGCCGACAAATGTGCTATGCTAACTTAATAGTTCTGTCCCCAGGCAGGTTAGAAAAAGTGGAACACTCTTTCACTCTCATCCAAGTGTGACCGCCGACGTATACCGTCGGTTGTTCCCTTTCGCGGCCTCCGACGACAGTGATAGGCGTGGTTGGGTAGCAAGGCACTGTCGAAATAAATCAGTTCCAGCTGAAGGAAAACGATGATTTTAGCACTGCATAAGCATATTCAGGTGTACTCCAAAACCCAAGGTCCAAGAAAAAAAATCAATGTTTCCGATTCCCTGACCGTATTTTTTCTCAAACCCGAGAACTATTTTGTTACCCTCAATAATGTATAATCATTTAGAATGACAAAACTCGATGTTGCGGACTTTTCCAGGACATTTACTGTGCTGCTCGTATTGCTGACAGGCGGCGCTTCTGGGCTACTTTTTTTTTTTTTCCTTGTAAAATTAATAGGCGGTGAGCATCCTTCTTCATTGGTCTTTTTTTTTCTTTTTTCTTTTTTAACTCCAACTCACGAAACATGGACATTTTCTATTTACAATGGAAATATTCCTTATATTTACAATTACATTTTTGTACTTAATATTTGAAACTAAAAAATTACAAACACTGATCCCCGACAAGTTATCTTTCTAAATTTACTAACACACATAATATTACGTGATTTACAAAATTTCTCTTTTTTTTTTTACAACAACTTGTGTCTTGATAGCCAAATATTTAAACTTAATCCTTAATCCAACCTTTTCCTCTATCCAATTTTCTATCTTCGTCCAAAACAACTTTACCGGTATACACTCATAAAAAAAATGTTCAACAAAATCAACTTCCGTACAACATATACAACATCTGTTATTCTCCCTGACTTGCATTTTACATAATAAAATATTTGTTAGATACATGTTATGTACAATTTTCCATTGCAATTCTCTTAACCTCACTTCTTTAGAAACATAGGCAAGGGTCCACATTTTCTCATCTACTTGTACACCAAACTTCCTCAACCAAAAATTATATACACTGGGCTACTTTTTGTTTCCAACACTTGAGAGATGCAGCGCCATGAAGCGCATTCACTCACTTTGATTTAATTAATTTCCACATTTGTTTTGAGTTGTCGAGCAAATCGCGCCATGTGCGTTCAGCGCTATCCCTAGATCTTTCGGATTCGTCAAATTCGCCAGAAACTTTTGGTTTTTGTGTACATGTACCCCCAGAGGGGACCGGCACGGTGGCCTAGTGGTAAGGCGTCCACCCCGTGATCGGGAGGTCGTGGGTTCGAACCCCGGCCGGGTCATACCTAAGACTTTAAAATTGGCAATCTAGTGGCTGCTCCGCCTGGCGTCTGGCATTATGGGGTAATTAGTGCTAGGACTGGTTGGTCCGGTGTCAGAATAATGTGACTGGGTGAGACATGAAGCCTGTGCTGCGACTTCTGTCTTGTGTGTGGCGCACGTTATATGTCAAAGCAGCACCGCCCTGATATGGCCCTTCGTGGTCGGCTGGGCGTTAAGCAAACAAACAAACAAACCCCCAGAGGGGTTTTATAGTGATAAATCTTTGACTCGACTCAACAAAACTTGTCTTGTCTGTCTGTCTGACTGTCTTTCTGTCTGTCTGTATGTCTGTCATGTTGCTTGTTTGTCTGTCAATCTGACATAGAAAATTGCCTGTTCTGGATCAATAGAACAGGAACATCTTTTCCACAGTACACTCGTTCATTGAACGTTCAGGCCACTTTGGGCAGAATAAATGCTCTACAAGCCGGACAACAACTTTAACTTCTGCACATCTCCTACCCATCCCTCTTCTTTTATTCATCTTCTTTCCCTCCTTCCTTCCTTTTACTGTCTTTCTTTATAATCATTATGCAACGTTTATTACGTTATTAATAGATTTGGTTTATTGAGACAAATTGTTCAGCCGTTACCGCCTTATGTTGTACTGTCATGCAGGAACACCACTATAAGCTTCTAGCTTGTTGCTGTTTCTGTGAACTTTGTATACATGTCATGATTGTAACCTTTGTTAAAATAAACTTATGTTTAAAACAATAGATGCAGTCTGTCAAGAAATTATTGAGAATTTTGCCTCTGAATTTAAACAAGTGGTATATGTTAAATAACACAGACAAGTCACGGTATATCATATATCAATGTAAAGCTTATTAATTGCTCTATCTGAAAAACATAGTAGGTTTGTGAATTATCTCCCTTTGGTCCAACCAAACGATAGTTATTGACATTTTTTTAGACAAAAAAGCGGGTTTTTTAGAGAGAAAAAAAACTTGTGTTTTTTCACAACTTTAAATAGAGCAATTTTAAAATAAAAGGTTGTAATTACAGCCTATGACATCCTTCTCCGTAGACAAACCTACCTTTTGAGCCGATTATGCGAAAACACGCGCGCATAATATAAACAAGAGATGTGACCCAAATTTTCGACAAAAAATGACCACGGGTGACTGTACTTAGCGTTGTACTCTGGTGAACGGCTCAGATCATGGGTAATAATTATTAACACCTTCACATTTAAATGCTTATTTTATAGCCATCCATTGAATTGAGAAGAAAACAAAGCATACTAAACTGCTAAGCATGAATCAAACAATAAGACAAGTCGCGTAAGGCGAAAATACAATATTTAGTCAAGTAGCTGTCGAACTCACAGAATGAAACTGAACGCAATGCCATTTTTCAGCAAGACCGTATACTCGTAGCATCGTCAGTCCACCGCTCATGGCAAAGGCAGTGAAATTGACAAGAAGAGCGGGGTAGTAGTTGCGCTAAGAAGGATAGCACGCTTGTCTGTACCTCTCTTTGTTTTAACTTTCTGAGCGTGTTTTTAATCCAAACATATCATATCTATATGTTTTTGGAATCAGGAACCCACAAGAAATACGATGAAAGTGTTTTTAAATTGATTTGGACAATTTAATTTTGATAATAATTTTGATATATTTAATTTTCAGAGCTTGTTTTTAATCCGAATATAACATATGTATATGTTTTTGGAATCAGCAAATGATGGAGAATAAGATAAACAAAAATTTGGATCGTTTTATAAATTTTTTAATTTTTTTACAATTTTCAGATTTTTAATGACCAAAGTCATTAATCAATTTTTAAGCCACCAAGCTGAAATGCAATACCGAAGTCCGGGCTTCGTCGAAGATTACTTGACCAAAATTTCAACCAATTTGGTTGAAAAATGAGGGCGTGACAGTGCCGCCTCAACTTTCACGAAAAGCCGGATATGACGTCATCAAAGACATTTATCAAAAAAATGAAAAAAACGTTCGGGGATTTCATACCCAGGAACTCTCATGTCAAATTTCATAAAGATCGGTCCAGTAGTTTAGTCTGAATCGCTCTACACACACACACACACAGACAGACAGACAGACACACACACACACACACACACACACGCACATACACCACGACCCTCGTTTCGATTCCCCCTCGATGTTAAAATATTTAGTCAAAACTTGACTAAATATAAAAATAAAAAGAACCAACAACATCGTTTTGTATGTGTGGGTAGTAAACACGTTTTATTTACAAAACACGGCGGAAAATGGCGACAAATTTGTTGCACAGCGACAGGTCACTTTCTTCAACCAAGGCCAGTACTTTCATACATGACAAAGGAAAGCAAATATGGCCTGAATAATAAAGTTATAGTGTTCCTTTGCGTGTCTGAGTGATAAACTGTTTTAACCAACTCTCTTCTGAAACGTAATTGCACTCAGCAGATTTGTCTTCCGCTCATAACTTTCGTGTCACACGGCGGTCTTTGCGACAAACAGATAGATCGCATTCTCGCAGAAAATCATTGACAACACAGACCAGTCATTTTTAGCATTGCATTTGGGAAGGGCTACTATTATAGTGTGTTTTAAGAAAGAAAAACATTATAGTATCGGCAGAACACGACCAAATGAGTTTTCGTGTCACAGCGTTATGGGCGTGAGATTTGTTAGACTTTTTGTTCTCACACTGTAGCAAAATCATTGACAACACAGACAAGTCAGTTTTAGCATAGACATTGGGAAGGGCTACTATTATAGTGTGTTTTAGGAAAGAAAAACATTATAGTATCGGCAGAACACGACCAAATGAGTTTGCGTTATGGGCGTGAGATTGGTTTTTTTCACACTGCAGATCATATCTCAAAAACTACTGAGTGGATCTTTATGAAATTTGATATGGATATTTTTGACTGGATTTTCTCATAGAAGGTTTTTCCGTTTATTGATAGGACAGTTTGATGACGTCATATTTTACCGTTTGCCAAAAGGTCGAGGCAGCACTTTCACAGTTACAGTTTTTCATCAATTTGATCGAATTTCTTATCACACAATCTCAGATCTAGGCCGGATTATGGGATTGCATTTCAGCTTGGTCACTTAAAGTTTTGTTATTGAAATGTTTGTTCGAAATATGTCATTTTTTCAAATTTTTAAAAACTAATATTTGAAACAGAAAATGTATATTGGTGTATTCCCTATTGCGTCCTGTATCTAAAACTATATAGTTTTGTTGTTTTGTATTGATAATTATGCTTAAAAATGAAGAAAACCGATAAATAACCACTATCTTTATTTATGAAAAAAGACACTTAAAAACAACTTCTATCTATTCCTTATCATTTTCTGATTCCAAATATATATAGTTTCATGGTGTTTGACGTTGAAAATATGCTCAAACTTAACAAACTCGGATCGTTGAATGGAAATTATACTTCCAAGCTCCAAAAGCACGTCATTTCAAGTGTGGAACACGCTCATGACGTCATACTGAAAGGTGATGAATTATGGCTTCACCTTGCGATGTTTCATTTCAAACATGGTAACATTTTTAAAGGGGTTTCTTTCTCAGATTTTTGTTTGCCCTCTGTCTGTCTCTCTATGTCTCCGTCTGTCTGACTGATTCAATTAAATGTGTAATTACTTAGTTTTGCAAAAGTCAAACTAAGTATGATATACCTAATTGATTCAGGTCTCTAAATTCTTATTGTAAAATTGTGAGTTTTATTCAAAACAAATTTAATTGGTGTTTTAAATTCAATAATGGGGCATGCTGTGATGAGCAGAAGAATGTGTGTTTACGAGCAGAAAAAGCCCATCAAAGTCAAGAATCGTGTTTTTCTTTTTCTATTTTCACCGTGTAGCGTCCTACAGACACTAAGCAACAGTGTGGTACCACTTACTAGTAGTTATCGTTAGATGTGGCTGTGATATCCACAGTTATCAGTCACAATGTCGAGAAAGGAGGAATCATATCAGATCGAGGCGTAAGCCGAGATCTGATATGTTTCCGCCTTTTGAGACATTGTGACTGATAAATGTGGATATCACAGCCACATCTAACGATAACGAATTTATTGCGTTTTGTTTTGGACAGTTTCATGCATCCTTTTTCAAAATAAACAAGACAGGCTCTTCTGTAAACCTCCCGTCGGTAGCTGCTAAGGAGTCTTCTTTGGGATCACCTCAAGGTCTCGGCCAACCAAAACTATGGCATACTCGTAGCAAAGCCGCCGAATGGTACCGTAAACCAAGAATAGTGACGTAAGAGAATAGAATGTGGTCTTTTGATTTGGAACGTGACGTGTTTCAGAACATCTTCTTGACAACTCGGATGGTCGTTTTCACTGAACGATGGACTTGAAGTGATCAGAATTTCAGAGAATTGTCTTTTACTTTCACAGAACTGTCCCTGCTGAAAGACTTGCGATTATGTAACAATGCGCGAGTCGCAATGATCCAGGTAGGAATTATGCACAGTGAATGTGACCTCTTCCAGTCTCTCTCCCTTTCATTCCCTCTGTTTTCTTCATCGAGTCGTCAAGTCAGTTACGTTTTAATCTCAGGGCTGGTGCGGTGTAAACCATTGTGCCTGCAGACACTTTTGCTTCTATCTCGCTAGGGGGTGAAATCTCTTTCAAATTGTAGTCAAAGTTATCCAGTTCTCACAAGTGTCTGCTGCTTGTGTCTCTTGTTGTTTTTCTGCTAAATTGCCATTCAATGCAACCCCCGTCGGTAAGACTTCAGATCCAATTTCTGGGACACATGACTGCGTACAAAAGATTGGGCATGCTTTTCTCTTTTTTGACGATTTGCCTTGTCGCTTGTTGTGTACTCAATTCTTCATCAAAGAAGGTTTATGGGAAATATCTCGCTCCACTGTTTTTGAAGTGACCGTCTAAAGATGGCGCCCATAAGTGATTAGTCACTTCCTGCGAGATATCACTTGGCTATGACGACTTCCTGCGATATATCAATTGATATAGGGTGCATGTTTGACCAATGGTTAGTTACAGTTTCGTCATGTGACCCGTAAAAACGCAATAAAGTGCAATATCTTGTACTTTGTTTTTGACGTCTGTGCAACACTTCATTGACCCATGATCTGAGCTGTTCACTCTGACAAAACCAGGACATTCAGTCTATTGCCAGTGGATTGAGTATGTTTAGGCCTAAAAAAAGAAAAAAGGTGTGGTTACGGTAACCCGACCTACCCTATTTTTAGGGGCCGACCCTATACATTTTTATTACATTTGTCAAAAAAACCACAAAAAACCCAAGAAAACGAGTGCAGAAAACGCAATGAAAGCGAAAGCGCTCGAGTCGCACACTTATTTCCCTGTCAAGTAGGTTTAATTTGTACACATTAGAAAAAAAAGTTAAAAAAAAAAAAGTGATTGCCTACCTTCCTACCCTATTTTTTTTGGCTATGTTACCGTAACCACACCTTTTTTTGTTTTTTGGCCTTAGCAAGTTTAGCAGTAAGCAAGATAATAAACAGCAGCACACTCTCTCGGCATGATGTCGGGAGTACGCGCGTATCCACGGCTGCAGCAAAGACGCAGACCGAGCGTCGCTACTTTCGCTTCCGATGGCTGCATGTGACGTCACAGCCAACGGCTTGCCGCAGCCGCGAGGATTTTGAAGTCTCGCGTAGCAGACGAATTTGGCCGCTTTTTGAGCATGCATTTTGTGTAAAATTAGACTGATGCAACACAAAACCTGTGATTTACTGTTCGGTTTTTGCATATTTAGATGCTTAACTATATCATTAAATCAACCCCAACTGCTTTAGCTGACCTTAAAAGACCCTGTTATGGTCCTTTAACTAAATGTAAAAAGGACTGATGAAGCCTGGATAATGTTTTTCTTGATTTGTCTAAATTCTGCTCATGATTATCACAGGTTAATCAAATGAATGATAGAAGTAAATACAAATGTACATGTCACTTGAAGGAATGAATTTCTTTTCGCCTAAAGAATTCCTGTGATAAACTAAGTTGTGAAGGGCGGTTGACCGTTCTACCTGGGGAGGGGTTGCATTATGTTGGTAGTATATATATATCATCTAATTTCAGTAAAACTTTGGTCACAAATTAAATCATACATTCAATGTTAAGGAACAATAAACATAGTGTGCAGAAATTGGTTTATTGATGTATGGCACACAGCTCCACAGTGTGGTTGTTTTTTTTACAAATTCAAACACAATGAACGCCAGAATGTTTTGAAACATAACTGTGCAACATGTCAACACTGTATCTATAATACTTCAAAAAACATCACAGGAAAACGCAAACTTTTTTTACGCGTCAAAATGAGAATGTCAAAATTGACACATCAACTGTGTAGAAATACGATATTGGCACTAATTACCACAACAAATTCAAAATGTTTGACAATATTGAGGCATTTCTGTATTAAAATAACACATTATGGAATGGAAAATAGATTTTTTGTAAAAATTCCAGGTAGTACTGCCACCTTAAAGTTGATTTGAAAACAAAAAAAATATATTTATTTTTTAAACTTTTTTAATTTTAATTTTAATTTTAATTTGTTTGTGTGAAAGAAACTTCTTGAGGTGTGACTCTAAACACATGCCCCCTAAAAAAACAAGGTTTTTGTAAAAAAAAATAATTTTGAAATGAATAAAAATTGATTTTGGCAACTGTCTGTTTGTGACTGACACTGGGCGATTATCCCCCCCTTATGTTGCAATTTTCCAGAGAATGTGCAATACTAAATGTGAGAACATTTTTGTTTCTGACTACACATACCATGTCATGAGACAATTTGATGTCAAATCATTGTACCCTTTTCGAGACAACGGAACTCATTTTCTAGGCTTCTTATGGAGCCAGACCCTGTGGTCTATAGATGTTGATTGAAGGCTCAAGGGGTTAAGGTCTAGCTTTAGCCATATGCAGCATCTTTCTCAATGGCTCAAAGCAAGTTACGACCTAAATCAACGTCCGCAAGTTTCTGGACTTCCTGTCTCAGATCCATTCTGTTGACGCCATCATTGCCAAGAGCTTGCAGAATGCTCTGAACTTTTACTTCCGCTGGGCACTCTTGCTGCCACGTCATCAAACAGGCGTAGATTTGATTAGTCACTGTCCTCTCCTCGTCTCTCTTATGTTGGATCACAACCTGCGCCCTTGCTGTTTTCCACCCTGGCAGCGTGGAGATGAACATTGTCCACTCTGAGCCAAGCTGGCTGCTAAGGTACAAGAAGATTTTACCTGAAAAAAGTAAAATGGTCGTCAGACGAAGGGAGGTTACTGCGGCAGACCCGGTATAAACCAACTATAACACGCAGTTGCATACACAATAGAGAATAGAGTAACGGGAGATACCACTGTCGGCTCCTCTTGTTCTATACTCTATGCATACACATGCACTCGAAATTTGGTGTGAATGCGGAGTTACCGAAGATTCGGCGACGTAACTGACCGTTCGGCCATCTTTTAAGAATGCAATGCGAGCATGCATATATTATAATATGCATGTCTACGTCTGTCGAGTAGTTTCGAGCAGTGAAAGAGTTCCTTCAATCTTGAGTAGTTTGAAGTGACACCTATGCCTTAGCGGATTATGACTGTATTCAGCTATTCGGCAGAAAAACAAACGAAGCAGAAAAAACGGTTTTTCTGCATTATTTCCGAATAATGTCATTATCCGCCGAAGCATCGTTTTTTCCTGCAGAAAAACGGTTTTTCCGCAGAATAATGTTTACATATTTTTCTGCAGCATTATTGCGATTAACTTTTTCTTCGGAATAATCTGTGACAGTTTTTCTGCAGAAAAAACATCGTTCTTGTAAAGTAGCGTTTGTATCCGTCTCCCCCCGGGATATAATTATATAATAGCTTGCTCCACAGGGGACCAATCAGAAGGCGTGTGGTCATTCACTCCCATTCATTCATTAGGCGCTTAGTGTTTTTTGAGTAATTTTGGGACAAGTCCATCTCTCAACAGAGGCTGATCTCACGTCCCCAATATTAAAATGAGCAAGTACAAAATGCTGCAGAAAAAATGTAAGAAGTTTTTCCGCAGTAGTAAAACAACAGCACCGTTGTTTTACTGCAGCATTCTTTATTTCAATTTTCCTGCAGTAAAATGTTTTTCTGCAGAATAACTGAATAAAGTCATAATCCGCTAAGGATACCTATATTAAGCTAAATTAATTCAGCAAAGAATTCACTCTCTCAGCTGACAAAAAATGATTTTGTACCATACGAAAGCCTAGACAGACATGTGACCCTCCACCACGGAATCAGTCGGATGTCACCTCGCAGGGTCCTGTGCTAGGCCTAATATACGTCCGGGGGGTGTAAGGTATCAGTGTGAGGATCACCTTAGACACAGGCTTATAACTCAAAAAGTGTTCGCTCTTTTCTAAAACGGTTTTCACTACTGAATAGAGTTTCAAAATCTCTTTAAGAAAATGTAAAAATATGAAAATCATGCAAAGGTGACATGCGACTCATTCCGTGGTGGAGGGTCACATACATCTGTGGCAGTGAAAATGACCGTGTAAGGACCAAGAAGCCTCATTCACAACCCACGCACGCTCAGCTTACGTCTGATCAGTTCCCCGTCGTGCTCGTCAGCCATCGTCACATCTGACTGTTTGAAGATTTCTGCAATAAACATTGAGACGGAAAGATGCATAGAAACCAAAACAAGCTTTATTGCGACATTTTGAATATTTTCTACTGATAAATCGATGAAACCACCGTTCATTACAGAGTGATAGTGGTTGTGCCAGACGCACAATAGAAACGCTCACGGTACGGTGTTGTGAGGGGGAAGGGCTCCGAGTATGGGCCTTTTTTCATGCTGACGATTTGCTTTTTTTCTCACGAAGAGGTTTTATTGTGTGCTTAGTGGTTTTCCTCTGTACAGTTAACAATAAACCTAATTAGAGCGAATTAGCTTTGATAGATACACAACAAGCATGCAAGGGAAATAATGGTTTGTGTAATTTCTGTGTCAATTCACGTGGTTGCTCCCCTTGGCTATTCGATAACTTGACATTCTGACATCACACCAATCTCAATTAAAAAAATGTACTACATAATGATACACACACACACACACACACACAAACACACACACACACACACACACACACACACACACACACACACACACACACACATCAGGGGCGGATCAGTTCATTTTATGGAGGGGGGGGGGGGGTTCCAAAAGTAGGGGAAGGGCTCCTAATATGGACCACTTTTTGTTTCATGATGATAACTAGCTTGTTTTCTTGCGAAGAAGTTTCATTTTGTGTTTGATAGTCCTTCTCTCTTAGGTTAAGCGTTAGGCCTAATTAGAGTGAAATAGCTTTGATAGATATTCAGCAAAAATTAAATACAGAAAACAAAACAAATGGTCCATATTAGGAGCCTGGGCGCCTAATATGGATCAGTGAAGCGGCCTTCTCGAATCACTGTAAAAAGCCCCCTATACTTCAAAATAACATGATACAACTTAGTGTGCAAGTCAGACTAATCAAAATATGCTTTAGATTTATCTGTTTCGGGTTGATGAGAGCATTATTTTAAGCACACCAGGAAACTAAAGAAGCTTATCAAAAACAGAGTGAAAATAAGTGAAATTATCAATTTCCACGAAAAGAAGCCTATTTGTGATATTTTTTTTAAATCTCGAAGGCTAGTTATAGGTTATTTCCAGCAAGCTTCTGAATGAACTAATGAAAATAGCACTTAGTTTTTATTTTCTTCGATTTGTTGAAGGTGGTCCATATTAGGGGACTCACACATACTTTGAGATTTTGCTATTATATTTTGTTTGCAGTGGAAACTCGGGGTCAACATTGCTAAAATGTAACAAATACGGTTATAGCTGTCATATTTAGCAATTTTTTGTGTGATAAAAGCTTTGGCTGTGGACAGAAACGAGTCCGTTTTAGGCGGCAAATTTAGAGTGAACCCTGCCAAAAGTGAAAAAAATAGAAAAAGCCTAACGGTTTTGAGGTTTGTGTTTCTGCAACTGTTTTGACATGTGAAAGTTATCCAGAGAGGGTGAATACAGCCAATGAAATTGTTTTGAGCGCTCTAGCGCCGTTAGTTTGTTAGAACAGAAGGTGGTCCATATTAGGAGCCGGTCCATCATAGGAGCCCTCCCCCTATATTGTGAAGATATGGGTGTGAAGGCGCGAAACGCTGGCCGACGGCGCCGGCGAAGCGCCTAGCTTGCTAGGGGGGTCCGGGGGCATGTCCCCCGGAAAATTTTGAAAAAAAGAATGCAAAATGGTGCAATCTGGTGCATTCTGAGGATGATCATTACCAGTTTCAGGCAGCAGATTTTGCCGCTGATTAATACCCCAAATATTGAAACTCAATGTAAAATAAAGAAATGCACTATAAAAAAAAACACCCAGAAACCCCCCCCCCCCCCTCGTCCGCCCCTGCACATTCAAGTTTGCGGGCCCCTTTAAGACAGGAGATTTCTCGTAAAAGGGTGCTAATCGACATTGATGACGGAACTGTGAAAGATAGCCACACAACTGAATGGCTTCTAGTTTTCACATAATCTACCCATCAAAAATGCTCAGTGGATACTGTCTACTGATGCCGCCCGGATATACAATACAATATATGCCACAACTGACCTCAATCCTAATCGGCTAAGTTACGCCTGACTACATCCAGGGAATCAAAATGGCAGCTCCTGTCACCATGTCAATTCATTTCCGTAACTCCTATTTTTACGATCCACTCAAAGGGGTAGCCTGGCCTTCACACTGCTGAGTAATGAACAGTGAAGGTCACACTGACACACACACACACATCACACACACACACACACTGACACACACACACACACACACACACTAAAGATTAAAAAGATAAGCTTACGTCTTGGTTGTCCCGCCATCATCAGACAAAGCTCATCACGTTTTCTGCAACAGCCTACAAATTTTTAAAAAACATTACAAACTGTGAGAAAAAATAATAATTCTTTCAGTCGTACTGCCGGTTTCCAACATTTTTTCGATGTCAAAACTCCAGATACGACACGCATAAAACTGATGCCCTGTACACACACACACGGCACACACACACACACACACACACGCACACACACACACACACACACACACGCACTGACGCACACACACGCATGTACACACAAAACTGAACGGCAAATCAAAGCAAATCAAAGCAAATTAACACTTGCACACACACTGCACATTCGGGTGTTTCTCAGCTCCTCAGTGAGATTCGACACTTCAGAACTGAACCTATGACTCATATCAGTTTTGTTTGTGGAGGAGTACCCAATAACAATTTCTGAACACCATAATTATGATGATCGACAATTGCCAGATTATCCAACCTCTTTCTCCGGAATCTGGCTCCAACTGAGTCCTGATCAGCGCCGTTTCAGCAGGTAATATCGAATGAATAAAACTCGATAGCCCATGATGTCAGCAGGGGTATGGGTAGTGTAGGCTACAAGGTGTGTAGATTTATTAAGCTGAATTGCCGCTCAAAATTAACGGGAATTTCCGATTGCTGAAACCGGCCGGTAACTGCACAGTTTCAAATGCATTGAACTGCGCAATCTCTGTAATTCGTTTTCTTAAGCAGTATTGATGACTAAATACAAAAGCAGACCTTTTATGTTTGAGCCTGTGTTTCTTTCCCTCTTTTGTTTGTTTGTATCTCTTGTGTTAGTTTTTGATCAAGATTCTGGCGCAATAAGTGGGGTACGGAGTTGATTCATTTTTGACTGTGAGAAAGAAAAGAAATTAAATAAGATTAAAACAAAAGTGTTATCTCCTTATTATCTTTAAAACGAATTTTCCTAACAAACATACACACACCCCCGAGCACGCATGTACACACACACACTTACATACACAAACACAAATGCACACAAACACACAGTCATACATACATGCACACACACATACAAATACTCATGTATGCACACAAACACACACACACACACACACATGCACACACACATACACACACACACACATGCACACACATACACACACACACACACACACATAAACACACACATACACACACATACACAAACACACACATACATACACACATACACACACACACACATACATACACGCACACACACCCACACATACACACACATACACACAGATACACCCACACACACACACACACACACACACACACACACAATGACATACACACACATGCATGCACACAGACAGAGAGTTAAACTGACAACAAGAACCCTTTTTGCAGCTTTGGGCAACAGAACTATTTGGACAAAAGTACCATCTCATCCTCGAAACACACAGGCAATAAGACTTGAACAGCAAGAAAGGGAAATCAAGAATTATGTTTAGTTTAGTTTATTCGCTGTACTAATGAGCAAAACATTTCCAACAAGCAAACATTTGATAACAAATCACACAGATTTTGAAACAACAGTAATACAGACTCTGCAGTCAACCATCACAAGTGTAAGCATGTTTGCCAATGAAAAACAAATTGTCAAAAAAAAGATAGAAAATCTGCACCATTTTTTTTCCTCTGATATCACCAGTTCTTCTTTGTTCTTTTTCAGAGTATTTCACAGGAACAAGAAACTACCTGTGCATGCATGATCACAAGATCTGAGAGCTGTGCAAATGAATCTACTGGCAAGATTAATTTGTTGTTAAAAGATCCATAAAAAATGATAGATACCAGATTTGTCATGAAATCAGATGGAATTTTACAACATAATTATGTACACAATGGTTCACTGCAAAAATGTCTTTGGAAAGACAGTAGCTGTGCAAGTAAATTAGCAGGCAAGATTTTGTTGTTGAAAATTCTTGATAATAAATCATACCATTTCAGGTGAAATTTCTCATGAATCGTCTCACATTTGTAGGCAAAGGTTTCCTGCATGCAATTCTTTGGCCATAAGTGAATTGTAGGATATATAATACATTTTTCAGCATAAATCTCCCCGCATTTTTTCACAATGTACCACTTCTTTTGTGTAAAAATGTATATTGCCAATCACACGCTCTGATGAAAAATCTCAAAACGCTCTTGCACAACAATCTGCACGAGATACCTTTGATGCAAAATTTCATAACATTCTCACACAATATTCCACAGCTGAAGACCAAAATGTTAGTGAACAAACAGAATATTTGACAAGATTCGATGGGAAAATTCGAACAATAACTTTGATATATCAGCAAGTTTTTAACACACTGTTGGTCTTTGCTCACGGTGAAATAATGATGACACATTCTGATGGATACCTAATCTTGTAATGCACCGCAATGTTACTGCATTTTTCTACATAATGCATGAGGCATAATGCATGAGGCTCATTTTGTGCACACATGTCGACACACTTTGCTATAAACTCTCACAAAGTCCTTTGAAAAGTCTCATACATGCAGTAAATAAATCTCAACCTTCTTCAACTTTGTTTAACAGCTTCTTTTGCTTTGATGTTTTACACTCTTTTTTTTTAAAGAAACACAAACTGATCATAATAGTTTTTTAAATTTAAAATGATGGAATTCATGAGAGATTATGGCTGTTAATATCATGCAGTTTGTTCAAAGCAAACTTATTTCTACAAGAAAATACAAACTAAAAGGTTAGCATGATCTGCTTTTTGCTGTTTGATTCAAACTATGCAGATCAGAAATGGATGTCTCATCACAGAATTACGGTAAGTAGACTGGCTCAATACCTCCATCAAAACATCCCATACCCACATATATTTGAAACTCAATAATCAGATTATTTATTCTTTCAGTCAGTTTTACAACTCTCTTACAAATTCATTCATGTTCCCATTTGTTGCTCATTGGCAAGAATGGGCCATGGGACATTGACCCGAGGTCTCAGTTGGTCTCCCCCCTTTCCCCGTCGCGATATAACCTTGAACGGTTGAAAACGACGTTCAACACCAAATAAAGAAAGAAAGAAAGTCTCAGTTGGTGAGCACACACTCACAGAATACTACACATCAATTCATTATTGAGTTGTCGTTCTAACTGCCCCTACCCAACCCCTCATATCCCCTCCCCCCTCCCCCTCCCCCACTTCGAGGGCAGTCCTTCAATTGTGACAGCAATAGGTGAGAAGATGACAGCCGCGGACCACTTGACTTGCACGCACTACTGACTACAGACTACCACCCCTGACTCTTGATGTGTGACTAATGGTGTGCGTGACTAATGGCGTGCATGTTCCGCGTGTGCTGCGTAATTACGAACTTTGACACTCACTGGTTAAAAGGTCAAAGTCGTTATTGACCCTAAGTTGGTAGGTCGGTTGTCGGAAAAAGGAGGGCGTCGTTCTTGGGAGGTTAGTTACAGTGTGAAACGCATCTGTGCCGAGAAATTCGATCGGCAAAAGGAGGGGGTCGTTCTTGGGAGAGGTCGTTATGGGAGCTTCCACTTCACATGGCAAATCACTGGCTACTGATTATCAAAGAAACAAATATTTCATTGGTAAAACAAAATTCACAAAAAATCTCCTACGGTCTCAGATACAATGACAATGTCTACCCACTCTTTTTTATGTTCCTTTTCTTTTTATTTCAAAAAGGAAATCGCGCTGTACGTTTAAAGCTACTATAGAGCAAATAATAACAGAATTGCTTTGCCTCACACTTTCACTTTAAAGTGTTCATGTATTTACATGGTATTTCAATTCAAATAGTCGTTTGAGTACAAAGTTCACACCTACAAGAAGGCTTAAAATAGTCTCACTATTTAACATGAAATTCTCTTTAGCAGCAACTGTTGAAACGTTCTCTCACAAAGACCTGAATCACCTGAAAGTTGCGTTATCTGTTGCAACATGTAAGACACTAACACTGACAGACCTGCCTACCCCTGAAATGTACCATGTGTAGTTTTGGGTGTGAAAATAAGGCAAATGTGTAGTTTGGCAGGTGAATGTGTAGTATTTCAATTTGATCAACCCAAACCGCAAAACAGAACAGTTACTTATACCGTACTAAAACAAACACTCAACACTCCAAACAAAACTATTACAATGTGAACAATACTCCTCATACAAATACAAACAAAGCCCCCACAAAAATACAAGCCAAGCATTAAGTTTATTTGTTAAGAAAAAAATTATTAACTAGTTTGGAACATTTGCATGGGTGAAACTGATCAGAATTAAAAATAAGGAAAATGAGGCCGGGGTCCAGGGGCCGCCCACGCCCTGGTGTGGTGCAGGGGCAACGCCCTCTTAGGAGGCCCAGGGGGGCGAAGCTCCCCGGAAGAAAACGAAAAATAGGCTTTTTAAGGGTAAAAGTAGGCCTCTCCTGGTATCTCAAACACACAAATTTGCACAGAAAACAATGATAACAAATGCCAAGCTATAGTCCGATAATTTGCGCGCTCAGGGAAACAAAGATTCAGCGATGTCCGGTCACCGTGTTAGAGAAAATACAGATCGGATCGCCGGCGGAAAAAAAAATCAAAATAAGGAATTTTTTATTTGACCAATTTCATTTGGCGGATTTCCGCCCTAAGGCGGAAAAGTTTCACCAATGCATTTGTTAAAAAAAAAAGCTATGTTGAGGGGTATGCAGTTCATATACAGTGGGACCCCCTATTCAAGACCTGTGACAATCTGAGAACATCAAGTCACAAAAAGTAGGGACTGGGAGTATGTGTATCAACATGAAGGCAAATTTGCATATAAACAGAACAGGTTTGCGTCGGCATTAATAATAATATGGCAGGTCATTGCCTCTGCTCTGGTTACCGATCTCTCAAAAGTGAGCTTGTCTTGGTCTTCTTTCCCTGGCACGGGTTTCTTCACAAAACAGTCCAATTTTTCCTCTGCTTTGGTCGGGATTTCTCGAATTCCTCATGAGAAGTGCTTTTCTTGTGGCGGTTACATAGAGCTTAAACAATGACCACGAGTTGATTACTGGAAAATAAACCACGAGTGGGTATTTGCAGCCGCTTGGTAATTCACGAGTGTGCGGAGCACACGAGTGAATTACCAAGCGGCTGCAAATACCCACGAGTGGTTTATTTTCCAGTAATCAACGAGTTGTCATTGTTTAAGCTATTTATACAACGACCAACACGGGTCGAACATGCAGTCATGCAGACGACATTTTGTAGGCAATTTCATTTCAGCCTAATCACTCAGAGTGTCAAATGCGCGTCATTCAAATAGTCCCTATTCTTTTACTTTATTCTTAGTCTCCGACTCGTCGGCATTATACTTGTCTCGTCTAAATATCGGACCCCATTGCTACGAGTAAAACACAATAGCGTTTATATAGCTATTCTAACATTACATTCTGAGTTAAAATCATGTTTTTGTCAGCAGCAAGGACCAGAATGGTCCATGTCGTTGATTGCAGACGACGGTTCCCTTTCCGCATGAAGCCACGGAAATAACCGAACATTGAAAAACCCACGGACATGTATTACGGAGAAAACTCGGGATAACCGGATGTTTAGCATTACGTCAATATGCTAGGAATCCTATGACGTCATGACGTATCATACTTGCCTACGTAGATTGTATACATGTTCGAAAGTCTGACTGTTGTGAATTCGCGTGGTGAAGACTGCGGTAAATCTGTAGATGATAAGAGAACAAGGATTGTCTCAGAAGAAACGACTAAATGTTTCAGACCGGAAACTTCATTTCAACATTGCACTATATAATGGACGTTCTATGTGACAGGAGAGTTTGCTGATTTTGTGTTAAACATTGGAGAGATCGTCTGCTAGAATCAGAGATAGGTCGCTTCAGATTGCAGCTTCTGGAAATTTGCAAGGTTTGTTGCCTGTTAAAGAACTGGATTTTACACGTAATGTATGTCATGTACAGTAAGCAACAACAAAAACACACACAAAGCAAATGGCATTGTCTGTCGACTAGGCATACACGTCAGCCATTGTTGTTACAGTTTTGAGTCAACATTGTACGTATTCTTCCGCAACAGGGTCCAATCATCTGGGTTTCAAATGTTCTAAAAATAAATTCTAGTGTTGATTATTTTTTAGCCCTCTTTATTCTTACTTCGAATAATCCACGTGTGATTTTGGGGTTTAATCAAAGTAGTTCGTTCTAATTTCTCACTTGTCTAAAAATAATCAACTAGATTTAATCCACCCCTCGGTTGCATTGCAGGAGTTGTATAAACGGTCGTAAAGCCCACTGTGCTTCTCTGAAAAAGCCGTGTTGCACACAGTGCAGTGGGCAAAATGCTTCCCTTTTCTCCACGAAACTAGGCATGGATGCTCCTCATAGTACTTTGGCAGAAAAGCCTTGCTGGGAGTTTGACCAAGCTTCTTTTTTTTGCTCCGTGGCGGTTGATCGCCAAAGTCTTCTGAATCCGTGTTCGTCGCTGTAGCCATTTTTTTCCCTCCAGAAAGAATGAGCTACGAAGTGACCGCGTTCAGAAAAGTATGTGCTGAAACGCCCGCGATAGTTGTAATAACACCTGCAAGACCAACTGACTACGCTACTCTCGCGGGCGCCGGGCATGTTTTGCACGCAGTACACAACCGGTTAGTACAAATTATGGATCGGAACTCGCTCGCGTTTTTGCGTATTCAAAATGTCAAAATGTGTAGTCGAAACGAAACGTTTGCGTAGTATAAGACAAGCATGCGTAGTTGCGTAGTTTGGGGACCAAAATCGTAGTTTACTACGCTCAATGTGTAGTGTAAACAGGTCTGTAACACATCAAAGCAGCCCTGAGTATCAATTTAGAGAAGAAAAAAATACTCTGTAAACAGACAAGGAATACAACAGTTTCCTCTGTACACAACAAACATGAACACTGACCTTTGAGAGGGATTACACATTTTCATTCCAATGCTGCCAAATAGTACATTTCTCTTGCAAGTGTACAGGGAGCTGTTGTTCATATTTGTCACACAACTTTCTTTCTTTCTTTATTTGGTGTTTAACGTCGTTTTCAACCACGAAGGTTATATCGCGACGAGGGAAAGGGGGGAGATGGGATAGGGGAAAGGGGGGAGATGGGATAGAGCCACTTGTTAAGTGTTTCTTGTTCACAAAAGCACTAATCAAAAAATTGCTCCAGGGGCTTGCAACGTAGTACAATATATGACCTTACTGGGAGAATGCAAGTTTCCAGCACAAAGGACTAAACATTTCTTACATACTGCTTGACTAAAATCTTTACAAACATTGACTATATTCTATACAAGAACCACTTAACAAGGGTAATAAGTGAAGAATTTTATGGGTAAGAAAAGGAAAGTAAAAGGACTTTGGGGAGGCAGAAATAAAGAAACAAGAAAAAGATCCTAATTAGGTTCACGGCATCGAGAGTGATGCGACCTTCTCTCAGAAGTTAGTAGAGAAGGCTCCCCCATCCACCACCCGGGGGACGCGCCTCTACGCCAATTAGGGGGCGTGTCACACAACCGATTACTATCATAACTGACATAAAACAAGAGATATGCTTGGACAAGCTTTCTTTCTTTATTTGGTGTTTAACGTCGTTTTCAACCACAAAGGTTATATCGCGATGGGGAAAGGGGGGAGATGGGATAGAGCCACTTGTCAATTGTTTCTTGTTCACAAAAGCACTAATCAAAAATTTGCTCCAGGGGCTTGCAACATAGTACAACTTGGACAAGCTACTCTGTAGCAACCATGAACAATGGAAATGTATACATGTAATTCAAAACACATTTTTCACCACAAAATCCTATGTTGTATCAACATATACATAAAGGCAACAATTGTCAAAACAAACAACCAATGAGAAGAAAAGTATGTATGCAGGCCTAACAACAGAACATCACACAATTACATAAATGTTCTTTCAATGACTGCACACACAAAAATGTATTTGACAACATTTCTTTCTTTATTTGGTGTTTAACGTCGTTTTCAACCACGAAAGTTATATCGCGACGGGGAAAGGGGGGGAGATGGGATAGAGCCACTTGTTAATTGTTTCTTGTTCACAAAAGCACAAATAAAAAAATTGCTCCAGGGGCTTGCAACGTAGTACAATATATGACCTTACTGGGAGAATGCAAGTTTCCAGTACAAAGGACTTAACATTTCTTACATACTGATTGACTAAAATCTTTACAAACATTGACTATATTCTATACAAGAAACACTTAACAAGGGTAAAAGGAGAAACAGAATCCGTTAGTCGCCTCTTACGATATGCTGGGGAGCATCGGGTAAATTCTTCCCCCTAACCCACGGGGGGTACATTTCTTCACAATAAAAATTAAAAATCAATGATTCATTGATAAATAAACTATGATATGTGCAATGGTCAATAGTGTATCTTGATTCAAAAAGCCATGAAAATACTCAGTGTGCACCTAGCATGATGTATTAAGTACAAAATCATTTTTCACAAAATGGCAGGAATCCGAATGGCATTAATCAGGACACGAAATATATATGCACCATAAAATAGTATGATATGTAGAGAATACAGACGACAAAGGCTGTCCCTGCAGATATCACTGATAAATAATCCAGGGTTCAAGTGCATTTTACATTTAAGTTTAACATTCACAACTCCTTGAAAATAAAAGAACCTATATTAGTGTTTAGCATCATTAAGTCAATCACCTGAGTATATAAAGAGCACTGCAGCAGTTGGAAATTAATTTGTAGTATTTAAAGGCTCCACAGTTAAAAAAACCCTGAAAACTATAAAAAATACTAAAACATTAATTACAAAAAAGTCAGTTAATACCAGAACAGCTGTTACAAAAAATAACACAATAAACATGGTTCCAATGAAAAAGTAGTTTTTTTCTCAAATATCAGGCAAAATGACAAAAATACAGAATCTACGATTGCTTATAGAATACAAGTTTGTTTTCTCCCAAATCAAACATGATTACTACCAAATACTGAAAGCAGACCTGGGAACCCCTGAGTATTCTCAAACAAACTTGGTGTATTTTCAGAAAAATGAGCGTACTCCACACAGCATTTGAACATCCATGATTCAAACATGCTTCACACGCGTCCGCCACATCGTTAATTAAGTTTACCTATACATGTACATTTAAAACAAATCCTTTTTTCAATTTTTACTGACAAAAACTGTAATCATGTGTTAAAATACTGGATCGGCTTCAAGATGGGCTTGTGAATAAAAGTAGTCTAGGAATTTTTCTCGTCGTATTTTTTTCCCACTGACCGTACTGATCGTATTCTCGACAATCATGCGTACAGAATACGGCGAAATCGTATGGGTTCCCAGGTCTGTGAAAGGAGCAAAACACAAAGCAAGAAAAACCCAGCTAGCTTGAAAAATATGAACACAAGTATTATGCACATCTCAGACACCCTTATCTTCAGCATTTCAAGTATGCAGAATTATCTATGAACAAAATCTACATAAATAAATATATATCAAACATATCTAATTTTAGCAAATAATTTTCATCCAAACCATTTCTCGTTCTGAGTACTGACATAACTAAAAAGATTAAGGTCTTATTTTTGCATCAATAAATCAGTACTAGCCTGTAAAATATTGTGTACATGGATATACTTTCTTTATCAGCACTGCCTCTCTGTTACGCATCTTATTTCATTCTGTCGAATCTTTTTTTTAAAGAATAATTGTACATTGCCCGTCATCTCACTGGTGAGTACATGCAACAATAAAAAAATACTGTAGACTGACAGAAACAGCTTCAATTTTCATGTAGTCTTCTTTCGCCTTTCTGCCACTGAGAGCGCATTTATCAATGAAACTTTGCCATAGACTGACGGAAACGAATGCCGATTTCATTTCATCATCTTTCACCTTTCTGCCACTGAGAGCGCATTTATCAATGAAACTTTGCCATAGACTGACGGAAACAAATGCCGATTTCATTTCATCATCTTTCACCTTTCTGCCACTGA
The DNA here is from genome assembly GCF_037325665.1 of Littorina saxatilis. Taxonomy (NCBI): domain Eukaryota; kingdom Metazoa; phylum Mollusca; class Gastropoda; order Littorinimorpha; family Littorinidae; genus Littorina; species Littorina saxatilis. Next base: position 42,758,847 of record NC_090254.1, on the reverse strand, counting down.
GAGAGCATTTATCAATGAAACTATGCCATAGACTGACGGAAACAAATGCCGATTTCATTTCATCATCTTTCACCTTTCTGCCACTGAGAGCGCATTTATCAATGAAACTTTGCCATAGACTGACGGAAACGAATGCCGATTTCATTTCATCATCTTTCACCTTTCTGCCACTGAGAGCGCATTTATCAATGAAACTTTGCCATAGACTGACGGAAACGAATAACGATTTCATTTCATCATCTTTCACCTTTCTGCCACTGAGAGCGCATTTATCAATGAAACTTTGCCATAGACTGACGGAAACAAATGCCGATTTCATTTCATCATCTTTCACCTTTCTGCCACTGAGAGCGCATTTATCAATGAAACTTTGCCATAGACTGACGGAAACGAATGCCGATTTCATTTCATCATCTTTCACCTTTCTGCCACTGAGAGCGCATTTATCAATGAAACTTTGCCATAGACTGACGGAAACGAATGCCGATTTCATTTCATCATCTTTCACCTTTCTGCCACTGAGAGAGCATTTATCAATGAAACTTAGCCATAGACTGACGGAAACGAATGCCGATTTCATTTCATCATCTTTCACCTTTCTGCCACTGAGAGCGCATTTATCAATGAAACTTTGCCATAGACTGACGGAAACAAATGCCGATTTCATTTCATCATCTTTCACCTTTCTGCCACTGAGAGCGCATTTATCAATGAAACTTTGCCATAGACTGACGGAAACGAATGCCGATTTCATTTCATCATCTTTCACCTTTCTGCCACTGAGAGCGCATTTATCAATGAAACTTTGCCATAGACTGACGGAAACGAATGCCGATTTCATTTCATCATCTTTCTCCTTTCTGGCAATTATGAAACCATGCATACAAGGCAGACTGACTGACAAATGTCTGCAATTTTCATTTTATCCCCTTTCCCCTTTCTTGCTCTATCAACATCTCATGCAAATACACTTTCTTTCTTTCTTTCTTTATTTGGTGTTTAACGTCGTTTTCAACCACGAAGGTTATATCGCGACGGGGAAAGGGGGGGAGATGGGATAGAGCCACTTGTCAATTGTTTCTTGTTCACAAAAGCACTAATCAAACATTTGCTCCAGGGGCTTGCAACGTAGTACAATATATTACCTTACTGGGAGAATGCAAGTTTCCAGTACAAAGGACTTAACATTTCTTACATACTGCTTGACTAAAATCTTTACAAACATTGACTATATTCTATACAAGAAACACTTAACAAGGGTAAAAGGAGAAACAGAATCCGTTAGTCGCCTCTTACGACATACTGGGGAGCATCGGGTAAATTCTTCCCCCTAACCCGCTGGGGGAACTATTTACATAACAATGTCAGCATATAAGTACATAGGTTATATATATACCTGTCTTTCTTCACTGCTAAAGTTATAAGTATATGCATCGCCCAATAAAAAACTTACTGGCTTCTTCTCTTTTCATTTTTTTCTTTGATCATCAAAAAGCTGTATATCAAATCAACAAAAAGTGAAACTCGTTTATCTTGAATTTAAACATTTTGTATAATGACTCACAACACTAAAGACTGTCTGCTAAAAGTACAGAACAAATAAACAAAGAACAGAAGCACATTAAAACTATAAAAACTATACAAGGCTTTAATCAATTAAGAAAGGCTTTGTCAACTGTATACATCATCAAAAAGTACTGTTCTTTTTCTTTATTTGGTGTTTTACGTCGTTTTCAACCACGAAGGTTATATCGCGACGGGGAAAGGGAGGAGTTGGGATAGAGCCACTTGTCAATTGTTTCTTGTTCACAAAAGCACTAATCAAAAATTTGCTCCAGGGGCTTGCAACGTAGTACAATGTATGACCTTACTGGGAGAATGCAAGTTTCCAGTACAAAGGACTTAACATTTCTTACATATTGCTTGACTAAAATCTTTACAAAAATTGACTATATTCTATACAAGAAACACTTAACAAGGGTAAAAGGAAAAACAGAATCCGTTAGTCGCCTCTTACGACATGCTGGGGAGCATCAGGTAAATTCTTCCCCCTAACCCGCGGGGGGTACACAACATGATAACATACCAGGAAAAAAAAAAGTTTCTGCATACTAAGCAGAACATACATGTACAACCGCTTTCTGGTCACACTGAATCAGCAATCTTGAAGTAATCTACCAGAGATTCAAAGAGATGACAAGCTCTTGCACCAATTGCTGAAAGATTATGACATTAACGTCTTGCAACAATTGCTGACTAATTATATCAAGCTCTAGCACCAATTGCCAAAACAGAAGGTACAGAATTTACAGAAAATGTGCACAGGGATATATAGTGGGAAGCAACATAATATTTTCAGTTGCTTTTACTTGTTAAACTAATTTAGTACATATACTGTATTTTCGAGACTTAAAGGCACTTGCATGTAAAAGGCTTTTAAGATTAAACTGAGGTTGAAATGAGAATCATTCACACAATAGGCGCTTCCAAAGTATTGGCCGTAAGTCATAGAAAGTATACAGAGTGACATATATGCAGTGAGATCAAAGCCCCTACATTCTAATAGCTAGTTGGCCTTGTGGCCTCGGGTCAACGACTGATATTTTCAGCTGAAACCATGGACAATTTATCCTGGACCGCCAACTAGCTCTCTCTCCGCTCTTTCTCTCTGTTACAAGGTAGCGGCCTCTCGCATTTAGGAACCTACGCTTACATGGCCTTTCAGATATCAGGGGGATCTCATATCCGGTGTCGACTGTAAACATGGACGAAGTTGCCGAGGTAAGTTCTGAAAATGTTAAAATAAACTCAGCAAAAGTGCATATGGAACATGTTTTTCGATGAGTTTCGTTAAGTTTGGAGTTTTGGAAAATCCAGTTCATTGTCACCTCCCATTGTCACAAATAACTGGAGCGTGCTTTCTTTTCACTGTCTTCGAATCGCTGGCCTTTCAAACCGGACGCTAACCGCCCCTGAAAGTCGAGCGTCGTAACCTCGAAGGGTCACGTGACAAGTTGGCGGTCCAGGCTATTTAGTCTATGGCTGAAACCAACAGCTAGCCCAGCTCTTAACAGACCCGGGGTTAAGGGCAGAGTCTTCAACTATGAGACTGACGCCTTTGATGTCTATCTTTCTTTCTTTATTTGGTGTTCAACGTCGTTTTCAACACGAAGGGTTATATCGCGACGGGGAAAGGGGGAAGATGGGATAGAGCCACTTGTCAATTGTTTCTTGTTCACAAAAGCACTAATGAAAAATTTGCTCCAGGGGCTTGCAACGTAGTACAATATATTACCTTACTGGGAGAATGCAAGTTTCCAGTACAAAGGACTTAACATTTCTTACATATTGCTTGACTAAAATCTTTACAAAAATTGACTATATTCTATACAAGAAACACTTAACAAGGGTAAAAGGAAAAACAGAATCCGTTACGACATGCTGGGGAGCATCAGGTAAATTCTTCCCCCTAACCCGCGGGGGGACTTTGATGTCTGCTAGGAAACTTTACCATGGTCATAGTAGAAGAAACATGCACATTACTGTTATGCTTCTTTGTGTAGCGATATGTGTACATGTGTACTAGCTGTCATACACAAGGCGATACCAAGCGATAGGGTGCAGGGGTCAAAGTTGAGGAGAGAATGTGCACCTTATAGTCCTGAAAGTACTGTATGTGCAGAGATTTCAATCCTGTCGAGTCCAAAAATTTCAAAATGTAAAAACCACTAAATTTTCACCGTCAGCTGTTTCCAGCCCAATCCGCCTCATGAAAACAGTTAGCCGCACCATCTAAGATCTGGACCCACACTTGGTCACATACCAAAAATGAACAGCCTGGATGCTCTTTGTGAAGTGTTATTTTTGTGAAAGGAACTGGTGCCTTTTTCGGAAATTAATTCATCATACAATTCCAACTCACAACAGCAAGCAGTCAGGGTGTTGATTTTTGGTATGTGACTGAGTGGAGGGATGGTCTTATCCTATAATCAAGAAAGCCTGGCCAGATCTCAGACAGTGCGGTTTTCACCAGGCAGATTGGACCTTTGACTGGAAAATCTGTTGTGCGACCCCCCCCCCCCCCCCCCCCCCCCCCCCTTCAGGACAGCCCTATTAAAGACTCCCTCCCTTTTAAGACCCTGTTTTTTCAGACTTCCTGTTCACAACCTCTGTAAATTGAGCCCCAATTTAACTCTCTCCCTTTTAAGACCAAATGTTCTCAGATTTTCGGCGGGGGGGGGGGGGGGGGGGGGGTGCCACTGTATTAGCTCTCATATATCCTTAGACGTGTTGATTCTGTCCATTATACCTTTCCTGCAACAAGACTATAAGGTCCCGTCTGTCAACATCTACCAACGCACTGCTGATGTTGCTTTCAGTGACACTACCGGGAGCTTCACTCGCCCATTTCTGAAGACATGTGTGGATCTGATTGGGAACAGAATGTGAATTTTCCAATTTCTTGTGATCAATGACAGTAGCAACACTGGAGGTCCAACCAGGCAGTGCGTGAATGAAGCGCTCCCACTCTGTTGCCAGTTCCTGAGATAGAAAGTTGAACCCCCGACCTGAAACAGACATGAATATGACACAATCAGCCTTGATATTAGGAGATCTCCATTTCAACTGATATAAATAATATTACCCCCTTGTGAGACCTCCAAAAATGTGAAAGCTATGAAAATGACACATCCGATTTGAGATTCTGAAATCTCCATAATCCACTTAAATAACTTATACAGTGGATCCTGGGCCCGTATAAGAACCTCCAAAACTCTGGGGAAATCAACTCTAAAACAAGTCGCGTAAGGCGAAAATACAACATTTAGTCAAGCTATGGAACTCACAGAATGAAACTGAACGCACTGCATTTTGTCACATAGACCGTAGTCCGCCGCTCGTGCAAAAGGCAGTAAAATTGACAAGCCTGTTTAGCGCCGTAGTGGTTGCGCTGAGCTGCATAGCACGCTTTTCTGTACCTCTCTTCATTTTAACTTTCTGAGCGTGTTTTTAATCCAAACATATCATATCTATATGTTTTTGGAATCAGGAATCGACAAGGAATAAGGTGAAATTGTTTTTAAATCGATTTCAAAAATTTAATTTTAATCAAAATTTTTATATTTTTTATTTTCAGAGCTTGTTTTTAATCCAAATATACCATATTTATATGTTTTTGGATCAGAAAATGATGAAGAATAAGATGAACGTAATTTTAGATCGTTTTATAAAAAAATCATTTTAATTACAATTTTCAGATTTTTAATGACCAAAGTCATGAATTGATCTTTAAGCCTCCAAGTTGAAATGCAATACCAAAGTCCAGGCTTCCTCGAAGATTGCTTGGCCAAAATTTCAATCAATTTTATTGAAAAATGAGAGTGTGACAGTGCCGCCTCAACTTTTACAAAAAGCCGGATGTGACGTCATCAAAGACATTTATCCAAAAAATGAAAACAAACGTCTGGGGATATCATACCCAGGAACTTTCATGTAAAATTTCATAAAGATCGGTCCAGTAGTTTACTCTGAATCGCTCTACACACACACACACACACACACAGACACACACACACACACACAAACACACACACACACACACACACACACACCACGACCCTCGTCTCGATTCCCCCTCTATGTTAAAACATTTAGTCAAAACTTGACTAAATGTAAAAAGGAGGGAGTCTTACTTAAAATGGCAGTCAGTTTACAGAGGTTATTAACAAACAAAAATTACCAAAAACGTGGTCTAAGAAGGGAGGGATTCTTAAATCGAGGGGGTGGGGTGTTCCACATACGGTCGACGCTATCAAAAACGCCGCCTCTCTCACATGCATTCACAGATCCCCGAGACCCACCATCACTTGAGGACGTTTCTTTGAGCACATTCCATTGTTTCCGCAATCACATGTTTCGCTAAGCATGATGCATTATGAGATGATTGTGTCGACTTGACGACACAGAGCGCGTGAGAGAAATATAGACCACTGTGGTACAGTAGCTTCAACTGTGATTATCTTGAAAGAGGAATAGAAAGATGAGAAACGGCTTCCGCGGATTGCAAGGCATAGCAAGTTTGAAGTAACTAGACAGCAACTCCTGGTGAGAACTATGAAAGCGCTGATTGGTAGTTGCCTTTCTGCGCAGGATGAGAATAGAACAGTGAGTGTGCAATTAATAATAACAATAATAATAATAAATAACTTTTCTATAGCGTGAGTCCCACCAATTGGCTCCAGGCACTTTACAAGTTCATTCAAAAACAAACCAGCACAAATTAAACGAGCATACAAAGCATACAAATTACAACCAAAGCACTAAACAAACTGGGCTTACAAGGCAAACATAGTTACACACACACACACACACACACACACATACACACACACACACACACAGTCACACACACACACACACACACACACACACACACAGTCATACCATTGACAGAGAGACCATACTGTACACACAGGGTAGAGATTTCCTTTCTCCGCTCTACAGACACCTCATACCCACCTTTTCTCAGGAGAAACTCATTTTTACAGCTTTTCTCTCTGAAATTTTCCACCATTCTCTGCCTGTCTAACCCTACGTGTGAGCCCCCTTTATCAAACACATACCCATGATGAATGCTTTGCTCCATTCATCTGGTGACTCTTCTTGGCTGCTCATCAATGGCTCTGAAGCTGGTCGTCCATTGGACTGGTTATCATTAGCTGGGGGTGGTGTGTATATCACAGGGGCATCCTCAGTTTTGCTGAAATACACCAAAATAATTCTTACAACAAAAGAGTCTTGGTCATCTGCAAGAAAAACATATTCAGGCATGGGAATTTGTTTGTTTGTTTGCTTAACGCCCAGCCGACCACGAAGGGCCAAGGCATGGGAATGGCTGAGAGAAAAAACCTTTAAAATCTAAGGGGGGTCCGTAAATCATTTGATTAATATACTTACCCAACTCACATAGTTAATTCCCTTCCACTTTCCCCGCTAGTGGGGTTGTTCTAAAAAAAAGAGGGAAGGATTTTCTCCGCTTTCTCGTGAATGAGTTAATATGGCGGCATGGGCAGGAAGTCATGTGACTTTGTCCTGTTTATAGGCAAGGTACCTCTTTTTTTTAGAGTTGCCTCCCTTGTTACCAAGGTGATGCGTTGCAGCGTTCTAGCACTAGACTGAAGTAAATTGCTATATGTGAGTTGGGATAAGATATGTAATTTAATTTGTTTTAAGGCTTGACCAAAATCTACGCATTCTTGACCAAATCCTGTGGAAGTTTTGTGAAAGTCAGTATCAAAACCAATTACTTGGCTCACCCAGACGAACAGAAGTCTATCATCTTTTCAAAATTAAGATCTGTTCTGTTTAAAGACGCTGAAGCGATTTGAGAATAGAAAATACTCTTGCCATTTTTAAGTTTGCATTTTTTCTTTTGAAAACAATGTTTTTCCTCTGAAATTTAATTTCTAAACCTTTAAAATTAGCGGATCCAAGGACCATTCCCATGCCTAAATATTGTCTGGCAGCTTTACAAAATAAAAATAAATAACCGGGTCTTTTTTCTTTTTACTTGCTTCAAAAGAATTGCGCCCTCTCAAAACAAAAGACTGAACAAAACACAAACTGGAAATTGATCAGCTGAGAGAGAAGCGATCATAGTGCCAATGAATAGTATGTGTCTCCTCCAATTTTCAGATTTTATGTTTGTATAAAAGGCATCATATTTAGCTGACACAGCAAAACACGCACATCAGAGATCGTTATTAGCTGTGATGCCATGATCACTTACCTCAACTGGTCAGTGGCAATGTTTGACTGTTTTGAGGGGGCACAACTCTGCCACATAATAATCCTGACAGAGTTACTTCCAAACATCATGAATTTCCTTCCGTTTGACAGTGTGCTGTCCGTTTATGTGTGTGCTCATATTTGCTGGACCTGATTTTTGAAAAAGCCTAAGAGGTGCAGGGTTACTTCTTCATACTAGAAAAGTAGAATGCTTACCTCTTTTCAAGGCAGACTATTACACAGAATAGACCAGCGAGGAGGAGTCCAAATCCCAGTACAATCATCAGAACCAGAGCCAGTTTCTGCTTACTATGCAAGCTACATTTCTTTTGTCCTGAAAAAAAAGAAAACTTGAGTTCAGTACAGTGTCTACATACACATGTCATGTACACAGTTGACGGCTAGATACTTGAAGTATATGAGGTGCATCCCTCTGCAAGGAAGTACAACACCCACAAAATTGCAAGGCCAAAAAAGATCACTTTTCAGTTCCCAAACAAACCCTATATTTTCCTCCGGACCCAAAACTTTTTTTGTACCCTTCAAAACAGATAAAAAATTAAAAAAATGACAAAACTCCATTTTGCAGAATTCACAGGTAACTCTTCTCCAACATCTGACGGACACAGTTCGAACGAGTTCCGGCCAATAAAAAGCCACACGTGCCTATGTAAAAAGAAAGAAGACTTTAATCTTTAAAAATTTTTTTTTTTAAAAACATTAAAAAAACATTTTCACAAAAACTACCGACCATATTTTTTTGCCTGTCATCAGAAACAAACCTTTCTTCTCCTTACCGTCACTGTTCCATAGGTTAAAACTGCAAGCAATAATCAACATTGGCTGACACTGTAAACTACAATGTTTTGTTCTTCCATATTTACAACATCACAATAATACTAACGTTTGGTGCTGGGAGTATTGTCAGAACAGCCGAACAGCAATGACCGATGAATTCTGAGCTAACTCGGAATGATCGACACACTCTTGAAATCCACAGCCAGACCAGCTTTTAACAACAAATTAATTGCAAATTTTATAGACTTACTTCCCTTCCTACACAAACTCTTCTTTCGTTTGATACCAAATTTGACCATTTTTCTTTTTGATTTGAAATACAAATTTCACAGAAACAGTGGTAAAGGGTTGAAGGGTTTTATCTCCGGACATAGCAATAGATAGCCAAAGGGACGAGCAACCTGACAATGTTGACTTTTTGTTAGAAGAAAGCTATTTTTTCCATGAGTCAAGCTATGAGGAGCGACCAACATAATGCAATATTTGTTGGAATTCATTCCTATAGCAAGCTCACAATGCATCTGCTTAAGTGAAACAAGTCTATTTGTCATCAATTTTTCTATGCAGGCTCGGACAGACAGCGTTGCGGCCTTCAGACAGATAGGTTGAGCCTAGAATGAAAAGCCGAATAGTCCATTTTTAGATTTTATGCACCAATGGCACATTAGTGAATCGAATCTGAGGCAGCATAGGTCAAAATGGGTTAAAGCAACCAGTCCTTTCTGTCTGTATTTCTTTATTGCTTAAACAGAACCCCAAGGACAAACATGACTCAACACTTTCCACCCCACCTATGTTGACCAAGTTTTTTTGTTGTTGCCGATACCAGCTCAGAATTGTAGTAACTGTGTAGGAACTGTGTATCAACACACTGGAATGCAGGCGTTAGATCGACGTTACAGGAAGCGACTGAAGTGAATGTGTGTATACGGATATATCCGTACTAAGTCAGATAGAGCCATATGAGTGGGTACGGATATATCCGTACATGGGAGACAATGAGTTAACATGTATACATACTCATGTAGATGTAGAGAGCGACAGCGGTGAGGGCTCCAACAACCACCAGTACCACATACACAATGACAAAAATTATCACACCTGGAAGAGACCTGGACTGTTCATCTGCAACAATTTTAACACAAAAGCAATGAAATGAAAATCAACAATGTGACAAATTAAAAATGAAAACGAAACAGATTTTTGTTGTTGAAATTTCAACTTAATAAACGAAGATTTTCCAAGCATCTACAACAGTTCATGTCAAGCATCACAGTATTGAATCATAAAAAAAGTGCCTGTGCACTGGGTAAACCCCCCTGTATGTGCAATGTCCGTTCCATATGATACTTTTTATATTTAGTCAAGTTTTGACTAAATGTTTTAGCATAGACGAGGAATCGAGGCGAGGGTGGTGGTGTATGTGTGTGACTGTGAGTACCGTATTTGACGGACTACAAACCGCGACTTTCTTTTTTTTTAAATCGCATTGCGGCTTATAAAAAGATGCGGCTACAACGTTACCTAAACTTGAATAGCATTTACCTAATGGAAGTCGCCGCGGATTTTCATTTCGCTCGATTAGCGATTACCGGTACTTTATTAGCTCTCTACTCAAGACTCGGCGCTTTTCTCTTTCTTTCGCCAATCTTCATTTGTCAACAAGTCGTCGTGACAAGATAGCGTACAGAGAAACACCGGATGTATCTGGATCTCGCGCGTGCGAGATTTCGGTTTTTTTTGGTGTCTTGCGATAGTTGGAGGAGCGAGAGCCGCCATGTTGTGTTTTCGTCTGCTCGAAATGTGCGCAAAAGTCGTAAATCATCCCCAAAAAGCTTATACCGGGCGGGACTACATGTGTGTGTTGGTTGGTTACAAATTGTGTGTGGGATATTTTTCTTCAAACTTTTTCACTTTTCTTCTTTGTTTCACTTGTTTATTCTCGGGGTCGATTTCGCCAAATACCGTACTTTCGTTTGCCAGGTTGTTTTGATTGATTGACACGATCTGATTATATTTTTTTCGACGGCGGCTAATATAGTGACGCGGCCTATACGTGGCTCGTCCCAATTTTTTTTTTTAAAGTCGGGGGTGCGGCTTATAAAACGGTGCGTCTTGTAATCCGTCAAATACGGTGTGTGTGTGTGTGTGTGTGTGTGTTTGTGTATGTGTGTGTGTGTGTGTGTGTGTGTGTATGTAGAGTGATTCAGAGAAAACTACTAGACAAATCTTCATGAAATTTCACCAGGGAGTTCCTGGGTATGATATCCCCAATTTTTTTTTCATTTTTTCAATAAATGTCTTTGATGACAATTGACATCATATCCGGCTTTTTGTGAAAGTTCAGGCAGCACTGTCACGCCTTCATTTTTCAATCAAATGGATTTAACTTTTGGTCAAGCAATTTTCGACGAAGTCCGGACTGTGGGATTGAATTTCAGCTTGGCAGCATAAAAAGTAGGCAATAAGTTTGCTCATTAAAGATGTCATTAAAATCAAAATTTCACAAACAGATTTTAAAATGATTGCATCGTATTCCTTAATTTCTCATGAATTCAAAAATATATATACATGTCATGTTTACTCTTAAGGGGGGACAGGGTAGGCAAGCACTTTTTTTTTTTATTTTGGAAACAGCTTGCTGCTTGTTTGATTTTTGCAAGCAGAATAACCTAATTAAGGGAAACCATTTTAAATTTTGAGTGAAAAGCAATTTTTGGGGGTTTTATTCACCAAAATGTGAGAAAAACGTTATAAAATGTGCTTTTTTTAAAATGTTGCAGTTTGTGAACCAGTGCATGTTTTGATCCAATTTTTCTTCTTTGCAGCAATATGTGTGTGTTTAATAATTCTGTGTATCGAAAAGCATTTCTAAGCAATATATTATTTTAATTTAGCATTTTCAGTTATCGGTTCAGTTCTGATAAGAAAAATACATGAGATCCTAACTGTCAGACTCTTAAAAACCCAACCAATGCACTGAACTCTTATTCCATACACAGAACTGATGCTGTACAACTCATAAACAACATATACAAAAACTGAACAAATCCATCAAGCCTTTCAAAAGTTGCAACATTTTAATTGTAGCGTTTTGTCTGAAAATTACATTCAGAGAAAACAGCATTTTAAAGATTTGAACCAGTACATAAAAAAACCAGTAGCACAGTGCACCCTGGATTCATATGTTTTTATCAGAATGACCACTTTACTATGTAGGGAAAAGGATTTGACAATCAAATTATCAGGATTTTTTTTATATACATCATATGAAAACAACCATCTTTGTTTGTACCGATATGAAAACATGAATCAGAACCAAACTGTCAGACTCATAAAAACCCAACCAATGCACTTAACTCTTATTCCATACACAAAACTGACGCTTTACAAATCATAAACAACATAAACAAAAATGAAACAAATCCATCAAGCCATTCAAAAGTTGCAACATTTTAATTACAGATGTTTGTCTGAAAATTACATTCAGAGAAAACAGCATTTGAAAGATTCCAACCAGTACCTCAAACTAGTAGCACAGTGCAGCCTGAATTGATATGTTTTTATAAGAATAACCACTTTACTATGATGGGGAAATGATTTGACGATCAAATTATCCAGACTTTTTTTAAAAAATCATTTGAAAACTCATCTATGTTAGTGCAGATATGAATCAAAACGAAACTGTCGGACTCATAAAAACACAAGGAATCCACTGTATTCTTATTCCATGCACAGAAATGGTGCTTCACAAATCATAAACAACATATACAAAATTGGAACAAATCCATCTAGCCATTCAAAAGTTACAACATTTTAATTACCACATTTTGTCTCAAATTACATGTAGAGAAAACAGCATGTAAAAGAGTCTCACTAGTACCCCGGTAAACTAGTACCACAGTAGAGCTTGAATTAATGGGGTGTTTTTTTTAACCAGAATAACACTTTAACTATGAAGGGGAAATGATTTGATAATCAAATTATCAGATTTTTTTGATTTAAAAAAAAATCATATGAAAACATTAAAAAAGTCAATTATCTGTGTTTGTGCTGATATGAAAATATTGATCAGAACCAAACTGTCAGACTCATAAAAACCCAACGGATGCACTGATTTCTTATTCCATTGCATAGAAATGATGCTTCACAAAATCATCAACAACATTACATAATTATATATACACAAATGGAACAAAGCTATCAAGCCATTCAAAAGTTGCAACATTTTAATTACAGTATTTCTGTGCTCAATCCTAACACTGCAGCAAATTTCTGTAAAGCTGAATGTCCCTTTCCATGTACCAACATGGTCATACGCGGATTATTTTAAATGCAACTTTACCACCCGAAGCGTTGCAAACACCGGGAGAAGAGTAAACAACTGCAGACTTGAATGGACACTCATATGCACTCCAGATGCAGGGCCTGTGCAAATCCTTGGGGTGATGCATCACCTTCTTTCATAATCAGACTGCTATCAGACAAGCATTCAGTACAGGATATAGACCTTTCAGCAATAGATTGAGCTGATCAATGTTGACAAAAGCCCAACACATGTCAGCGGAGTGACGTTGCACAGTACCAGTATCCATATCTGCTTGTGATGGGTCAGAAGATGGCAAAGTATCTGTATCTTCTTATGGTTGGTCAGAAGATGGCAAAGCTGATGTTTCTGCTGTGGAAGAGGGTAGTTCCGGTTTAGCAAACTTTTCCATCAGGTCAATCTTTCTCCTCGCTGCCACCACAGGAGGACTGGCTCTCCCCTTGCTCCAACCTAATAAATACACAAACACTGATTTAATATTTGATACAACTGTCCATGGTTTTTGTTTGTAATAAGCTGCAAATTTTAAGACTCAATATAAACGTCAACAAGTGCTTGTACTTTATTTTGCAAATGACCATGTTACATGGGGTGTGCCTCAACTTTTTGGCTAGGCCGGTAAATCAGAAATCCCAATCAGCCCCCAACCACTAAACCAGGCGGGTTTTCTTACAACCACCTCAGCGGCTCGTACCCACATATGTCGGTTGACGAACACACACACACACACACACACACACAAAAGACATTCATTAATTTAACAGTGACTCATACTCATTACATGTGGATTTGCACTACTTATTAATACCCAAACACACACAACTTAATGACAAAAAAGTGTATGTTTTAATATATATAATGATAAATAATTGAAAATAAAAGCAGCCACGAAAAAGCAAAAGAAATCAAAGTATTCTCACCCTGCCACACACTAAACCTCACTGAAGGTTATCCCATATACATACCGGCCCCTATCACAAAATTTACATGTCAAGTTTACTATGGGATTTGAGTAACCACACAATCACATACACACAGGAACTAATACTGAAACTAGCTGAATTATTTTCTTTCTTTCTTTCTTTCTTTTCATATTTTTCTTTTAAAATTAATTTATTTCATCACACTTGCTATGTATTTGCTTGTTTCTTGTCTGTTGTCTGTTTTGTGTGTGTGTGTGTGTGTGTTCTGTGTGTGTGTATACATTTTCAGATTTCCTAAACCTAGCACTGTTTGCAGGTGATCTTTATGCTTTTGATTCATGATGATGAGTTGCATCCCCAGTCCTTTAGTTTAACTCTTTTTTTTTCTTTGGTGAAGTAAATTGGATCTATTTTTTTATTCCTTAGTTAATGGAAAAGATTTGACAACAATATTGCTGTCAATGATAGGTTGGTCAGCCATGCTGGTGTAAACCAATCCTTTAGAATTAGAGAACGCTCTCTAGTAGGGTCGAACGTACTTATTTTCCTACGGTCAATGACCAGAAACAGAAACTGTGTCAGTCGTACATCGCTCAGATGCTGCTTCTCAGTTTGACCCCAGACAAAGAATAATGATGACATGTTACACCATAGTAAGCTCTCAAGGACTGGCCAGCGAAGAACAATAAAATAGGGGTTGTGAAGACGATATCACAGAGATGATTGAGGGTGGGGGGGGGGGGGGGGGGGGTGCGGGTGCGGCGACGGCATGGTCAGTAAATTAGATCAAGAAACCCGCAAAATACTTCAGACACAAACTGTTTATCATTTACCTGCAAACCCTAACACATTCTTGCAACAACAACAACATAACAATGAGCAATAAATCACGTTGTCAAACAAACAAGATCGAAAAGAGAAAGAAGCAAAACCCACCTCGTCGAGTCAAGAATCTTAGAATGTCGTCTGCTTCAATTCGATCATGTTGGTTCATTTCGGAGTGTTGTTACTTCCTTCTACTGTTCGCTGCTGCTGGTTCATCTTTCTCTGATATTTCTTGCCACTATGCCGAACATTTCCAATGTTAGGGTTGTTCTCCGCAGCTCAAAACTTTGAAAAATGCTGCTGAATCGGTGAAAAAGTCATGGATTTGTTGACACCGGGGGACTGATAAATTGTCTACTGCGCTTGCGCCAAATGCCTTTGACCTACATATATTTGCATATATTAATTCCGGGGTTTCGGTTGGAACGGATTCTCTCTCTTTGTGCCTATGTCAACGGAAATTCCCCAACGGTGATGACGTCATCTTGAAGAACGGAAATTTCCACACAGTTTGAACAGCGAAGGGCCATGTCATGTGCGCACATTTACCAGCACGGAGTATCCAAAGTAGACCATTTTTTCGATTTTTTTGATAAAACACAGACAAAAACAACAAAACATCGGTTTGAAAATGGTTTTATTTACATGAATACATGTCTAAAATGACAAAAGCAGATTATTGAATGCATTCCAGGATGTTCAAAGGTGTGAAAAATGCAACAACCCCAAAAAGGTGTATGAGACCAAAAATAACTAATTTTGCCTACCCGGTCTGCCCTTAAAATGTGCCCAGAATGACAGAAAATAGGTTAAGTAATTTCTGCGTTCATACGCTTCGCGGAGACGAGCGTTACCCGTCTCAGTATTTGGTTGTGGTTAGTCGAGGCTATATCTTAGTATAGTCTAGGCGATTACTGTTTTTTGGTGTTAATCTGTTACTTTGATGCCGACAGCTTGACTATATGTTTTTATATCGCTTCTCGTTCTTTCTTTCTTTATTTATTTGGTGTTTAACGTCGTTTTCAACCACGAAGGTTAATCGCTTCTCGTGACTTCTTTTATTGCACATTGAGGTTCTCTACTCACGCCCACCATGACTGATTTTCTGCATTATCATCAGTGGCAACGTGTGTTTTCTCAGATTTATCAAGTTCTAAAAAGATGGTTCTATATTTTTCAAATTTCAAAAATTCACATTAAAGGTAAAAATTACCTATAGTGGCAGGCGTTGTGACATTTGCGTCGAATGTGTAATTGCCGTTGCGACACTGTCTGTTGCTGGTGAGTGAGCAGATCTCGACAACTGTTGTACCAGAGGGGCAGTCGAAACATTTGCTGCACACGGGAGTGTCAGGGTCAGATTTGTCGACAAACTCGCTGCCTGCCTTGCACTTCTCACATGCTGTGTCATGGGTGAAATTGCCTGAGACAGAATACATACAATGTCATACAATTTTACTATCTTTTACTTGCTACAAACAGAAATTTGTCGTTAACAAAACTTGATAGTTGATGTTTACCCTGAACAATCAATCTTCAATAACTTAACAAGAAGGGCAAAGCCCATACGACTCACATGCTTGACCTTGACCTTTACATGACCTTGACCTTCAGGGTCAAGGTCAAATAACTAAACCTAGCAATGACATCATACACTAAGAACTGCTTTACACATTTTTCCTACCAAAATACATGTGACCTTGACCCAAGGTCATCCAAGGTCATGCAACACAAAGCTGTTAATTCAAGACATAGGAAGTACAATGGTGCTTATTGGCTCTTTCTACCATGAGATATGGTCACTTTTAGTGGTTCACTACCTTATTTTGGTCACATTTCATAAGGGTCAAAGTGACCTTGACCTTGATCATATGTGACCAAATGTGTCTTATGATGAAAGCATAACATGTGCCCCACATAATTTTTAAGTTTGAAACAGTTATCTTCCATAGTTCAGGGTCAAGGTCACTTCAAAATATGTATACAATCCAACTTTGAAGAGCTCCTGTGACCTTGACCTTGAAGCAAGGTAAACCAAACTGGTATCAAAAGATGGGGCTTACTTTGCCCTATATATCATATATAGGTGAGGTATTGAATCTCAAAAACTTCTGAGAAAATGGGAAAAATGTGAAAAATAGCTGTTTTTTAGGCAACATTTATGGCCCCTGCGACCTTGACCTTGAAGCAAGGTCAAGATGCTATGTATGTTTTTTGGGGCCTTGTCATCATACACCATCTTGCCAAATTTGGTACTGATAGACTGAATAGTGTCCAAGAAATATCCAACGTTAAAGTTTTCCGGACGTACGGACGGACGGACGGACGACTCGGGTGAGTACATAGACTCACTTTTGCTTCGCATGTGAGTCAAAAAGGTACTCAAGACAAAAGTACCACACAAAATGTTATTAATGGGAACCAAATCAAACTATGCACCCGAATACCCTTTTAAATGACCTGTCTGAAAAAAAATTACTGTTGTTGATAATACTGCTGTTGTGGGTGTTTCTGATGCCACACACTTCTTCATTGCTATAGGTCTGCTCTGTGTGTGTGTGTGCATGCGCGCGCACACATGCGTCTTTGTGTGTGTGTGTGTGTGTGAGTGTGAGTGTGTGTGTGTGTGTGTGTGTGCGTGCGTGCAAAATCTCAATGCTTTTAATATGAAATAAGCTTCAAACAGACTTAAGAAATGCATTCATAAAAACTGATTTTCTCGTGCCGTTAACACATGCCTATATTTATTACTTTAGACTGTTGGTACAGAGCCTTACCATTGTAGACGACACCCTCTCCTTCCGAGCATTTCGAATGTGGCTTGCATTCAAAATGCGGGTCGATAGGGTCAATGGGGTACCTGTGAAACCCTGGCTCACAGATGCACATGCGATTCGTCGCGGCGGTACAGGCCTGAGTCTCAACCCCATTTTTGGGGCACCCAGGTTTACACGCGGTGCAGTACTTATTGCCGTTTTCTTTGTCACTGAAATGGTGATCCCCACAAGGAACACAGGTCGGGTCCGTGAAACCCTCCGGCTCCGTACAATCTGTTTCCACTTTTGTTCCCACCGGACACTTAAGGCAGTAAATTCCATTGTCCAAAGAGTAAGTCTGCAGGGAAAACAAATGACAACAAGTTTTGAGTGAAAGTGATACCCCAATTTTAAGACTTAAAACAATTTGGCAAGTTGTCAGGTCTTAAAGAGGAGGGTGTCTTTAAATGAACAGAAGAACTGAAAAAGCAAGAAAGATGTATTAAATTAAGGAGCGGGGGGAGGGGGGGGGGGAGGGGGAGGGGGGGGGGGGGGGGGGAGGGGACTCAGGGCGTTGGTTGAATGTACAATGCTTAATGGAAGTTGCCAATTTCAGTTAACCCCCCCCAAATCATGCGATAATTTACAATATATGTCTACATGTTTGTATGTATCACAAATCTGCCACTGCAAATTTATTTTTACAATTAATGTGCATATTTTTCATTCAACATGTTAGGCCAGCTGACCTCAATCAAATGGAAGACCTGTACATGCACTGTCACAGTCAAGTCAATTTCATTTTATCTAAAAATGAAAAAGATCAATACATTGTACAGCCATTGTCTCAAAGGCACAAGAAAATATGTTGAACAACTTACAAGATCAACATCTGGTTGTAACTAAAACACAAGCCAAACAACACCAGGATTGAACTGAAGGAACTATTCTCACCTCCCTTTCAGCTGCACTCAAACAAAGCCAGCTGAGGTTGAGAAGACAGGCAATGACGCACAATGAATAACTGCATCCAAGTCCAATGTTTTTTGCCATCTGGGGGACAGAGTAAGGCAAAACTTCAATAAATCCATGTGTGTATTTCACATTTTCAGTCAAAATTCAAAGAGTAAAACAAACCAGTAACCACACAGATCAATATTAACTCAACCTCCAAAGTTTTCGAACACATTTTCCTTTAAACCAATACTTTGTCTTTGATAAATGAGCTTGATCAATAGTGTGAATCCAAAGCTTGACTATATATGTCTTTTATAGGTTACAACACAATGTTTTTTTATATGGCTTGTATTTCAAGAACCCAGCGGATGAATATCTAAGGACACACGAGCCTCTGGCGAGTGAGTCCATTTGATATTCCCGCTGGGTCATGACTGAAATACAAACCATATAAAAAAACATTGTGTTGTAACATGTATATATATTCCTTGAAGACCTAAAAGACAAAGTGCGATGAAAACATCAAGCTTTAGTTGTCGGTTCAGATGAGGCACTGAAGGCTTAACCTCTTCATACCTTATTCTAAAGGCACTTTCTTTCTTTCTTTATTTGGTGTTTAACGTCGTTTTCAACCACGAAGGGTTATATCGCGACAGGGAAAGGGGGGGGGGGGGGGGGGGATGGGATAGAGCCACTTGTTAATTGTTTCTTGTTCACAAAAGCACTAATTAAAAAATTGCTCCAGGGGCTTGCAACGTAGTACAATATATGACCTTACTGGGAGAATGCAAGTTTCCAGTACAAAGGACTTAACATTTCTTACATACTGCTTGACTAAAATCTTTACAAACATTGACTATATTCTATACAAGAAACACTTAACAGAGAAACAGAATCCGTTAGTCGCCTCTTACGACATGCTGGGGAGCATCGGGTAAATTCTTCCTCCTAACCCGCGGGGGGTTTCTAAAGGCACGTCTGTTGATCTATGTCAAGTCGGTACATAATGGCGGCTTTGCTGTCCCCGTCAGTTGAAAGCCTCTTTCACGGATTTGACTAAATACCTAGTGGTTATACACGCATCTACTGAGATCTTGGACACCTTCATCGTCTATTGGGCCAACCGCACCGCAGAAGAGTTAGAAAAACTTGAAAAATGCATTAAACAGCCTGTCCAGAGGACTGTCGTAGTCGATGATGGACCGATAAGAGCGTGTGTACCGAAAAGAGCACGCCAGAAGCGTAACTTCTTAGCATATTGGCAGTGCTGGTCGGACGGACTTGGTTTTTAACAATTGCTAGTTTGACTTCTGTTTTAGTTGAGAGAGCTGGCACCAACGAGCGCACACACTCACACACCCACGGTTTGTCATGTTGAGCACAAGAGAGAAATAGAACAGCGAAAAAAAGGGACCAGATAACACTAACAGATTACGTCCCCAGAATATGACGCGATGGACGACAGACGTCATGAAATATATGACGCTGTGATGATAAGTCTCGGCAAGTCGAGACTAAAACTCAGCTATAGCACTGATCGACTCTCACGCAAGTTCGCAAGGGGTTACCACGCTTTTGAGAACTTGCGCGAGAGACGTTCAGTGCTACTGCTGAGTTTTAGTCTCGACTTGCCGAGACTATCATCACAGCGTCATACATTTCATGACGTCTGTCGTCCATCGCGTCATATTTTGGGGACGTAATCTGTTATGTTTCCTTCTATTCGCTGTTCTATTTCTCTCTTGTGATCAACATGACAAGCCGTATGTGTTTGAGTGTGTGTGCTCGTGCTCTCAACTGAAACAGAAGGCAAACTAGCCATCGTTAAAAAACCCAGTCCGTCTGACCAGCACTGCTATATGTTCAGGCTATGCTCATGTTAAGTTACAGCGTGCCCGGTACACACGCCCTTATCGGTACATCATCGACTACGATAGTTATCTGGACAAGCTGTTTAATGCATGTTGCGAGTATTTCTAGCTCTTCTGCGGTGCAGTAGGCCCTATAGACAATGAAGGTGTCCACGATCTGAGGAGATGCGTGTGTAACCACTAGGTATTCAGTCAAATCCGTGTAAGAGGCTTTCAACTGACGGGGACAACCAAGCCACCATTATGCACCGACTTGACATAGATCAACAGACGTGCCTTTAGAATAAGGTATGTGCAGAGGTGCCTCGATCATCTGAACAGACAACTAAAGCTTGATGTTTCCCGGCGTCACACTTTGTCTTTTAGATCTTCAGCCAGAGGCCCGTGAGTCCCTTGATATTCATCCGCTGGGTCTTGACTGAAATACAAGCCATATAAAAAACCACTCGTGTTGTAACCTCTATAATTTATATAATAGATGAGGGATACAATTAACAAAAACGGAAACATATGGAAAAAGGCTACATGGTCCCTTTTACTCAGGTATTTCTTGCAAAATGTTCTCCTTTGCGTCACAGAACAGCCGAGCCCTTTGATGTCAATGTGGCAACTATAAACATCTAACATTACAAACATTGGTATCACAGTCACTTAAAAGTAGCAAAACCGCACAGAGATTTTCCTCCTGTCGTAAAATAGTGTGAGTTGTAACCATGTAACTGTCAAGCTAGGTTATGCTGTGAAAAGGTCAAACCGTGGACACTACCAGTGCCATCAGAAAATGAAACTGCAAACTCTCTGAGTCTCTTTCAGTTTCGGGCTTTGCCTTTGGGAAAGGCTGTGGCTATATCCACGGATCCGTGCCTCGAGTCCCGATGCTATATCCACGTGACTGACGTCATCGCACTCAAGGGACGCTACTCTCGCCCAACATTTTCCTGCTTTCGGTTCGGCACTTCACTTACATGACTAGGACGTCAGCTATCAAATATCAAAGTCAAAATTCCACTTTCAATCACAAGTTAGACTTCATGAGTGGTATACAGCGTCCAAAGATCGATCAGCAGCAGTTTCCCCTCCTTAATACGAACCGGCTCGTTAGCTAAACTTACATGTTTATTCGGGATTTGCATTTTCCTAGTTTGCGGTGATTTTTGATGCAGTGTGATGCATGTGTCGCTTGCTCAAACGCTTTCTATTTCAAGTGAGTGTTGTCGTTGTCAACTTGTGGACCACTTCCCTTTGACTTGAAAGATTCACTGTGAACGCAGCCATAGTCGATCTCGGCAAAGTGCAAGGCATCATTGAACGTTCTGTTCGGAGCGCGCTTTCGGAGGGCTGCTATTGATCTCGAAAAACGTTTCGAAAGTTGCACGTGAGTGCGCTCCTCAAAGGCTTTCAGTTTGGTTCGTAGGTTGTCAAAACACGACAAAAGAGTTGAATGTCTCGCCGACACTAATCGTTTCTTCCTCCACCTCCATCTCAACAATATGGCGCCAAGTGTGCCAACGCGAGGCTACGAATAAACTGCCGAGTGATTCCGAATGATTCCTAGTGATTCCGAGCGGAGATGACGTCAGTAACGTGGAAATAGCATGGGGACTAGAGGCACGGATCCGTGGATATAGCCACGTTAACCTTTGAAAAAATATGGGTATACAAAGAAATTATTCTTTAAATGAGTAAATCAAGCAAAACAATTTAACCATGTTCAAGAAACCCTTTTTTTTTAAATCTGATCAATCATAGTAACATTTATTGTCAGAATCAATCGTCCATTAATTGACTTGTCATTGATTGCTCACTTGCTGACGTCACTGACTACGTAAGAGTCAGTAAGACCATAGATATCCCTTGACCAAGAGTAAGACTTATCCAATTCATATAAATTGACAACCTGAACCATAAGCTAATCTCAAACATGTTACTCTAGCGGATTCATTATGATGAAACTGAGACTAGACTGACCGTTGATAAGTGAAAGGGTTTCTGTTCTCACTCTCTTCTCGTTGATTTCGGCGTACACTTCAGCTTTCTCTTTGATACGTTCTGGTTACTTCAACTTCCACAAGTCTACTGCCACTTGTGATGTTCCGCGCTGTTTGGTCGATTGTTGTTGGAGGTCCAACTCTGTCCTCGACAATATTCTTTGCAAAATTGTGTTTGTCCAAGCTTTTCGATGTCACCCATCAATGTCTGTCTTTGTGAGCGAACAATAACGAAGTTGCTACAGGACTACCAAAGAGATCAGCAATAGTTTGGGTTAACGGAAGTTAATCTGAGTGCGCTCCCCTTGGGTCCGCCTAAATCGCGCGCGACCCCGATTTTATACCTACATAGCTAACATTCATATTTTCAGTAACTTTATGGCATGCCCTGACGTTGTGTCAAGTTTCAATTCATAAAAATGAAAAATAATGTTGTTATTGTTTGTTGTGTCCATGACCCTATTATTCCGATCCATGTTTTATACATACTATTTAGTATACTGCACCCTGGGAGTCTTAGCACTTCCGCCCAGCACTCAACCGCCATTCACAACCATGTGCCAAACCTGAACAAGAAAATTTGCTGATTCAAATCAGCAGGTTCCCAGACGTTCCTTCATGTAATTTTTAGGTGAATGGTCAAAGTGGTTTCTTGCACACACTCAGTCATCTTACACAACAATGCAACACATGGATAGGATTAATGGAATGACATGTATTTGTCAACAACGAATCATGGGATAGAAAACTACAAAATGTGAAAGAAAGTACATGGTGACAAGGCTACACACAATAGTGGAAAATTGTTTAGGGGGTATATAATGTTACAAATAGCACAACAGTATAAAAAGGGGTTCAAAATAACAGACAAACAGAAAAAAAGTGTTTTGCATGCAAATGTTGACTTTGACGGCCATATTTTGACAAAAACGTACACAAATTTTAAAAATAAATCCAAGCCATACCAGACTCTTTCAACTATTTCTGTTTGTTTTCCTGCTTTCTAGAATGCTTGGTGAATATGATGACGCATTGTCATTGTGAATTTCCTGTAGAATTTTTTTCCCGCATCACATAATTTATATACATGACAAAATACGTTATGAACGAAAACTCAGAAATACCAAACGAAAAATCCCAAAATAAAAATATGAATAAAGGTAACCTAAAGCCAATGCGTCATCATTATCAACATGATCTCCTGCAAGTGTGTGCCAAATTTCAGCACTGTACTATGCACCATTCCTGAAATATTTGCCTTCAAAGAGTACCATTCTAGCGGAATTTTTACTTTCGAGAAAAACCAAGACAAACACGAAAAATAATTCAAGCTTCACAGTACCTTCCTTTATGGCCGAAATGTGCACACTTTACAATACTATAAGCTGCTTAGTTCATCCCAGGGCCATAGGTCGGTCCTTCTCTCTCCTGTTGCACTGTCCTGGATTTGCTGGCCCTCTTCTTGTCTTTTCGGGACCGCTTCCTCTCCGGCTGGGCCGCCAGTTCAGCTTGGTCACACCGCCTTCGGTCTTGCCTCACCTGGTAGTCCTTCAGGCCCTCAGCTGGTGTAACACCCAACTGCTTCATCACATGGGAGAGGTGGGAACATCCCTGATTGAAATGGGACACAGCTGAGGCAACAGCTGCATTCACCCGACTGGCGCCCACATGCACAGTTTTGGGGCAGCGCGCCCAGATCTGTCCGTTGACGCATTCGTTGGCATTCTGCCATGCTTGATTCTGGCCATGAGACCAACGTCTGACATCCTGTCATAGATGGGTTTGACTGCTCTGGCCACATCAGCTGACAGTGGAGTCCCCACATTGTCCTTGTGTGGTGGCGGCTCTTGTCCAGTTGCCACGGCCTTCTGAAAGAAGCACGAGGAGTCGGCGCCTACTGGACATTGCTGGTGCTGAGGGTTGTCGTCTGTGGATGAGCAGTGCAAAAAAGATGCCCAGATGGCCTCCTTCATCTTGTCAGGTTTGCCCAAGTTCTTCATGATGGTATTCCTGTAGTAGGACTGCAGAATGGTGCAAGCGTTTGCAGTCAGGGCGCCACGATGACGTCCACCAAGCTTCTCCTCCTTTGCCTTCTTTCTCAGCGCCGTCCCCATTCTTTTGTCGCAGTGGTTGACACACTCCAGCTTTTCAACCGGATAGAGGTTGGCATCAACCACTGCCTTGAAGGCCACAGAGTCACCATCTGAAAGCATTCTGGTATAACGCATGTTGTTTCTGCGCACTGACCTTCCCCACAAACGAAGGGCGGCTTCCTTCTCCATTCCTTTCGAAGAGCCTTCATAGTTGGTTTCACAACTAGGCTTGTGGTCTCTCCTCCATTCAGCTCTCTCCACTTCTGTCATCCTCCTTTTGTTGTTCAGTACAGTGCACATGCCTGGCAGAATTTTGACAGCACTTCAAAATCAAGCACAAGTCCAGTCCCCACATCAATGACGATGCCAACCCCATAGTTTGAGGTAAAACCTCGCTTGTCAGTGCCAGGTTCCGAATCAAAACTGGCCAGCTCATTCACAGAGAGAATGACAGCGGGAAAGGGGAGAGAATGCTGAATCCAACGGTATGTGTCATGTCGGAACGGGGTTGGGAGAATTTGGCGTAACTAACAGTCAAACAAATGCATTTTTGGCATTTCAACACACAATGAAAATAAATTCTTGACACAGTTGGTTTTGAAACACCTTTATTTTGCATAAAATAAGTGTTTTATGTGAAAAACATCGGTTGAACCTGAATGAGAAAGGATTATTTGGTATAAATATGTCAAAATCTCAAAACTGACCAATTGAACACACAACACGATTTTTGACTTCAGACGTGTGTAGCCCCTGGCTAATTATTATTGCAATAAATGTAAATACTGATTGTTGCTAATAACATAAACGAATGATTTACGAAATTACTATTCTAGCAAAAGTAAATACATGTGTCATTCAGTGGGCGATCACTGAGTGGTATGGGAATAAAATCGTAGCTGCCTTGATCATGCTGTAACACTGTGTCGTCTGCTTTACTCTGTGTTTGTTGTATCGTCTGCTCCAGTCTGCACACTAAGCGCTTACCGTAGCGGCCTAACAACACCGGAAGCTAGATGGTTTGCGGATGTCGCTCTACCGTGTTTTTTGTCATATTTTGAGCGTGTGAGATCTGAGATAGTTTTTTTGAGTATTATATAACCTATTATAGTGTAATTTTGCACCATGCACTAACAGTTTCAAGAAATAATGAAAACCAAATTGAAACACATTGCTGCAAACAACTAAGTTTGCCGAAAATTAGTTCCGGAATGTCACCGTTCACACAGGCAAATGCCTCCGCATAACCCAGACCTCTGGGTCTGGGAATAAATACTGAGCAGAACACACGAGCTGTGTTGATTCCCTGTTACCACTGATAGCGGATGAATGCAAGATAACACTGTTCATCTTAGAACAGCTATTGTACTCGTGTAAACTTCGGCTGCGGTAACTCGTTTTTAATTCATTTTTGGCTCACGTAAGTGTAGCCTATGCGATGCTAACTTTTGTCTGTCTGTGCGTGCGTATGTGTGTATAGAAACTTTAACATTTGAAGACGTCATATTACATTGACGTCACATTATGACGTACGAGGGTTAGACGTCACGCGATGGAATTACTGAAAGTCTCGGTGATTGTTATTTTGAGCGGGCCGAGACTATTTGGCAGTCGTGTCCATGTAAGTAGGCTACATGCAGACAGACAGATCTAGATCTAGTGTCTCGCTTTCTTGCACAGTTTCACCTATGCTCTTTCTGTGTGTGTGTGTGTGTGTGTGTACTGTGTGTGTGTATGTGTGACGGAGTGATTGAGTTTGTGCATAGACCATTTATCCTGGACCGCCAACTCGCTCTCTCTCCGCTCTTTCTCTCTATTACGAGGTAGCGGCCCCTCGCATTTAGGAACGAAGAGAGGTACAGAAAAGCGTGCTATCCTTCTCAGCGCAACTACTACCCCGCTCTTCTTGGCCTTCAGAAATCAGGGGGATGTCATATCCGGTGTCGATTGTAAACATGGACGAAGTTGCCGAGGTAAGTTCTGAAAATGCTAAAATAAACTCAGCTAAAGTGCACATGGAACATGTTTTTCGATGAGTTTTGTTAAGTTTAGTTTGGAGTTTTGGAAAATCCAGTTCATTGTCACCTCCCATTGTCACAAATAACTGGAGCGTGCTTTCTTTTCACTGTCTTTCAAACCGGACGCGAAGCGCCCCTGTGAAAGTCGAGCGTCGTAACCTCGAAGGGTCACGTGACGAGTTGGCGGTCCAGGCTATTTGGTCTATGGTTTGTGTTACTGTTTGTCGATTTCTTGCGTGAGCCTTAAAGGCTTCGCCTCTTGTTATTACTTGAACTTGAACTTGAACTTGCGATGTTTAAGGCCTTAGGCCTGTTCATCGATCCTGTCGAATAGTACTCCAATAACACTTTTGTTGGTGGCATGCGCGGGCGGTTATTGGTAGCACGTTGGCGAGAATTTCTCTGGTCTGTCTGCCCAGAAATTGTCCAGCCTTCCTTTGAAACTGTTCACTGATGGTGCTGTCACAACTGTTTCTGGCAGACTGTTCCAGTGAGGAATCACCCTTTCTGCGAAGAAGCAGCTCCGAACGTTCAGCCTACAAAATGGTTTATACAACTTGAGGCTGTTTCCCCTAGTGTCTTTGGTTTCGGCCAGCTGGAAATTCGGGTTGCCTGTGTCGTAGATCCCATGCATATACTTGTAGAGGTCGATCATGTCACCTCGGAGACGCCTGTGTTCGAGACTCGGTAGTTTGAGTATAGCTAGTCGTTCTGGGTAAGTTTTCTCACTGAGAGCCGATATCAGTTTGGTAGCCCTTCTCTGTACGTCCTCTATTTCCTTGCACAGCAGTTTCTGCTGTGGTTGCCATACTGAATGTCCATATTCAAGGATTGGCCTGACAAGACTCTTGTAGAGTTGTACAAACACCTCCCTATCCAGATGCTCAAACGATCTCCTGATGATGCCTATGGTTTTGTTTGCCTTCGCAGTTGCTTGTGCAACATGTCCCTTGAAACTCAGGCGATTGTCTACAAGTACACCAAGGTCTTTCTCCGTTTCGCTTTCTTCTAGAGTGATGCTAACCTCCTCACCACTTTCGGATCTCCCTTTCATGTGATAGCTGGTCTCTGTGTGTTGTTTGCCTAGCTTAAGGACACTACACTTCTTTGGGTGGAACTTGAGGAGCCAGTTGTCAGACCACTCTTGTAGATTGTCCAGATCTTCCTGCATGACAACAGGTCCTGAGGGCACGTCAGTACGTGTATATAGCTTGGTGTCGTCAGCAAACAGCTTCACAGAGCTGGTGACTTGGCTAGGCAAGTCGTTTATATACAGGGTGAAGAGCAGAGGGCCCAATACACTTCCCTGGGGGATTCCACTGGTGACTGGCGCTTTGTCTGAGTGTGTACCGTTCACAATCACTTGCTGATGCCTGTCCGCTAGAAAGTTGCGTATCCAGTTAAGGACGTTACCATGAATTCCATGCGCTTCAACCTTCGCGATCAGTCTTGCATGTGGAACAGTGTCGAATGCCTTCATGAAGTCCATGTAAACTATGTCAACACTGCCTCCTTCATCTAGAATCTTTGTCCAATCATCCAATGCCTCAAGAAGATGGGTCACACATGACCTCCCTTGCACAAACCCATGCTGATTCTCACAGATGAGATTGTTTGACCTCAGGTGATCATTTACTGCCTCTCTGACAAGGGTTTCCATAGCTTTGCATAAGATGCATGTCAAGCTGACCGGACGATAGTTACTAGGCTCTGTTCGACTACCTTTCTTGAAAATCATGGTTAAAATTATGTTTAACCATATTTTGGCTTCGGCCATAAATTAATTTATATGATTAAAAGTCAAGCAATTTTGTGGGGAATGGTTTTCACCGCCCTAGCTTAATTGTGAGACGGATAGTTTAGAGGCTAGATTTGTTGTTGTTAAACTGATTAAAACTCTCTTTTTTTTTCTCTCTCTTTTTTTTCTCTCACAAGCAGTTGAGAAGGCAGTACCGAAACGCAACACACAAGGCAGACGCAGGCAGAAGTGGATGGATGGTGGCACGCTGACCTCAGTACGAACCAAGCACAAACTGTTCCGACGATGGCTACAGACGAAGAGTGGGGAGGACTACACGGCCTATGTAAGAGCAAGGAATCGGGCATCGGCAGCCTGCAGGAGAGCAAAAAAGAAGCTGGAGAAAACTGTCGCAAAGAGCGCCAAGACCAACCCCAAGGCATTCTGGTCATACGTGAAGTCCAAGACCTCGACAAGATCGGGCGTGGGCGACCTAAAGAAAGAGGACGGAAATCGAGCCACAGTAGACCAGGACAAGGCAGAGCTGCTCAACACTTTTTTTCAGAGTGTATTCACCAATGAAGATGACGGCCCACTACCACAGCCTCCAACCTACAACTACGGAGAAGCACTCGTTGACTTCGACATCAAGGATGAGGAGGTGAAGAAGAAGCTCCAGGGTCTGAAGACGAACAAAGCGGGTGGACCGGATGGCATCAGCCCCTTGGTACTCTCGACGGCTGCGGACTCACTAGCACACCCAGTAGCGGAACTCTTCCGTCGCTCTCTGGCAGCCGAACAAGTACCAGGCGACTGGAAACGAGCTACGGTGACTCCTATCTTTAAGAAAGGCAGTCGCCTGACCCCAGGCAACTACAGACCGGTGAGCCTGACCTGTATCCTGTGCAAAGTGATGGAGGGTCTAGTGAGGGAGAGAGTCATGAAGCACCTGGCAGAGAATAACCTTATCCACAAAGAGCAGCACGGTTTCGTCGCAGGCCGGTCATGCGTGACTCAACTCCTGGATGTGTTGGATGCCTGGACTGAGGTTCTTGACGATGGCGGGAGTGTGGACATCATTTACACTGATTTCATGAAAGCGTTCGATTCGGTGCCTCACAAACGTCTGTTGTCGAAAGTTGCGGCCCACGGAATCCAAGGAAAGGTCCTAAGATGGGTGGAGTCATTCCTCACGGACAGAACCCAGTGCGTAGTGGTCAACGGAGCATCCTCACAGCAAGCTAAAGTCACTAGCGGCGTGCCGCAAAGGCAGCGTTTGCGGGCCTCTACTCTTCGTCATCTACATCAACGACCTGCCGGAGGTGTGTTCCAGTCCTGTCCGCCTATTTGCCGACGATACGAAGGTCTACACTCGCAGCGACACAGAGGGGGGGCCAGAGGCACTACAGCATGACCTGGACAGTCTACAACAGTGGTCGGACAACTGGCTGCTCCGCTTCCACCCAGATAAGTGCCACGCCTTGAAGCTCGGCAACAAGAAGTCCGAGGCAAAGTACTTTATGAAGGGGAAGAGGGGAGGGGTGGATGTCAACATTGAGCTACAGGAGAGTGAGGTGGAGAAAGACTTGGGTGTGCACGTCGACAACAGACTGAGCTTCAAAGAACACGTCAGCATAGTCTCTGGAAAGGCCAACCAGATCGTGGGCGTCATCAGGAGAACTTTTGACTACCTGACGGAGGAAATGTTCATCCAACTATACAAGAGTCTGGTCCGACCCAAGCTGGAATACGGGCACTCAGTGTGGCAGCCACACCACAAGGCGCTATGTGCTGAAGTGGAGAACGTGCAACGCAGAGCGACCAAACTAATTCCAGGTCTGAAAGACGAGCCCTACTGTGAGAGGCTGAAAGCTCTGAAACTTCCAAGCCTGGAACACCGTCGCCTGCGGGGCGACATGATAGATACCTTCAAGTATGTGCACGGCATGTACGAAGCGGACAGACCCCACTTTGAGCCCATCAGCAGTAGAGACACTAGAGGCCACTCTCTGAAACTCGGCAAAGAACACTGTAGACTGAATGTACGAAGCAATTACTTCTCCCAGCGAGTAGTGAACACCTGGAACAGTTTGCCTGAAGAGGCAGTAACAGCGCCATCAGTCAACAGCTTTAAGACCAGGATAGACAATTTCTGGCGCCACAGTACTTCTATGTACAACCCTACCTGCCTCGTTTAGATTGTAGAACAGCCCGCCACGCATGCTACAGTCTAGTAATAGGACCTATGTAAAGGCTACACAGCCTACCTCATAGTAAACTTCAAGTTCAAGTTCAAGTTCAAGTTGAACTCTCTCTCTCTCTCTCTCTCTCTCTCTCTCTCTCTCTCTCTCTCTCTCTCTCTCTCTCTCTCTCTCTCTAACACTGTTAAACACGCCCTGACGTTGTGTGAAGTTTTAATCCATAAAAAGGAACAATAATGTTGTTATTGTACATCTTAGAAAGCCGGACCCTGTCTGACCACAGGCGGAAGGTATCGTCCACTGGAGGCTACTACTATCACAGAAAGACTACAAGGTCTGTCACTCACCTTCGAGTCTTCTGTGTTCTTGGAGTCGCTTCCTGGGGAAAAATATTGTTCAAGACGGTTTGCCTCTTCCTACAGTCTGTGTAAGTAGAGGTTACACGCCGAGTCTCAGTGATTATTAAAAATAATGGTCGAAGTTAGCGGATCATGAAAAATGCGAGCTTTAGCGAGCTTTTTCATGACCGCGAACTGAGACCATTATTTTTTATAATCACTGAGACGAGGTGTGTAACCTCTTTATTCCTCCTTTCTTCAGTTATTCAAAGAAAAGAGGAGTTTTTTTGCGAAAGTTTGATCGAATCCTATTCTCTCAACCAGTCAACCTGCGCAGGCGATCGATTAATGCGCGGTTGTATAGTTCCGTGCAAATCATTCCATTCTGTTAACACTTCTTGTCAGTTTTCCTATTTTGGGCTAAAATCAAGTACACAGATATGCTGTTATTCTGCTGTGGCGGCAAAGGCAGATATTGTGTGTTCTGTATATGTTTTGGTATCGCTAAGGATAATGTTTTTTCGTCAAATGGGACTAGCAGACGAACTTTTGCACCCGTGTTCCAACGTTAAAAACTGTATGAAGTTCAGTTTTCTGGGGAAAATAGTGTATGAAACCCCTTTATGTTGTTTAAATTGATGAGATGTGTGCATTTGGTTGCGTGTGATCTGTTTATTAAATGAAATATTGTTGAAAACTGACCGTCGGATTGCAGTCTGTTGTCGAAGGAACTGAGTGAAAAGAAGGGGAACTACTCTTGTCGCTAGACAAAGTATGAGTTACTTGCCTTGGGAAATTGCTTGTGATGAACGGCTTGAGCCCGGCAGATGAGATTCAGAAAACAACCGAACTCATGGATTTTATATGGAGATTCATGTGTTCAGGCCTGTAGTTGTTAATTTAAATGCGGTATGTTTGTATTGTTTGCTCCAGAGATGTATACTTCGTACATTAGAGCGTTCGGAACTTTTCAATCGCAAAAAGTAGTTCCGAAACAGAACAACCTCTCAACCCATTGCACTATCGAGGATTCAGGCTGTTGCTGGGTCGTTATTTGTTTGGTTGCTGGGTCATTATCGAAAAATAACTACCCCTACAAGTTTACAGAGGTAAAGAAGCAGAGGGGGGAATAAATACAGTTGAATGATTGTTTGAACTATATGCACCTTTAGTTTTCAGCTTCCGTTCGCTGCAGGTTGTTTTTAACCATCATTTGGACGAATCTTCGTTTGCGAGCCGCTAATATCCACACGGCGTCTAATTATGCATCCGCACCGAATATGCATACCAGCGCTCATTGGTTAATAACAGGATATTCGATGATTATTTTCATTGGTCGACTGAAACGTTTTCCTCATTTTGAATGAAGTAGCAAACAGTTCTTCACTAATACCGAAAGTGAAAACTCCCGTGGGTAGCTTCCCTTTGCCGCACAATATTTACGTATGTTTTAGACCAATGAGCGCTGGTATGCATATTCGGTGCGGATGCATAATTAGACGCCGTGTGGATATTAGCGGCTCGCAAACGAAGATTCGTCCAAATGATGGTTAAAAACAACCTGCAGCGAACGGAAGCTGAAAACTAAAGGTGCATATAGTTCAAACAATCATTCAACTGTATTTATTTGACCTTACACAGACTGTAGGAAGAGGCAAACCGTCTTGAACAATATTTTTCCCCAGGAAGCGACTCCAAGAACACAGAAGACTCGAAGGTGAGTGACGTACCTTGTAGTCTTTCTGTGATAGTAGTCGTCCAGTGGACGATACCTTCCGCCTGTGGTCTGACTTAAATTTCAAAGCAGCACCATTTCATTTGTCAGTATTTTCCTTTTTGACTCACATGCGAAGCAAAAGTGAGTCTATGTACTCACCCGAGTCGTCCGTCCTTCCGTCCCCCCCGTCCGTCCGGCCGTCCGGAAAACTTTAACGTTGGATATTTCTTGGACACTATTTAGTCTATCAGTACCAAATTTGGCAAGATGGTGTATGATGACAAGGCCCCAAAAAACATACATAGCATCTTGACCTTGCTTCAAGGTCAAGGTCGCAGGGGCCATAAATGTTGTCTAAAAAACAGCTATTTTTCCCATTTTCTCTGAAGTTTTTGAGATTTAATACCTCACCTATATATGATATATAGGGCAAAGTAAGCCCCATCTTTTGATACCAGTTTGGTTTACCTTGCTTCAAGGTCAAGGTCACAGGAGCTCTTCAAAGTTGGATTGTATACATATTTTGAAGTGACCTTGACCCTGAACTATGGAAGATAACTGTTTCAAACTTAAAAATTATGTGGGGCACATGTTATGCTTTCATCATGAGACACATTTGGTCACATGATCAAGGTCAAGGTCACTTTGACCCTTATGAAATGTGACCAAAATAAGGTAGTGAACCACTAAAAGTGACCATATCTCATGGTAGAAAGAGCCAATAAGCACCATTGTACTTCCTATGTCTTGAATTAACAGCTTTGTGTTGCATGACCTTGGGTCAAGGTCACATGTATTTTGGTAGGAAAAATGTGTAAAGCAGTTCTTAGTGTATGATGTCATTGCTAGGTTTAGCTGAAGGTCAAGGTCATGTAAAGGTCAAGGTCAAGCATGTGAGTCGTATGGGCTTTGCCCTTCTTGTTTGATTTTTGACTCACATGCGAAGCAAAAGTGAGTCTATGTACTCACCCGAGTCGTCCGTCCGTCCGTCCGTCCGTCCGTCCGTCCGTCCGTCCGTCCGGAAAACTTTAACGTTGGATATTTCTTGGACACTATTCAGTCTATCAGTACCAAATTTGGCAAGATGGTGTATGATGACAAGGCCCCAAAAAACATACGTAGCATCTTGACCTTGCTTCAAGGTCAAGGTCGCAGGGGCCATAAATGTTGTCTAAAAAACAGCTATTTTTCACATTTTTCCCATTTTCTCTGAAGTTTTTGAGATTGAATACCTCACCTATATATGATATATAGGGCAAAGTAAGCCCCATCTTTTGATACCAGTTTGGTTTACCTTGCTTCAAGGTCAAGGTCACAGGAGCTCTTCAAAGTTGGATTGTATACATATTTTGAAGTGACCTTGACCCTGAACTATGGAAGATAACTGTTTCAAACTTAAAAATTATGTGGGGCACATGTTATGCTTTCATCATGAGACACATTTGGTCACATATGATCAAGGTCAAGGTCACTTTGACCCTTATGAAATGTGACCAAAATAAGGTAGTGAACCACTAAAAGTGACCATATCTCATGGTAGAAAGAGCCAATAAGCACCATTGTACTTCCTATGTCTTGAATTAACAGCTTTGTGTTGCATGACCTTGGATGACCTTGACCTTGGGTCAAGGTCACATGTATTTTGGTAGGAAAAATGTGTAAAGCATGTGAGTCGTATGGGCTTTGCCCTTCTTGTTTTGTTTAGATCAACAGAAGAACACAACATATTATATGCTAGAAACACAAAAATATTAGATAGAAATACTGAAAATCGGGGTCGGGCGAGGTCGCGCGCCATTTAGGCGGACCGCTCCCCTTAATTCTTTTCCGCTTTCGAAAGTTGACTTGCAAGAAATTCATCAGTCTTCCCCTATGCATGTTCTAGACTAGCTCTGTACTTCAGTATGCACGTGGAAGACTAAGAGCAAAGCTCGCTCAGGATTTAAAATAGTAATGGTAAAAAACAAGACATAACACGGATATGATAACAGCAGCCAGGAAAGAAATATATCTCAATTTGTTTCCAATGATAAAGCCAAAACAATTAAGGTAGATAAGTTAGTTACTTTTTTGAGTCACTTGAGAAAAAGTGACTCTATGTAATCGGTCAGTGTTAGTCTGTCCGGCCGGCCGTCCGTAGACACCACCTTAACGTTGGACTTTTCTCGGAAACTATCAAAGCGATCGGGCTCATATTTTGTTTAGTCGTGACCTCCAATGACCTCTACACTTTAACGATGGTTTCGTTGACCTTTGACCTTTTTCAAGGTCACAGGTCAGCGTCAAAGGAAAAATTAGACATTTTATATCTTTGACAAAGTTCATCGGATGTGATTGAAACTTTGTAGGATTATTCTTTACATCAAAGTATTTACATCTGTAGCCTTTTACGAACGTTATCAGAAAAACAAGGGAGATAACTAGCCTTTTCTGTTCGGCAACACACAACTTAACGTTGGGCTTTTCTCGGAAACTATAAAAGTGACCGGGCTCAAATTTTATGTGAACGTGACTCATTGTGTTGTGAATAGCAATTTCTTCCTGTCCATCTGATGCCTCATATAATATTCAGAACTGCGAAAGTGACTCGATCGAGCGTTTGCTCTTCTTGTTTATTATGTTGATTGAGGCCGGTTTGTTGTTTTATTTACACAGATGCATGTGGCTTTTTATTGGCTGGAAATCTTGAGATCTGCATCCCATAGTTTTCACAAAGGAGAGTAACTTAATTTCCTTATTAATGGCGAACAACGTCGACTAAACAAAGATTTCTCTTCTTGACCATGTATTCCAAACGGTGACATCCCTGACGTCGTAAGTGAAAAAAGGTAGAGAAGACGTCACATTGTAAATCGATTATGTCACCTGAAACATTAATTGTGTAGGTTGCACAATATGTCATCTCCCAGGAACTGACAAAGAATTTCGAAAAGAAATCTATCTCGGCGACTTCGTCACATGATATCAGCAGAAGAAAATCAATCATATTCATAAAGGTCACCACCTGGCTGTGCATGTATCGGTGTCCGATCTCATAAAGATTAAGTGTGCAAAAATTAATTTTGGTTTTGTTTCTTGCATTTACCAACCTTTACTGACACTGGGTCATAGACGACCCAGAGCCTCACAAAATCGTCTTTATCTCAGAAACTATTTGGAATGTTTAATTGAGACTTCATGTTATCTCCGATTACCATACGACCATCCTCTTATCCAACTTTTGAAAGATTATCTTTGTAAATAAACAATGACGTAATTTGAATTACACAGTGCGGATGATGTGGGTCGTGGATGACACATATGGAATTACGTCAGGAACTTTACGCTGTTTATCCTTATTGTATGGCGTATGGGTCGTGTACGACCCGTACTCTGCTAATAACTATAAGAAGTGAAACGTTTATTCCTATTTGGATGGCGTGGGTCATGTATGACCCATACTTTTTACGTTGAACCCTTTGGAAAGTATGGGTCGTACACCACCACCCACATCATTCGGACTGTGTAGTCCAAAGCGTGATCCGGTGAAGGTTAAGAGTCAAAAAGTTTTAGGGTCGGGAGGAAAACATAGCTATAGGGTCAGTTAGGGAATCAGAAAAATTGCTTAGTTTTTACATTTAGTTTTGACTAAATGTTTTAACGTAGAGGGGGAATCGAGACGAGGGTCGTGGTGTATGTGTGTGTGTGTAGAGCGATTCAGACTAAACTACTGGACCGATCTTTATGAAATTTGACATGAGAGTTCCTGGGTATGATATCCTCACGTTTTTTTCATTTTTTTGATAAATGTCTTTGATGACGTCATATCCGGCTTTTCGTGAAAGTTGAGGCGGCACTGTCACGCCCTCATTTTTCAACCAAATTGGTTGAAATTTTGGTCAAGTAATCTTCGACGAAGCCCGGACTTCGGTATTGCATTTCAGCTTGGTGGCTTAAAAATTACTTTGGTCATTAAAAATCTGAAAATTGTAAAAAAAAATATTTTTTTTATAAAACGATCCAAATTTACGTTCATCTTATTCTCCATCATTTGCTGATTCCAAAAACATATAAATATGTTATATTTGGATTAACAACAAGCTCTGAAAATTAAATATATAAAAATTATCAAATTTTTTTTTTCGAAATCAATTTAAAAACACTTTCATCTTATTCCTTGTCGGTTCCTGATTCCAAAAACATATAGATATGATATGTTTGGATTAAAAACACGCTCAGAAAGTTAAAACGAAGAGAGGTACAGAAAAGCGTGCTATCCTTCTCAGCGCAACGAATACCCCGCTCTTCTTGTCAATTCCACTGGCACTGCCTTTGCCACGGGCGGTGGAGTGACGATGCTACGAGTATACGGTCTTGCTGCGTTGCGTTGCGTTGAGTTTCATTCTGTGAGTTCGACAGCTACTTGACTAAATGTTGTATTTTCGCCTTACGCGACTTGTTTTTCTTGGCCTGATCTTTTTGTGCCCCGTTTGGAGAAAATCAGTAGGAAGTTGTTTATATTTTTTTCTTCCTACTCTTAGTCCGCCGACACGAGAAATTAATCTGAATTGAATAATATTAATTATTAATATATTACCTGTCTAGTCTGCTCATGTAAATTTGTTTCATATGAATATCGACCTATGACTCCTGGACCTTTTGCTTTGGAAAGATACCCCCTGTACTTAAGTTAACCCCACTTAACTTGATTTCTTGACCCAATATGGCTAAAGTAATTTTTCAATCGTAGAATTATAAGGATCAAAAGTCAGTATAAAGACAGAAATATGTAATTTCATTCCCCTGAGATATGCTCAATGAAAATGTAGTGAATGCATTTATTTTGACATGCACATGCATGCGCACTTATGAACAAATACACTGAATTTGCATTTGCTTGCAGTCTCTCTCTTTCCACATCTATCTGCACTATTGATTACAGTATAAAGAGCCGCCTCTTTATTTTGTTTTTTGCAGTACAAGATTCTTTTGACAAAAAGAACTTTTAGTGTCATGTACTCGAGCATAGGATACTCGTCAGCATACTACTACAACTAGAAACGGAT
Source organism: Littorina saxatilis (assembly GCF_037325665.1). Classification (NCBI taxonomy): domain Eukaryota; kingdom Metazoa; phylum Mollusca; class Gastropoda; order Littorinimorpha; family Littorinidae; genus Littorina; species Littorina saxatilis. The sequence continues at coordinate 42,721,464 of NC_090254.1, read as the reverse complement.
TCATGCAAGTTTATTTCTTAGTTTGGACATTTCAAGCTTCTGAATGCAAAGTGTCCAACACCTGGGTTTATGTGTGTGAATTCAGGGTGTAGATTTTTGGTATGGGTCCAAATGGAAGGATGACGTGATCCCATGTGAAAGCCTAGGCAAATCTGTGGTGGTGCACATGATCATTTACATGAAAAGGAATAATAACTGTTGGGTTTATATGGGTTGTGAAAGAGTGAATGCCCTTGCTTTTAGTGAGACTAACAATCTGCAAGTGCTCCCCTCATGACATTACAGTGTTCTAGATGGTCGAACGTGTAGCAATCATGTAAATGAGGTCATGTCAAGCAAGTCTGGCAGGGACCTGTTTTTGACTCACATGTAAAGCAAAAGTAAGTCTATGTACTCACCCGAGTCGTCCGTCCCGGCGTCCGTCCGTCCGGAAAACTTTAACGTTGGATATTTCTTGGACACTATTCAGTCTATCAGTACCAAATTTGGCAAGATGGTGTATGATGACAAGGCCCCAAAAAACATACATAGCATCTTGACCTTGCTTCAAGGTCGCAGGGGCCATAAATGTTGTCTAAAAAACAGCTATTTTTCACATTTTTCCCATTTTCTCTGAAGTTTTTGAGATTTAATACCTCACCTATATATGATATATAGGGCAAAGTAAGCCCCATCTTTTGATACCAGTTTGGTTTACCTTGCTTCAAGGTCAAGGTCACAGGAGCTCTTCAAAGTTGGATTGTATACATATTTTGAAGTGACCTTGACCCTGAACTATGGAAGATAACTGTTTCAAACTTAAAAATTATGTGGGGCACATGTTATGCTTTCATCATGAGACACATTTGGTCACATATGGTCAAGGTCACTTTGACCCTTATGAAATGTGACCAAAATAAGGTAGTGAACCACTAAAAGTGACCATATCTCATGGTAGAAAGAGCCAATAAGCACCATTGTACTTCCTATGTCTTGAATTAACAGCTTTGTGTTGCATGACCTTGGATGACCTTGACCTTGGGTCAAGGTCACATGTATTTTGGTAGGAAAAATGTGTAAAGCAGTTCTTAGTGTATGATGTCATTGCTAGGTTTAGCTCAAGGTCATGTCAAGGTCAAGCATGTGAGTCGTATGGGCTTTGCCCTTCTTGTTCCACTGCTTATGATGCCAAAGTCACCGAGACAAACGTCATTATAGAATAGAAAAAAATGGGCTCGCTAATTACCCTCGATGATTATATTTAGAACTAACCCGTCACGCCACACTTTCAGAGTTACGTTTCGTTGCTTTGACGTAAAAGATTGCATGAGGCTTAAGAAGAGATCGAGGTTCCAAAACAAGCGTCTTCAATTTGGCTGCCTCGACTGCAGGACATTTTCAGTGACATACACGTAAGGACAGTATGTAGGATAAACATAATACTACATGGCTTGCTGTGTCGTACCAGATTTACACTCGTTGCTTTTTCAAATAGTGAACAGCTCGCTTTCGCTCGCACTTCAATATTTTAAAAAACAACTCGTGTAAATCTGGTACGACACAGCAAGCCATGTCGTATTCTCTATGTACGCAATATGTACACTTTTTTATCCAATGTTCCAAATGCATAGGTTGTTTTGCTCCCACCAAGACTGCAGATCTTGGCAAACGCATGACGTAAAAACTAGATTTGATGACGTTACCCGTACACGTTCCCGTACACATCCTCAAAAGAGCTGATCTAGATATTAATATTATATTATAGGCCAGTCATTAAAGCGAAGGGTGTGTCTGGAACATCTGGACAGAAGCATGTGTGGATTGTTCGTCTCACTAAAAGAAAGGATATTCACTCTTTCACAGCCAAAACAAACCCGACAGATTTATTTCTGAACATGACATATTACGAAAACAGAAATTGTTTTTAATCAGTCCACACACATTTCATACATCAAACAAACAGCCAAAACTTCAGTCAGTGGAGAAAATCTGCAATTGTATTTTCCATGTCAAAGGAATGCAGCATGATGTAGTGGTTAGCACTTGCAACACTTATTGATGTTCTTACAATGTGCAATTTGAATGGTGAGTTTCCTAAAGATTGCACTGGACATTGAGTCATGCATATCAGTTATCCTTCACAAGTGAGGAGGTGCGGACGATTGTTATCCGTTTCTCTCAAGCAAAGAACGCTAGGTAGCTATATACTGTAGGCACTTGAAAGAGTAGGATCGATCAATTATAGCACCTCTGTGCAATGATTTTGGGCTAAAAGCCCTTTAAGAACCCAAACAGAAATGATGTACATCGGAGGGCTGAAAGTATGTTATAAACACAGTCTCTTTATAAAAGGCTGAGAAAGAAAATGGACTTAGTTTTTGTTATGAACAGTATGAAAGATACAACTATCTGAGAACATGTCAAGGGACCCTCGTTATTCACAACTTTAAAAACTTTGCACAACATGATATGGTATCAAAAATGTAGCAAGAGGCACTGGCAACTTTCCATAAATGTAAAAACTCCATTATGGCAAGAATTGTATATAGTCCAGTCTGTTCATGCTAAAACATTTGTAAGTTTAACACTGTTGTATAAATATGCAATTTCTATAATGGATATGTTCAAAAATTTAAAGGAATATATCTCAAACATAGCAATTAAACATGGTCTCATCATATGAAAAAGGGCACACACTGAGGCCATGTCCTTGTTTGAACGATTCAATCATCTCAGATCTGGCCAGACTTTTACACAGAACACTAAGGCCATATCTCTCCACTAGCTGGCACACATGCCATGTATAAATCAAAGGCCTGGATGCCTTCTATGCAGATTGGGATTTTTTTGAATGAATTAATTTCTTTACAGCTGCTGGGGTCAATCTGGGCAATTAACTTTAAAAAATGTAAAAACTCTGCTGAGGCAGCAGTCGGGATGGTGACTTTTAGTATGTGTCCAAGTGGAGGGAATGGCCTCATCTGATATAGTGAGAACTCTTTTCACGGAAAGGATATTGCCTTTAGTAAAACAAGCTTAATGAGTATGATAAAGCAGTTGTGAGAGTATTCAGATGATCACAGCGCACAATGAGAAAGACTTGACAGCAAAAACATAATACAGTGGTCAACCCCCCTTTTAAGACCCCCCATTTTAAGATTTCCTCCGTTTTAAGACCTTGATTTTTCAGGTTTTCTTTTTATAAGCCCTGTGAATTTACCTCCATTATAAGACTCCCTCCGTTTTAGACCTGATTTTCTCAGATTTTTTGAGGTCGTAAAACTACTAAAAGGGGGGTTCCACTGTAACTACGATTCTGTTGTAAAAAGGGAAATGGAGTATTGGTGGCATGCCTATATTGTATCTTTCTTTCTTTATTTGGTGTTTAACGTCGTTTTCAACCATCAATTGTTTCTTGTTCACAAAAGCACTAATCAAAAAACTGCTCCAGGGGCTTGCAACGTAATACAATATATTACCTTACTGGGAGAATGCAAGTTTCCAGTACAAAGGACATAACATTTCTTACATACTGCTTGACTAAAATCTTTACAAAAATTGACTATATTCTATACAAGAAACATTTAACAAGGGTAAAAGGAGAAACAGAATCCGTTAGTCGCCTCTTACGACATGCAGGGGGGCATCGGGTAAATTCTTCCCCCTAACCCGCGGGGGGGGGGGGGGGGGGGGGGGGGGGGGGGGGGGGGGGTAAAACTACTAAAAGGGGGGTTCCACTGTAACTACGATTCTGTTGTAAAAAGGGAAATGGAGTATTGGTGGCATGCCTATATTGTATAAACTTCCTTGTTTTAAAACATGTAAGTGCCATTCCCTGAAGTAAATAAGGCATTTGAGAAAAGATGTTTCGTTGGAGCAGAAGTTTTTTGAGCCTGTGTTGTAACACATGCAAAAAGAAATGTTGCATTCAAAGCATTTGTAAGTACAGTAACTTATAAAGCCTCTTCTTGTAAAATGTTAAGTAACAAAGCCTTTAAAAAGAAGGATCGCTTTAACTGCAGCAATCCTTAGCCTTTCCCACCCCTCTGAGCTCATTATGATAGAATAATTACTGAGCTTGTGCTTGTGAAAAAAATATGCCAAACTTCATTTCTCCCCCAAGACTTAAGACTTTTTATCACAGGTACAACAGCATGGAATTTAACAACTTGCAAACAGCACCAATTACAATCCCAAAATAAATCATGGACCTCTTAAGTATGGTGAATCAAGGGATTCTGTGTTGGGAGGATAATGCAATGCTATTTGATCACTAGCACAAATAAATTCCTTCATTAGGCTCAACCACCTTCTTTCAATGTGACATTATACCATCAAACGTTTGTTCAATGCTGACATTCTACAGATAAGAAGAATATTAATTAGAAGCAGTTTATAACCACCATTACATTCAGTCGTCGCCCTGAGTGATACAATCGCCCAATGGGCTTTTCCCAAAAGTCGACGTTACTAAAAAATAAAATGGGTAATTCTGAAAAATTATGCAACCCTGTAATTCTATCTTCAATACATCCTTCCAAACCTATGAAATGAAGAAAATACAAGAAGTAAGAGTTCAGAAAATTAAGAAAAAAGTTGAAAAATTTAAACAAAGTTTGCCTTCTAACTGACTAAATGTTTCGCTCACTTCCTATCAGTTAAGTTTGGAAAGCAAACTCATTAGTAACATTAATTTCAAGTGTGATCGACATAATCTTGGCAATCCTGCTCCGAAATGCATTGACCGACTGCCGAAAAGCACTTAAACATCAATTTAAAAAAGGACTTCCCGGTCCCAGAATTCCAAACAGTCCCAGAATTCCAAAGTTTTGGAGATTTTTAAGATTTTGTTCGGGACTATGACGCCCTGTGGACAGTTTATTATATAAAGCTAGGGAAGCGAACAGTTAAAAAAAAGAGCGTCAGCAGAGAATAATACGAACTTGTGAAATTATATATGACCTGTGACAGATCAATCAAAAGAGTGTTCTGAACCAGTACAGACAATATGTAACCTTTTCAGCACCGTTAATACTCATTCTGATAAGCATCGCTCCACAGCTATTGCCAGTTGTCTCTCTGACCGGACGCTACAGTCCTACGCGAATCTATCAAAACAAGAATACAGAGTTAAGTTATCTCCCATATGTTTCAAGTTTCAGTCGCGAGCAGGCTGATCTAAATTTGAGATCAGTGTTCGCGAGACGAAAATGATTGCAGATTGGCCGACTTCGACAGTGATCTCCATTCTGTTCTTCACAGTTATGATAAAGACATCGTTCTAAGGTCAAAACAAGTCGAAATTTTGGGACTGCTGCCGGAAGGAGACCGTAATATATGGTTTTATCACTGTCAACTCAGGTTACAGAAAAAATCGTCTGCTCCAGTGGGCGCCAAAACCAAACGGTTGATTATCACGTGACACTTTTGCCATATTTAGAGTTGTTTGCACAGTAAATACAGCCGCGAAAAATAGCTCGCTTGAAACTGTCTTACATATCAATTCCTTTGTAATTTAAAAATTACAAAACACCATGAAAAATCATTATCGACGATCGCGAATCTGCTTATATCAATAATACATTACAAAAAGCTCTAAATATGTTTAAAAAAAATCGGTTTACTCAAGGCATCCTGTCAGGGAGAGAATGAGCCGAACTCATTTTGACCTGAGGTCAGGATGCGTTAATACTGTGAGCATCAAAAATAAATAAATCATGTGGCAGCAAAAACGCTCAAATGAGCAGTTCTTGGCCTGTTGTGAAATATTTTGTTCATAGCTCATTGTGAAGGTGAAGATAAACAGTGCGTTTCAGATCATAACAAAATAACCCAAACAAACAAAATCAATAACTGACCAAGTTTAACTAACTGGCAAGGAAACAAAACAAAGGCAAATCTAATTATAAATATGAAGCTAAAGTTAAACTTGGCAAAGCCCCATTCCCATGTTATGATTTAGGCACCAGCATAAATCACAATTAATAAATGTATTGCTTTTGATTTTTTTAAATAAATTTGACTACCACAACTGTACGGCATACTCTTAGATTTCAGGGGTGGGACTCTCTTGTGATGAAAAAAGAGGAAATCCCTTTTTTTTCTAGGGAGGTTCGGCTCCCCCAAATTTTTTTTAAATGGGCATTAAAATCTGTGCAATCTGGTGCATTCTGAGACTAAAATTCAACTCGTTTGGATCAGGTAAAAAAGACATTCTCCTCACCCCCCCCCCCCCCCCCCCCCCCCCAAAAAAAAAAAAAACCCACCACTTTCACACATAAATGGTAACATTGTAATGGTGCATACTTACGTAATGAACCATGTATCCATAATCCGATACTGGCAATAGTATTATTCAATGCATTGAAACTCAAAATGACTATTAGTTATAAGGAGTTTTCAGTCAGCACAATATTTAACTCTCAAGCCTCCAGTGTTCTGTTCTATCTTCACTTCTCTCCATATCATTCAGTCAGGAAGATAATAGATACTGTGATGAAATGGGACGCGAAAAAATAGATTACTCCATCGGAATTCGTAAGTTGTGTCCGCGGAAATCTGCGGAAAAGTCCCACCCCTTTCTTTCTTTATTTGGTGCTTAACGTTGTTTTCAACCGTTCAAGGTTATATCGCGACGGGGAAAGGGGGGAGATGGGATAGAGCCACTTGTTAATTGTTTCTTGTTCACAAAAGCACTAATCAAAAAATTGCTCCAGGGGCTTGCAACGTAGTACAATATATGACCTTACTGGGAGAATGCAAGTTTCCAGTACAAAGGATTTAACATTTCTTACATACTGCTTGACTAAAATCTTTACAAACATTGACTATATTCTATACAAGAAACACTTAACAAGGGTAAAAGGAGAAACAGAATCCGTTAGTCGCCTCTTACGACATGCTGGGGAGCATCGGGTAAATTCTTCCCCCTAACCCGCGGGGGGAAGTCCCACCCCTGGATTTATCACAAGATGAGTACCACACTCTACATTCGGGACCACATCACAACATAAATCACAGGCAATTGTATCAGGTAACTTTTGAAGCTCACACACGTAAATATGTGATTAACAAAATGACAGAAAAATGAACCTGATCGTCCTCAAAAGCAAAACAAGTATCAAAGTGAAGTATTTACATGATGAGAATCAAACAAGTAAAAAAGAATTGGATGAGGTCTAGCTGAGTCAAACTCTACCTCAAATGTCAAATACACACCCAAAACTTTTAAATGTTGACAAAAATACTGGATTTCTATGGTTAACTTTAATTCCTTCTTCTTCTTCTGCGTTCGTGGGCTGAAACTCCCACGTACACTCGTGGTTTTTTTGCACGAGTGGAATTTTACGTGTATGACCGTTTTTTACCCCGCCATTTAGGCAACCAAACGCCGTTTTCGGAGGAACTTTAATTCCTTTAGATCTAAAGGCTTCTGTAAGTTTATGAGAAAGACTGTTTTCTTTTTACATTTAGTCAAGTTTTGACTAAATGTTTTAACATAGAGGGGGAATCGAGACGAGGGTCGTGGTGTGTGTGTGTCTGTCTTGGCGTGTGTGTGTGTAGAGCGATTCAGACCAAACTACTGGACCGATCTTTATGAAATTTGACATGAGAGTTCCTGGGAATGATATCCCCCGGACGTTTTTTTTCTTTTTTTCCAATAAATACTTTTGATGACGTCATAGCCGGCTTTTTGTAAAAGTTGAGGCGGCACTGTCACACCCTCATTTTTTGATTGAAATTTTGGCAAAGCAATCTTCGACGAAGGCCGGGGTTTGGTATTGCATTTCAGCTTGGTGGCTTAAAAACTGATGAGTGAGTTTGGTCATTAAAAATCGGAAACTTGTAATTAAAATTATTTTTTTATTAAACGATCCAAAAACAATTTCATCTTAGTCTTCGTCATTTTCTGATTCCAAAAACATATACATATCTATGTTATATTTGGATTAAAAACAAGCTCTGAAAATTAAAAATATAAAAATTATGATCAAAATTAAATTTCCGAAATCGATTTAAAAACAATTTCATCTTATTCCTTGTCGGTTCCTGATTCCAAAAACATATAGATATATGTTTGGATTAAAAACACGCTCAGAAAGTTAAAACGAAGAGAGGCACAGAAAAGCGTGCTATGCAGCACAGCGAAACCACCACCGCGCTAAACAGGCTCGTCAGTTTCACTCCGTTTTGCACAAGCGGCGGACTACGGCCATTGTAAAAAAAAAATGCAGTGCGTTCAGTTTCATTCTGTGAGTTCCACAGCTTCACTTAATGTAGTAATTTCGCCTTACGCGACTTGTTTTGACTTTTTTTGTAAGTCTTATCTACACGATATGGATATGATCAGTAAACACTTAATAACATCAAAATAACCCAATATGTAATATTAATTTCAATAAATGTTAAACATTCAAAAAGTGCAGCTATGAAGTGCTGCCATTTCCTTTCACAAGGGGGGAGATGGGATAGAGCCACTTGTCAATTGTTTCTTGTTCACAAAAGCACTAATCAAAAAGTTGCTCTTGGGGCTTGCAACGTAGTACAATATATGACCTTACTGGGAGAATGCAAGTTTCCAGTACAGAGGACTTAACATTTCTTACATACTGCTTGACTAAAAATCTTTACAAAAAATGACTGTATTCTATACAAGAAACACTTAACAAGGGTAAAAGGAGAAACAGAATCCGTTAGTCGTCTCTTACAACATGCTGGGGAGCATCGGGTAAATTCTTCCCCCTAACCCGCGGGGGGTGAATAAATAAATGTTTATATGCAATTGCTTAGATGAAGTTCAATTAAAATGTACAATACTTCTTGCAGAAATCCTAAATGCACAACCTTCTAGAAGCTGATCACTAAGGTATAAATAATTAAAAAGACACACACAAAAGCAACAAGCTAAACGAAGCTGAACAGTATCACAATGCTTAGCATTTGTATAATTAAATACGCTCATTTGTTTTCTTGAACAGAATGAAAAAGATAATTGACATTATTTACTTCTATGTAGACTTGCACAAGCAGCAGACACTGACAAGCACGCTATTTACATACACCCATATCTAGCAAAACTCGTGCCTCAGAGCATACACAAAATCTCACTGGTACTGCTTATATGTGAACAATATTTGTTTTCTTTTCAAAACAAGAAATGCAACAAACAAAAAGGTCTTGCGTCAAAGGACTGGGGTGTAAATTGTTACAACTTTTGCACTGCTAAGCAGAATGACACAATGACTGTCCAAAAATATCCCAACAATCGCTTTCCAATCACACCTTTCCAACAGACTTCACTGGACAAAATGTATATATAAACATGTACCGATATGAATGCACCCAAGGGGATTTTAAACAAGGGCTTCATCATTTGTCACCAGCATGATACACACATGAACATCACATACAAAAGGTGTAACGACGAAAGGTATCATGAACATAACACAGGGTGGAATGCTGTAGGGGTCAAGTGTCTGGTGGGTTCAAATTCAACATCACTTATGACTGTTAACAACAAATGACGATTATAAATTAATTGAATGCCTAGTTAACAGTCTCATTGACTGATTGATAAATTAAAATGCCAGGAGACTGAAACACAGCAAGAGTGGTGAGCAAGCTGCAAAGGTCTGTTCTTGCCACTAAACTAACTCTGAAAATAACTCTTTTTATGGGTTGTGAAAGAGTGAATACTCTTGCTTTTATTGAGGCAAGCTTTCCACACATGCTCCTTGTCCACGTTTTTTGAACAATCCCCTCGCTAATGACTGGCCTATAATGTCACGTGAGAAAGTGTGACTCAATAAATAGAAGAGTATTCACTCTTTCTCAACCCATACAAATCCGACAGAGTTATTTCCAAACAGCATCTATTAAAAACAGGTTAGCACCAAGACAACGATTCATCGTAGGAAACTTAAAGCCCTTTAAACCACTGACGGTCACACGAAGAACAAGAGTGTGAAAAGGGCTGAACAATGTTTTGACCATAAAAAAAGTTCTTTTCTGCAACTGCAAGTCCTCAACAACAAAACAACGGTATATGATAGGCACAGAACATCAAAAAGTTGTATATTTTACAATAAATCTCCATGATATGTATTAATATATCTAATACAACACTTTTAAACCAACCAATAAAAGTTTGATCAACAACAAAACCCAAGAGCCAAAGAAAGGTGTACTGTAATGTTTTGATGCTGGAAGACTCCTCTTTTATTTGCTCAGAATATCAGTTTCAAAAACCAAAAACAAAATAAGTTTAAAAAAAAAAGGTTCAGGTACAAAATTAGTTTCAAAAATCATTCCTTGAAAAAGGAAGAAAGCAGCACTTGTAATTAGCAAATATGACACATTATTAATTGCATAGTGGCCTTTCCGGCGAACAAGTTTCATATCAAATGATAACTGAAGACTCTCCCAAAATCAAAATTGTAACTGTACTACATTATTAAGAATGAAGTCTCAAAAATATGAAAGATTAGTTTATCAAATGTTTAAAATTAACCTTTATTCAAAACAAAACTTGTAACATGCATAGTGACTTGAATCAAATTAATGTTCAACCATAAATTAACTTTTCTCTGTTTTGAGTCATCACTCGGAAGTTACCATCTTTTCAAGCTCCTCTCTCAGATCATTCCTTTTCACTTCTTTCAGTGTCTTTAGGATGCTGGCTTTTGTGAAGAACCCTTGCATGCACACCTTTTTCCATTCCATCAGACACTCATAAATCCTATCCTTTACTAAACGGTTTTCTTCTAATTTGTGCTCAATGACAGTCTGTGGTTTGATGTCAACAGGCCATCCTGGCAGTTGGAGGATATAAAACTTCCATCCTTCACCCAGATTGTCGGCCAGGTATGGGAAGACAGTACCTGTGGGGAAAAAAAGGCAAACTTTTACCTTCAGAAGTTAAAATATTTCACCACTTTTTCACACACACACACAAACACACACTACACGCATGTGGGGCGGGGATGTAGCTCAGTCGGTAGCGCGCTGGATTTGTATCCAGTTGGCCGCTGTCAGCGGGAGTTCGTCCCCACGTTCGGCGAGAGATTTATTTCTCAGAGTCAACTTCAGTTGTGTGCAGACTCTCCTTAGTGTCCAAACACCCCCGTGTGTACACGCAAGCACAAGACCAAGTGCGCACGAAAAAGATCCTGTAATCCATGTCAGAGTTCGGTGAGTTATAGAAACACGAAAATACCCAGCATGCTTCCTCCGAAAACGGCGTATGGCTGCCTAAATGGCGGGGTAAAAATGGTCATAAACGTAAAATTCCACTCTTGCAAACCACGAGTGCACGTGAGAGTTTCAGCCCACGAACGCAGAAGAAGAAGAAGAAGAAGACTACACGCATGCAACCGCTGGTACATTTCCCAACATTTTTCCCTTCTTTGTTTTGAAGAGAGAAAAAACATAAAAATTAATCTCTCACATCAACAAGAAGGGCAAAGCCCATACGACTCACATGCTTTACACATTTTTCCTACCAAAATACATGTGACCTTGACCCAAGGTCAAGGTGATCCAAGGTCATGCAACACAAAGCTGGTAATTCAAGACATAGGAAGTACAATGGTGCTTATTGGCTCTTTCTACCATGAGATATGGTCACTTTTAGTGGTTCACTACCTTATTTTGGTCACATTTCATCAGGGTCAAAGTGACCTTGACCTTGATCATATGTGACCAAATGTGTCTCATGATGAAAGCATAACATGTGCCCCACATAATTTTTAAGTTTGAAACAGTTATCTTCCATAGTTCAGGGTCAAGGTCACTTCAAAATATGTATACAATCCAACTTTGAAGAGCTCCTGTGACCTTGACCTTGAAGCAAGGTAAACCAAACTGGTATCAAAAGATGGGACTTACTTTGCCCTATATATCATACTAGAGGAATACCCGGCTTCGCCGGGGTGAATCGCGAGACAGAGACAGACAGCGTGGCGGTTCATCACAATCACCTCTGCAAGCGAAGTCCTGTCAAACGGGATTGAGCATTTTAGAGCTTATTTCTTAGCCCTATATTATCTGTTGTGGCTTCTCAAATGCCAGAACATACAGACAGACGAAAGCCGCTAGACCCCATCACAAACAGAACTCTACAATCAACAGGTTTTTTCCCACACACACACACACAAACACACACACAGAGAAGCCGTATATATATGTATATCTATATCTATAAATATATAGAGATAGGTGAGAGTGTATTTTTTGCGTGGCTATAAATTGATTCGACCTTTTCACTTTGACAGTAAGAACAACTTACGGGTGCAAGGGAAGCGTTCTGGACAGCGCAGTGACATTCTAAAAATAGTACCTCAGAAACGGGAATTTGGGGTGAACGGCGCGACAGAGACAGACAGCGTGGCGGTTCACCACAATCACCTTTGAAAGGCGAAGTCCTGTCAAACGGGATTGAGAATTTTTGAGCTTATTTCTTAGCCCTATATCATCTGCTGTGGCTTCTCACATGCCAGAACATACAGACAGACAAAAGCCGCTAGACCCCATCACAAACAGAACTCTATAATACATAGGTTTTTGCCCACACACACACACAAACACACACACACACAGAGAAGCCGTATATATATATGCATATCTGTATCTATAAATATATAGAGATAGGTGAGAGTGTATTTTTCGCGTGGCTATAAATTGATTCGACCTTTTCACTTTGACAGTAAGAACAACTTACGGGTGCAAGGGAAGCGTTGTGGACAGCGCAGTGGACAGCGCAGTGACATTCTAAAAATAATAGTAACTTACAACTGAACGGGAAAGCCACACGAAGGAAGGGAGATAAACGCCAAACACTGGAGAAGATAAGGAAGAGTTACTTATAATGGTGAAATGAACACAAAAACGAAAATGAGTTCAGCGCTGCGCGCTGAGAGCACGTGTTGAAATATCTCATCGATGATATTGTGTCCGGGGTGTAGCTGAATACGGTGTCCAAATTTGAAAAAGATCCACCGAGAACTTTGGCGTTGTGATGTGGTGTAGCGGCTATGGTGTGTCGGTATGGGGGCCCGGGTAAGCTGAGGTGGAACCAAAATAGCTGAGGTGGAACCAAAATCGGTTCCGCGCTGAGAGCACGTGTTGAAATATCGACCAGGTTGTGTCGTGTCCCGGGTCTACTTGAATATGCCCACCAAATTTGAAGCAGATCCATCGAGAACTTTGGCCGTGCATCGCGCACAGACACACAGACACACAGATACACAGACAGACACACAGACACTAGTCGTATATATATATAGATAGGTGAGGTATTGAATCTCAAAAACTTCAGAGAAAATGGGAAAAATAGCTGTTTTTTAGGCAACATTTATGGCCCCTGCGACCTTGACCTTGAAGCAAGGTCAAGATGCTATGTATGTTTTTTGGGGCCTTGTCATCATACACCATCTTGCCAAATTTGGTACTGATAGACTGAATAATGTCCAAGAAATATCCAACGTTAAAGTTTTACGTCCGCCCGGACGGACGACTCGGGTGAGTACATAGACTCACTTTTGCTTCGCATGTGAGTCAAAAATGATGTGCCATACTGCCATCTAACTCAGCAAGGCAGTGTTAGTTTAATGTCACATTATCAGCTGATCTGCAATGATAACTCATTTCATAAAAATCTGTACTTCACATTCTACAAATCACTTTTAAGTGAGTACAGTAGAAATCCCTTTTCAGACACAGACATCCCCACCCCCCCCCCCCCCCCCCCCCCCATTTAATATTTCCTTGCTTTTAAGACCTTTCTTTTACAAATATTCTTCATGATTATTTTGCCTCCATTTTCATCCCCCCATCTCCTTTCCCTCCTAAGTTAGGTGGTCTTATTGGAAAGGAAAGAGAAGGGGGGATTTCTACGTTTAAATACATACGGATGATGAAGTCTTCGTCCCATTCAGAAGAAGCGCTTCCCAAAAGAGGCACCTCTTCCAATTGTACACCTTCCATTGTTTGCACACCATTTCCAGTTGATGAGCGGCGGTTACTGCCGTTTGCTGTTATCCCTTCACCATTTGCTTTTTGGTTGGTGTCTCCAGCCCCACCTTTTTCAGAGTCACTGTGTCAGTAAAAAAGCAACAACAAAAATTGTTATGCTTTTTTTACTCAACAGAAACAATACAAGCACAGGACTGACAAAAGTAAAACTTTCCTGGATGGAAAATGCATGAGCAACAATAAATGCTTCACTCACAAAACATGTAGCCCTGCCCCAACCTGTTTCACCACTGCTTTCATAACAATTTTGCTGTTCATGAGCTTCTTGTCAACCAATGCATGACAAGTGGCTCTGCACAAAGTTGCTTCTAGTGCCTGCAGATCTATGCATGTTGCAGTAAATCAAGGCAGAGAACAGTTTTGTATAAATCTTATGTCGACATCACCTGTCTGGCACTCTTGACTATATCTATAAAATCAGGATAATACTCTTAAGATCCCATTGATCAACATTAGGTTTCCAAACAAAGACATGCTTGGTCACATTTACTACTACATGTACTGTAAACTACTTTGTAAACGCCCAGTATCGAGCAAGCGCCCACCCCCTACTTTGGGTCAAACTCTGTGCACTCTTGACTATATCTATAAAATCAGGATAATATTCCTAAGATCCCATTGATCAACATTAGGTTTCCAAACAAAGACATGCTTGGTCACATTTACTACTACATGTACTGTAAACTACTTTGTAAACGCCCAGTATCAAGTAAACGTCCACCCCCTACTTTGGGTCAAACTCTGTGCACTCTTGACTATATCTATAAAATCAGGATAATATTCCTAAGATCCCATTGATCAACATTAGGTTTCCAAACAAAGACATGCTTGGTCACATTTACTACTACATGTACTGTAAACTACTTTGTAAACGCCCAGTATCAAGTAAACATCCACCCCCTACTTTGGGTCAAACTCTGTGCACTCTTGACTATATCTATAAAATCAGGATAATATTCCTAAGATCCCATTGATCAACATTAGGTTTCCAAACAAAGACATGCTTGGTCACATTTACTACTACATGTACTGTAAACTACCTTGTAAACGCCCAGTATCAAGTAAAGGTCCACCCCCTACTTTGGGTCAAACTCTGTGCACTCTTGACTATATCTATAAAATCAGGATAATATTCTTAAGATCCCATTGATCAACATTAGGTTTCCAAACAAAGACATGCTTGGTCACATTTACTACTACATGTACTGTAAACTACTTTGTAACCGCCAAGTATCGAGCAAGCGCCCATCCCCTACTTTGGGTCAAACTCTGTGCACTCTTGACTATATCTATAAAATCAGGATAATATTCCTAAGATCCCATTGATCAACATTAGGTTTCCAAACAAAGACATGCTTGGTCACATTTACTACTACATGTACTGTAAACTACTTTGTAAACGCCCAGTATTTTGTAAACGCCCAGTATCAAGTAAACGTCCACCCCCTACTTTGGGTCAAACTCTGTGCACTCTTGACTATATCTATAAAATCAGGATAATATTCCTAAGATCCCATTGATCAACATTAGGTTTCCAAACAAAGACATGCTTGGTCACATTTACTACTACATGTACTGTAAACTACCTTGTAAACGCCCAGTATCAAGTAAACGTCCACCCCCTACTTTGGGTCAAACTCTGTGCACTCTTGACTATATCTATAAAATCAGGATAATATTCCTAAGATCCCATTGATCAACATTAGGTTTCCAAACAAAGACATGCTTGGTCACATTTACTACTACATGTACTGTAAACTACCTTGTAAACGCCCAGTATCAAGTAAACGTCCACCCCCTACTTTGGGTCAAACTCTGTGCATATAGGGTATACAGTGGTACCTGTGATGAAAGGACACCATTGGAAACCAACTACAAGTGTCCCTACATTGCAGGTGGCCTGTCATGGCAGGTAAATTTGGTCAAGATAATAGACAAAGGGATGCCAGAAATGTTCACGAAATAGCTTTATTTATACATTTTTATGCTCAGTGTCCTAACGATCATATGAACACATTGTTGATGAATTTGAGTTAGTTCAGTTTTTGCCTCCCATGTCACAGTTTGGTACCCAGCTGAACAACCCAGAGAACAACCCATGTGGCATATTAAAAGAAACATACATACAGGGTGGCTATTTGTGCACAGAAACATATCCTATTAGTATTAAAATGTTCATATAGTCTGTCCGAACAGCTAGCGAAGGACGTTTTTAATTATCTAAAACAAATCTAAGCAACTTTTACATGTAGTGCTTAAAGCCCCACTCCGTGTCACATGCGGTTTACAGAACGATGGAATCTTTCACAAAATAAACATTTCTAACCGTATGGAACACACTTGCAATAGCATTTAATGTGATGAATTTAGTCATCAGTTTGTGGTGTTAATGCAACTCCGTATCTGTAATAGCATGTTATTGTGTACCTTTGAATCAAAAATACAACAAATGACTGATAGGGACACAAACCGAGTGGCGGCGACTTCAAAGAAACTAACTGTTATCGCAAAATCCGTCTGCTTGGGAAAAGACGCAGCTCATTTGATGTAATAATATCTCTGTCGCGGAAGTGCGTGTGTATGCGCGCATTACTCAATCTACACAGACACAGCAACTAACAGTATCAAATGGTTGAAATCTCAATCGACCAGCATTTTAAAAAAAGCCAAAGTTTTATCGTCTTTCGGTAGCCCACTTCCCCGTCATCAATTCAAAAGAGCTGCAAGTTGCATGCACAAGTCGACCAATTCACCCAGTTTGCTTGACATACATCCAGGCTCCCTACTTTTAAACTTTAACAATTTCGAAATTTACTGACTTTGTTTTGATGATAAAAAAATTCTTTGGTGTTTTAACAATGTTTGTGTAAAAAGCTGTCAATTTATTATTTAGATTTTAAAAGTTAAGTCTCGCCCCATAACGAGAAATCCGTCTGTCCACGCAAATATAAATTATTTGACAAATGCTCGCTCTTTATGGATGGCACCTAGGGTGTTTAATAGCGGTTATAAGTGTTTAAACGAAAGAGTGTTTGTACTGTGTGTAAAAGCTCGACTCTGTCACTGTGTCAGTGGCCAGAAACTGATGGTTTACCGGAGGCGTAGGGTGGTTTCAAGGAGAAAAGTTGTTCCAGACAATTAGTGCTATCTTGTGTTAAAAGTGTTAAGTGCCAACCATTTTTTTTTTTTGCTCTACCCTAATAAATGCTGAGTGACACGACCAAAAACAGGTAAACTTTAACCCTGAATGAGCCTCAGTAACGCACCCACTGACCTCTCCACTGTGCCGGGTGCACGTTCTTTTCACACCTGTCAAATTCCATTACACTGCATTCCTCGGTCAGGTTTTCTCCTATGGCCGTGACAGTTTTGAAAAGCACGAGAGTTCAAACGAATATATTAAAATGTGACATTGAGCGTGGGGCTCTTTTCGGGTATAACTGTGAGTGGGTTTCCTCTTGATTTGTGAAAATGTACGTGTACAGGGCTTAAACAGCGAAAGCTTGAAACAAGTGATTTTAACAGAAGGTAGCACTAATCATTCTAAGCAACCTTTCTTTTTGATCACGATACAAAAGTTGTCTAGATGTTTTTTTAATAATTAAATACGTCCTCTGCTAGCCGTCCGGACAGACTATACCAAGAGACCCAATACCATCATTTCTTACGAGGAACTGATTCTGCACAGGGCACAGTACCTAGTAAATGCCCACCCCCTACTTTGGGAAAAAATCCGTGCATAAGGGGGGGTAGCGTTTACATGGTATTTTACGGTTGTAGAACGCAAATGCTGAAACAGATTGCTCCAAATAACGAGAAGAAAAAACATTAATCCAATGTTAAGCCAAACTGATCCTGTTTTGATTGAGGAATTTAAACAGCTGATCAGCAGTGCCATACGTACTTCTCAGGTGTGTTTTCCCTTCGCTTCTTCCGTATGAACCAAACCAGCAAAACAATGATGATCAAGAGCCCCGACACTCCGACCGCAATGGCAGCAACAGCACCTCCATTCAAGGATTGAGATTCTGTAAGAACAAAGGCAGTGTCGGTAACAGCTGGTAATATCTGCAAGTAAGATTGTGTCCCATGAATGATAAGTAATCACGCGAGCCACTTTCCTAACCAGTATTTCATTACAGGTACAAACCCTGTCGGGCAGACGGAGCTCGATAGCTTTGGCAAGCTATCCATCTAGGACAAGGAACAAGTCTGATATAACACCCCCGAAGTGCCAAGGAGTGCTGGACAGTCTCAATATCAAAGACCCTCAGGGTCCATGGACTCTACTTGAGCATCTGGCAGCCATGCCCCAACCTGGGTTACTGCCCTGTGCCTCAAAGGAAGGTTTTTGAGCCAGAGGCTATAGGACAAGGACAATCTGATGCAAAACCTCGCTGTCACTGTCCCAGCATGTAAGGCCACGGCAGATGAACCCCGGGTACCGGTGTCACGAACTGAAAACTCTGCCTGAACAATCCCTCTCAATGCGGTCAATGCGCATGCGCTAACATGGGGAGATTAATCAGGTCTTGAACAACCTAACCCTAACCCTTACCCTAACCCATGGTACGTTCGGTCAAAGGGTCGCATTTTTTAAGTTTAAGATTGGCGCATGCGCATTGACAGCATTGAGAGGGATTGTTCAGCAGAGTTTTCAGTTCGTGACACCGGGCGTGAACTGCTCACATTGCACTCCACCTAAATACTCAACTGCGCAGGCTGAATTGTTAGACAAATTATGCCTCTCATAGAAGCCCATCATTGTGTAAAGTCAAGGGTCAAATTAACCCAGTCTAAAATGCATGCATCCTTGTCTTGAATAAACTGGTCAAACAAGACATAAACCGTTAATTATCATCGATAACCAATTTATTTGTAGTATTTTAAGCTGCAAGCAAAACAATAAAGTTTCCAGTCAAAGCCATCAAAGGTATGCTGTATTACAGTAGAACACCCCTTTTGAGAGCCCCCCCCCCCCCCCCCTCACCTTACTAGACCTTGCTTTCAGTTTCAGATACACATACATGTACTTTCTGTTCATAACATCAATAAATCTACATGTACCTATATTTTAACACATCTGTGACGGGTCGCGTATACAGTCGTTACAGCCAAGCATCGCACTCTGCTGGAACGGTTTTTTTTTAGTCGTTTCACATGGAAAGTGGCCTGAGGTACAAAACTCATGTTTGCTTCAAAAGTACGGACATTACGAGTTATTACACATTTGCGCAATTTTGTGGGAAAACAGACAGGTTTGTTTACAACTACTAGCTTAAGTAAAGTTGCATGGCGGCAGACTCAGGCTGGCAGGAATATAAGGGCAGAGACTAAGTCACAGTAGTTTTAATTAAGACTCCCACTGCTCCCTCTAAAACCCTTGTGGTGAGGGAGAGGAGGGCCGGCCATGTTACAGAAAATTAAAGTGGAGCTAATATCTGTTCTGTCTTGAATATAACTGACACTGCAACCCTTATATATATTATTTTGTTTGTTTGTTTGTTTGTTTGTTTGTTTGCGTAACGCCCAGCCGACCACGAAGGGCCATATCAGGGCGGTGCTGCTTTGACATTTAACGTGCGCCACACACAAGACAGAAGTCGCAGCACAGGCTTCTGACACAGTCACATTATTCTGACACAGGACCAACCATTCCTAGCACTAACCCCATAATGCCAGACGCCAGGCGGAGCAGCCACTAGATTGCCAATTTTAAAGTCCTTATATATATACATACTGTATTATTAAAATGTGGCACAATAACTCTCTATGGACCACAATTCACGACATTGTTTTTGTATAGACTAGAGTATTTAACTCTTTCGAGTCGTGCCGGTGAAATATCGCTGGCACTTTTCTACTACGTTAAAGGCGTGGCGGCAATATATCGCCGGCAAGATTTGTTATTTTATTTTCTTGTTGGGAGCGACGA
This sequence comes from Littorina saxatilis, assembly GCF_037325665.1. Taxonomy (NCBI): domain Eukaryota; kingdom Metazoa; phylum Mollusca; class Gastropoda; order Littorinimorpha; family Littorinidae; genus Littorina; species Littorina saxatilis. The sequence continues at coordinate 42,701,519 of NC_090254.1, read as the reverse complement.
GGATTGCAGGAACGTAACTGGCAACTAAAAGAACGTTCATTTTCGAATGAGTTGCTTCCCTTTAACTACTACAATGGTCGCCGCTTAATAAAGCCACTTCTGGTCCGACGAAAAATGGCTTTAATAAACGGCGGATTTATTAACCGGCGGTCCAGGAATACGTCATTTTCGAAAGAAAAAAACAACTTCTCTTTTGTTTACGTCACTCAGTGACTTTCTTTCGTCATTTACATTCTAAACAAAACTTCACGAAGGATGTTTGCTGCACCTTCCCTAAAGCTGCATGCAGGAAGATTTCTTGTAAATTTCCAGTTTCTCGTCTGTTGTCAAATCCTGGCGTTTTCTTTTCGGTATGTTTGATTCAATCCCTCTTGTTGCCAATCCGATAGAAAACAGTAAACTGATTTAATTTAGTCATGAACACATCACGCGATCAAAGCTACACAATTTATGAAATCAACACGTGCGGTTTTTATTGACTGACATTCTTTTCTGAACTCAGTTACTTCGTGATACGCGGACATAAATAGGCCTATGACTTGAGCGATTACAAGAACAAGATAATGTGAGTTTTAGTCACAAACTACGTTTTGTTTGTTCGTTCATGGGCTGAAACTCCCATGGTTTTTACGTGTATGACCGTTTTTACCCCGCCATTTAGGCAGCCATACGCCGCTTTCGGAGGAAGCATGCTGGGTATTTTCGTGTTTCTATAACCCACCGAACTCTGACATGGATTACAGGATCTTTTTCGTGCGCACTTGGTCTTGTGCTTGCATGTACACATGGGGGTGTTCAGACACCGAGGAGAGTCTGCACACAAAGTTGACTCTGAGAAATAAATCTCTCGCCGAACGTGGGGACGAACTCAACTCAACTCAACTCAACTCAACTCAAATTTTATTGGCTTCAATTTTCACAGAAGAATTTGTCTTGCGCTTGGGAGAAAGTAAGAGTATAACATATAAAAACAGCATTCATATCACATTTCACAGCGGCCAACTGGATACAAATCCAGCGCGCTACCGACTGAGCTACATCCCCGCCCACAAACTACGTGATTTCTCTGAAAAAACTGGCTTTAATAAGCGGCGGGTTGGGTTTATTAACCGGCTTTTTCTAATACATAAGATATAGTGATAAATCCGGACCGTCTGAAATATAAAGTTTCAAAAGTAAACTTTGATTTAATTAATATACTTACCAACTCACATGGATAGCAATAACTTCATTTTGTTGTTAAGGTATTGAAGCACTCATCCGTGGTAACACGGGGAGGTAACTCTTAAAAACAAAACTCTATGCCATATAAGGCATGGTCCATGGTAGTTACCTCCCCTACACCGGTGACACTTTGTTTGTTTGCTTAATGCCCAGCCGACCACGAAGGGCCATATCAGGGCGGTGCTGCTTTGACATATAACGTGTGCCACACACAAGACAGAAGTCGCAGCACAGGCTTCGTGTCTCACCCAGTCACATTATTCTGACACCGGACCAACCAGTCCTAGCACTAACCCCATAATGCCAGACGCCAGGCGGAGCAGCCACTAGATTGCCAATTTTAAAGTCTTAGGTATGACCCGGCCGAACCCACGACCTCCCGGTCACGGGGCGGACGCCTTACCACTAGGCCAACCGTGCCGGTCACACTCATTCTGTTCTGAAACACAATATGCGGGGCAGGTTGGTAGGGTATATTAACCCCTTCACTGCCCACCCCGTACTAGGTACTCATTTTCGGTTTGTCGTACGCTCATAACCATACCTAGTATGTGGGATTTGCGTCAGCAACATTTCAGGACATTTCTGAAAACTAAATGGGAGGTAACCACTGTCCAAGTACTTGTAGGGGTTCTAAACACAGTTCTTTCCCATTGACTTTCCGGATAAGTTAGTACCACGTGGTGAAAACTGTGTTAGAAATGTAGAACCGATCTATGGCATTCACAATGGCGGCCGAAAGTCGTATCTCAACTCGTAGACCTGTTTTCAAGCGATACAGTGTTCTGGAAGCTCTACAAGAAGTGATTTATGGATTACCACACAGAAGAATACTTTTATGGGCTGTAATGTGAGTACCTGATGTTTGACACCAGTTTTAGCAGTGTTTTGTGTGGTTTTACGTGCTGCAATGTGTGTGTGTAAGTCCGGAAACTGTAATTTTTGACAAAAATGGTCATTATATCAATTTTTACTATAGACAGGTTTCACAGTCTTCAGAGTCGGGTATGTCCCTAACTTTGATATCAAATAAAATGTTTCGTTTTGTTGAGTCGTGAATTTTCACTGGTCTGTGTCGAATGTCTTCGGAATTTACATATGAAAAATAAACTTTGATCGAATTTAAGTCAAGTTTGTATTCCCCACCAGCGAAAAAGGTAGGTCGGTCGTGAGAAATGAGACAGACACGATTTCCCTTTTTAGCCACATTGCAATAGACAAAGGCACCAGTACAAAAACACACAAAGAAATCCAGTTAAAAGTACATTAGAAACCAAAGAACAGAGATAGATGAACACACTTAGTTAAAAAAAACAATGAATGTGTTTATGTTTAGTCGATACAATCGCATGTGAAGTAAACGGTCTTTTTTCTAAATGTGTCTGTCTCAAAAACGTTAATTACAAATCTGTTCAGTTGGAATGGCTGTTAAAAGGTTTGGACGTAACATGCTTTTAATAAGTAGCAATTTCCATCAAATCACGATATGAAAGGGTTTTGAAATGCTAACTACGGCTTATTCTACTTGCGCTTGGTCATTTTGTCACTCGGGCAAGGTGTCTGTCTCATTTTTTCTCACGACCGCCCTGCAGACAAATCGTCCGCTATAACCGCCATACACAGCAAATTGTCATGATGCAACCAATTTTACACTTCCTATCCGTTGTCAGGCAGATAATCAACTGGCTGACTAAAGAATTTTTCGGCATGTGTTTATTTCAGAGCACGTTATTTACTGTCTAGTAACTCGGGCAAGGTGTCTGTCTCATTTTTTCTCACGACCGCCCTGCAGACAAAATCGTCTGCTATAACCGCCATACACAGCAAATTGTCATGATTCAACCAATTTTACACTTCCTATCCGTTGTCAGGCAGATGATCAACTGGCTGACTAAAGAATTTTTCGGCATGTGTTTATTTCAGAGCACGTTATTTACTGTCTAGTCACTCGGGCAAGGTGTCTGTCTCATTTTTTCTCACGACCGTCCTGAAGACAAATCGTCTGCTATGACCGCCATACACAGCAAATTGCCATGATGCGACCAATTTTATACTTCCTATCCGTTGTCAGGCAGATGATCAACTGGCTGACTAAAGAATTTTTCGGCATGTGTTTATTTCAGAGCACGTTATTTACTGTCTGTCTCTGAAAACCTTGAATTCTCACGACCGCCCGGCACTATTGACGGTCATTTCTTACCAAATGTTAAGCAGATTCATTTGTAAAATAACAACATTCAGTGACTGTGTCTGATCAACGCCAGTGGTTTTTTTCAATCCTTGAATGCACTGCATTGTGAATGTTGTGGTCAAGTGAGAGTTTTATAGACATTGCCGTACGTTTTTCAACACTTTGATGACGTCAGACAGCAGATTGAAAACGTTCCAACTTGGAAAGAGAGCCAGTCACGATCATATAATCGTAGGGAATCAATAGTTGCTTTGTGTATTAACTTTCAAGTGCTTTTAAAAGTTTGATTTTTATCATTGTTATTGTTGCATATGTGCGTGCGTACGTGCGCGCGCGCCTGTCAGTGTGGAAGAGTGTAGCCTGGTAAGTGTATCCAATTCCGACCGACTTCGGGGATACCTAAATCCGACCGATTTTCCAAGTCACTAATGATGAGGTTCACACGTCATCCCAACAGAAAGAATGCCATTCATACAAGGGCCATTCATGAACGGTTGATGACGCGACGTCACGAACCAATCGTTTCGTCACGAGAGTTAATTGCGTCATCTGCACCGCGGCGCGAAATGTGCCTTCGCCATACGTTTCTTGCAAAGGGGGAGATAATTTGATGAACAGAGTTGTGTTTCTTTTACATGGATGTTAATAAGTGTTTTTGGAAGAATAATGTTATGGTTCTGACTAAATCTCATTGTACTTTTTAATCGAAAGGGGGAAAATCTTATCGGTCGTGATTAGATACCCAGTTTTTGAGAGAGTATTTAAATCCGACAACAACGCAGATAATACAAAACGCTGCACAAAATCCCAGTAAAACCATTCATTGTTTACGTTTATGACTTGAAAAAAGCATATGAACAAGGAAACATATCAGATGATGTATTATCTAGCTGTGTGTGTGTGTGTGTGAGCGTGCGGCCGAGCGTTGCGCGCACGTGTTCGTTTGTGTGTGTGTGTGTGTGTGCGTGTGTGTGTGTGTGTGTGTAAGCGTGCGCGCGAGCGTTGTGCGCACGTGTTCGTTTGTGTTAGCGTATGTGTGTGTGTGTGTGTTTGTGTGTGTGTGTGTGTGTGAGTGTTGATGCGTGAGTGTTCATGCGTGCGTACTTGCATGTGTGCGTGCGAGAGGGGTTTTTTTTTTTATGTGTGCAGAGTAGTTGTTGTAGAAAATGCAAGACAGTAAGGTTCAGTCTGTAGTGGATATACTGGGACAGCGTCCATGTACTATGCCACAGTTCAGTCTGTAGTGGATATACTGGGACAGCGTCCATGTACTATGCCACAGTTCAGTCTGTAGTGGATATACTGGGACAGCGTCCATGTACTATGCCACAGTTCAGTCTGTGGTGGATATACTGGGACTGCGTCCAGGTACTATGCCACAGTTCAGTCAGTAGTGGATATACTAGGACTGCGTTAAGGTACTCTGCCACAGTCTTTGATGACGTCATTTCCGTTTTTGTGATAGTTGAGGCGGACCTGTTAAGTAATTTTTGATTAAGTCGGGACTTTGATATTGCATTTGAGCCAGGTAGCTTGAAAATAAGTGAATTAGTTCGCTCATTAAAATTGTCATCAAAAACGAATATTTCATTACAGATTCAAACACTACTGCATTGTACTTCTTATCTTCTCCTGATTTAAAATATATATATACATATGTTATGTTTACTTTAAAAACGCGTTCAGAATTAAAGAAAACAGGTTGAGTATGCTTCGCGGAGATGAGTGTGATCCGTGACGGTTTTCGGGTATGGTTAGCCGAGACTATCTGAATTTAGTCTCGCCGATCGGACTGTTTTTTTTTTTTAGTTTATCCTTCAATTTGATGCCTATAGATTGACTACATGTTTTTATATCGCTTTACGCGACTTGTTTTAAATTTCGTCAAGTTATGAAATGTATTATAAAATTTGGTACATAACATTCTAAAAATTGCAAATAACAATAACACTTTTGATTACAGATTCAAAAGTTATTGCATTGTATCCTTTGGATTTCCTGGATCCCAATGTATAAACAGATATATATGTCATGCTTAGTGTGAAAATCTGCTCAAATGAGAAAAATCGCCCGTTTTGTTCATATGCTTCGCGGAGGCAACCCGTCTCGGTCTTCTGGTTTCGGCTAGCCAAATCTCACTAGCATTGTTAATGACTCGTCCCTGATTCCAATGTTGATCTTTTAGTTTCAAACCAACTTAATGTTTTATTATCGCTTCACATGACTTGTTCTGTATATTTTTTTTCGCTGTCATGATGTCACCATTTAGAGGGTAGGGTTACATTTTCAGGTATTTATTCCCCAAGAATATGCAAAAAAAATTCCAAACTCGTTTTTTTCTATTGGTCAATGATTCTACTTTTTTTTTACAGTGAGAAATGGAGTGCAATTAACATTGTTACTTTTGAAGGTATGCTCATGACGTGCATCACAGCGAAATAGCAGTTCAGAAGAACGGAATTCCCATAATTAGTCCTTATTTGCTGCTTTTTTCACTGAGCTCGGAAATGATATTTTGCTTGCATTGTTATTGCTTAATTTATTAAAGCCTCTGGACAATATTCTTTGAATAAATCGTTACCCAATTCTGTTTACGTCTATCCCTTTGTTTGATAGAGTACTGTAACAAGCTATCACATTATGTCGACAAGAATGCGTCTCCATACAAGTTTTTGTCTTGATTCCATCCAGGAGGATGTCAGGCTTTAATAAAAACACTATTTCAAAGATCTCTGTCAAGATTGATTTTGTTGAAAAAAAAGGAAGTCTGTGATTGAAGATTGTGAAACCTGCCTATAACAATCACAAACAAAGTCCAATGATCATTTCATCACCTAATAGGCAAGGGTATAAGCAAAACACATGCCAAAGATATCTCAATAAATGATCGAGCAGGGAACAGATTAGTGAACCTACCGAAGAAAGCGAAATTTTGCCCTGGCACACAGCAATACCAAAATGCTGTTATACTGTGGCACTGAAGAGGTTAAAGACGGCTTCTCGCTAAGAAAACTTTGAGAGCTAAGAGTAGTATAAGAAGTTCGTGGTTTAGCACCAGCTTTAACTGTTTTGCCCGATTGAGAAAAAGATGAGCAAGTCTGCTTGGCAGAGCTCTTAGTTCTCTCTTTATGTCTAGGTTGTCGGCCATTTTGAAAGTCAAAATGGCGAATAACTGTTACAAAAGACAAGTGGCAAAACTTTCAAAAACGCTAAGAAATCTTCTCGTAATACAAAAAAGGAACGCTCTCACCAATTCGTGAAGAAGTGAAGAAGGACGTTGATATGTTACCACGATTCGATGGCCTTCCCTGAGAGATAGGCCGATGGCTCAAGAAAAAGCCTGAGCACCTCAAAACACGTCAGGCAACGTGGGTTGAAGGAAAAGGAATGCGTGTCACCGGTGTATGTCCGGCGCATGCGCAGGACACCGGTAGAGGAGGTAACTACCATGGACCATGCCTTATATGGCATAGAGTTTTGTTTTTAAGAGTTACCACCCTGTGTTACCACGAATGAGTGCTTCAATACCTTAGCAACAAAATTAAGTTATTGCTATCTATGTGAGTTGGGTAAGAATATGTAATTTAATCGGCTTTTATAAGCGGCTGGCTCTATTAATCGCGGTTTTATTAAGCGGCGTCCACTGTAATACTAAGAGCGTTGGTTTGTCGCCTTCAGCACTGATTTTTCCGTGCGGACTGCGACGTAGTCAATTCACCGAAACAGCATGGCGTCGCTCAAAACTTTTGTTATACCCCTTTTGGATACCATATTGGATTAGGTGTCACAAAATTGGATCAACAGCCTCAATCATGAGGTTAATGTTTTCATAAAGATCACACACAATTCTTTCTCAGTTTCTGATACATTTTGTTTTATGTTGTGCGGTTGTGTGTCTGTGATTTTTTACAAAATGCCCAAAACAGTGCGATTTAAGGTAACGAAACGACCAATTTGGGCGCGACTCCAATGAGTTAAAGAGCTTACTTGTTGCTACAGTAGGCACTGTAGTATCCCCAGCAGAGTAAGTGGTGTCGTTAGCACACTCCCTGTCACTGCCAGGAGAACAACTCCTGATCTCATAGGATCCTGGCTCACAGACAGTGCAATCCTGACAAACAGGATGCACAGGATCAGTTTTGTTCACAAACTGCTTCTCTGGGCAGATTTCACACTTGGTGTTGTGTTCATGGTTTCCTGTAACAGAAATTCTAACTTCCATGACATTATCCGTGTAAAACTTCACATTCAATGATGTTACACTTCTGAGCCTTTTATCACAATGACAAGCACCATATTTGGTATTTTATCAAAACGATTCGGTCAGCAGTATCGATTATTCCGTCACTGTTTTCCCAAATGAAAATTAACGAATATTGCGCTGTCCGAAGGAATGGAGTACATATCGGACAATGACCACGCTCAGGCTAAAACGATAGGACACCTGACCGACATGCGGCAATGTGAATCGGACATTTGGGGATTTTCATCGATAAATGTTCGATGTCCGATGCCTAACGACATCCCTGTGGTTGTGTGTGTGTGTGTGCATAAAGATAAAGCTTTAGTAGCACCACAAGATATACTAATACTACCAGTGGTAATAATCCCTCATTTTCTATCCCTTTGTATCTCACAACTAAATGAGTTTAAGAAATATCTGCATATTATATATATAATTTATATATTCAAGGAATGTACAAATTTTAAAACCTGTAGTAAATTATATATATAATATGCAGATATTTCTTAAACTCATTTAGTTGTGAGATACAAAGGGATAGAAAATGAGGGATTATTACCACTGGTAGTATTAGTATATCTTGTGGTGCTACTAAAGCTTTATCTTTATGCACACACACACACACAGGGATATTCGTTAGGCATCGGACATTTTACGATGAAAATCCCCAAATGTCCGATTCACATTGCCGCATGTCGGTCAGATGTCCTATCGTTTTAGCCTGAGCGTGGTCATTGTCCGATATGTACTCCATTCCTTCGGACAGCGCGTTATTCGTTAATTTTCATTTCAAGATACAAATCTTCTAAAAAAAAAGACCGAACGCTCTCGTGTTCAGCTGATACTGAAGTTGCCAGTGCTGCGTGCGGATCTTTTCTTTTGTCGGGAATTCCCGAACCGTTTGCGGTATGCGCCGTTTGGGTATAACCGTCTCGATCAGTGCATCATGCTACAGGAGTACGGGAGACAACTCCAACTGACTAAATTTTGTCGTCTGCTTTTGTTTTCGATACGAGACGAAGCACTGAATTATGCCGCTGAAAAAAACTAAAGCCTGCAAAAGATCAGCATTAGGTCAAACCGATCATTTTGTTTTTCAACTTTTATCCAAATCAGGCAGTTTGTAATCAAAGTAAGAGCTCTGAAGTTGTTCATGTTGGTTTCTGTTTTTGTGGTTTCTTTGAAACTAAACAAATACAACATTATACGCACACTGTGTTGATGTATTTTATGTGTGTGTTCTACAGCGCGCGCGTGTGTGTGTGTGTGTGTGCGCGTGTGTGCATGACTTTGGAACAATTCCATGGAATGTGTTATAAGCTGTTTGGCGCAAATTCATAATGTCCTAATAAACTTTCTGAAAGCGGTCAAATGTCCTATTGATACTGAAGAACTCAGGACATTTGTCCTATAGGTATGAATTTGTAGCAAGATCCCTGACACAGGACAAAAATCACATTCCATCCAATAAGCTTCCTCACCGTAAGACACTTCCCCTTGGCCTTTTCCACATACTGAATGTGGGCGACACTTCCACTGCGGATCGTATTGGTCCAGGGGGTGCCTGTGAAATCCGTCAAAGCATTTACACTCCCTGTTGGTCGTAGCACTGCAGTTTTGTTCTTGCTTGCTGTTTTTCGGACACTGGGACTTGCATGGAAGGCAGTGCTTCAGACTGTTCCAGTCTGCACTATAGTGGTGTGTTGGACATGTCTTACACGAAGAATTGGTATGGTCCTCAGTGCAGTCTGTGTCCACGTAGTTCCCCCGGGGACATTTAAAGCAGTGAATACCCCTGGCAAGAGGGTATGTCTGAAACATACAAGAGAAGTACAATGTTATTTGAGAGTTCTAAAGACAAGGTAACATACGCCATCATTTGTCTTTTCTGGCCTAAAAAAAAAAGGCAGATTTAATTACTTAAGCTCTGTTTATAATGTCATAATACACATAATAATATAATAATAGTGGCAAGCTTATATAGCGCGAACCATGGGGTTAACCCACGATCTCCGCGCTTTACATCAAACTGAACAATGCAATACATGTTTACAATAAATAGTATCAATCCTCTACCGTATAAGCATTAAAAAGAACTGCAGGAAAAAAACCTTGATGTGGCAGTGTTTAATTAAAAATGCCATACGTTTTCTTTGCCAGCATGAAGAAACTTACAGAGAATCTGCGCAGCAAATTCGCCTTGGCGGAGGACGAGGTTGGGGGTAGAATCCCCCCCTCGTCTTTGCATAAAGCAACATGTTGTTGGTTAACCTTATGTGTGTTTGTATTGTGTATTGTTTGTGTGTGTGAGTTGGGGGGGGGGGAGATACTGTTGGTACAATCATCAGGAACCCCAACTATCAAACTCATTTTCACAACCATTTAACCTTCACCATGCTTCCTGGGTCATGGACGACCCAGAGCCTCACAAAAGTGTCTGTATCTCTTAAACTATTTTGAGGTTTTGATTGAGACTTGATGTAATCTTCAAACACCTTAAAACCTTTCTATCAACCAATTTGTAAAGGATTATCTTTGTAAATAAACAAATAATCAATGACGTCATTTGAATTACACAGTCCGGATGATGTGGGTCGTGGACGACCATTATGGAATTAAAGAAGGCATTTTACTGTGTTTATCCCTATTCGGATGGCGTGGGTCGTGTACGACCCATACTCTACAAAGAGGCGGTAAACAGTTTATCCCTATTCGGATGGCATGGGTCGTGTACGACCCATACTTTTTACGTTGAATCTTCTGTAGAAATTAGAGGTCGTACACGACCCACATCATCCGGACTGTGAGTCTAAAGCGTGATCCGGTGAAAAATTAACATACACTTATCACTCTTTATTTACTACATTAACATTAGAGAAACATTCCCCAAGCACATGAAAAAAGAACACTTACTGGAGGCTCTGGTGCAACCAGTACCAGCAGGCACATCAGCACAGCGCAGCGCATTGTGGCAAGTCCATTTTGACCGTGTCCTTTGTTCATCTTCAAGAAATATGACGCTCAAGTCAAGGCCATCAAACACTACACACATGATCTGCCAGCACTGCTCCACATCAATGATGACAAGAAACCTCACACAGCGTTGACAATGTCAGGTAGATCCTCAGGAACATAACTGGGTCCACTGTGTCCATGTATGCAGCTCAGACTGAAACAGTGAAAGTGAAAAAGTACTGAACATGTATACAATCAATCATTGCCGTTGTGACAGGCAAACGGAAATGGGGGTGTACTCAATATTAAGACCCATGGAAAGTCATATATATATATATACCCGGTAGCTATTCTGATAGACACGTGGGGGAATTCAGGGGCTGTGATTGGATGGTCTCACACATCCCTATTGCGATCATCAAAGGATAACGCTACGGAAGTTGGTAATTTTTTGCCGATATCCAAACGATATCGGCAATAACAAAGACGCATGGTTCCGGTTTCTTCCACGTGTATAAAGTACACGCATACCTCGCCAGGTTTGTTTCTGTGACTAGTCGACAGACGATGCCATTTGCTTTGTGTGTGTGTTTTTTGTTGCTTACTGTACATGACATACATTACGTGTAAAATCCAGTTCTTTAACAGGCAACAAACCTTGCAAAGTTCAAGAAGCTGCAATCTGAAGCGACCTATCTCTGATTCTAGCAGACGATCTTTCCTATGTTTAACACAAAATCAGCAAACTCTCCTGTCACATAGAACGTCCATTGTATAGTGCAATGTTGAAATGAAGTTACCGGTCTGAAACATTTAGTCGTTTCTTCTGAGACAATCCTTGTTCTCTTAGGCCAAAAAAAACAAGAAGAGCAAACGCTCGATCGAGTCACTTTCGCAGTTCTGAATATTATATGAGGCATCAGATGGACAGGAAGAAATTGCTATTCACAACACAATGAGTCACGTTCACATAAAATTTGAGCCCGGTCACTTTTATAGTTTCCGAGAAAAGCCCAACGTTAAGTTGTGTGTTGCCGAACAGAAAAGGCTAGTTATCTCCCTTGTTTTTCTGATAACGTTCGTAAAAGGCTACAGATGTAAATACTTTGATGTAAAGAATAATCCTACAAAGTTTCAATCACATCCGATGAACTTTGTCAAAGATATAAAATGTCTAATTTTTCCTTTGACGCTGACCTGTGACCTTGAAAAAGGTCAAAGGTCAACGAAACCATCGTTAAAGTGTAGAGGTCATTGGAGGTCACGACTAAACAAAATATGAGCCCGATCGCTTTGATAGTTTCCGAGAAAAGTCCAACGTTAAGGTGGTGTCTACGGACGGCCGGCCGGACGGCCGGCCGGACAGACTAACACTGACCGATTACATAGAGTCACATTTTCTCAAGTGACTCAAAAATAGGTGTGGTTACGTAACATAGCCAAAAAAAATAGGGTAGGTAGGTAGGCAATCACTTTTTTTCTAATGTGTACAAATTAAACCTACTTGACAGGGAAATAAGTGTGATGTTGCGCTTTCATTGCGTTTTTTGCACTCGGTTTTTTTTGGTGTTTTTTTTGACAAATGTAATAAAAAGTTATAGGATCGGCCCCTAAAAATAGGGTAGGTCGGGTTACCGTAACCACACCTATTTTTTTTTTAGGCCTTATCATCTACAGATTTACCACAGTCTTCTTCTTCTTCTTCGTTCGTGGGCTGAAACTCCCACGTACACTCGTGTTTTTTGCACGAGTGGAATTTTACGTGTATGACCGTTTTTTACCCCACCATTTAGGCAGCCATACGCCGTTTTCGGAGGAAGCATGCTGGGTATTTTCATGTTTCTATAACCCACCGAACTCTGACATGGATTACAGGATCTTTTTCGTGCGCACTTGGTCTTGTGCTTGCGTGTACACACGCGGGTGTTCGGACACCGAGGAGAGTCTGCACACAAAGTTGACTCTGAGAAATAAATCTCTCGCCGAACGTGGGGACGAACTCACGCTGACAGCGGCCAACTGGATACAAATCCAGCGCGCTACCGACTGAGCTACATCCCCGCCCACCACAGTCTTCATCACGCAAGTCAGACTTTTGAATATAGAATCTATATATATATACGACTAGTGTCTGTGTGTCTGTCTGTGTGTCTGTCTGTGTATCTGTCTGTGTGTCTGTGCGCGATGCACGGCCAAAGTTCTCGATGGATCTGCTTCAAATTTGGTGGGCATATTCAAGTAGACCCGGGACACGACACAACCTGGTCGATATTTCAACACGTGCTCTCAGCGCGCAGCGCGGAACCAATTTTGGTTCCACCTCAGCTATTTTGCTTCCACCTCAGCTTACCCGGGCCCCCATACCGACACACCATAGCCGCTACACCACATCACAACGCCAAAGTTCTCGGTGGATCTTTTTCAAATTTGGACACCGTATTCAGCTACACCCCGGACACAATATCATCGATGAGATATTTCAACACGTGCTCTCAGCGCGCAGCGCTGAACTCATTTCCGTTTTTGTGTTCATTTCACCATTATAAGTAACTCTTCCTTATCTTCTCCAGTGTTTGGCGTTTATCTCCCTTCCTTCGTGTGGCTTTCCCGTTCAGTTGTAAGTTACTACACTGCGCTGTCCACTGCGCTGAGCGTCTTCGGATATTCCCGGCGTTCTGTTACTGTTACCTATTTTTAGAAGGTCAACGCAGTGTACAGAACGTAAATTGGACCCGTAAATTATCCTCACTGTAAAAGTGCAAAGGTCGAATCAATTTATAGCCACGCGAAAAATACACTGTCATCTATCTCTCTATAGATACGGCTTCTCTGTGTGTGTGTGTGTGTGTGTGTAAGTGTGTGTGTCTCTATGTAAGCAACACCTGTGCATTCTTCAGTTCTGTTTGTGATGTGGTCTGGCGGCTTTTGTGTAATTTTATGTACTGGCCTTTCTTTGAGAAGCCATAACTTGCTCAGTCCTGTTTGAGTGGAGTTCGCCTCCAAAGGTGATTAACACGGTTACATTCGTCGACAAGGATGGGACTCGATATGGTCAGGAATGGCATTATGGCCACTGAATCATTTTCGTGCTGTTCCCATTCCACGAATCTGGGAGGGACCTAAGCTTGGCGGGTCCATAGTTCGGACCCGGCGAAGCCGGCGTACGGCTCTAAGTACTTCTTCCCGGCGAAGCCGGCTACCCGGCGAAGCGGGTATTCATTCTAGTATATATATACGTAAACAAGCATGATACGTCATTATGTCATATGATTCCTAGCATATTGACGTAACGCTACACATCCGGTTATCTCGAGTCTTCTCCGTAATACATGTCCGTGGTTTTTTCAATGTTCGGTGATTTCCGTGGCTTCATGCGCAAAGGGATATGCGCACTCATAACCGTCCTCTGCAGTCAACGACATGGACCATTCTGGTAGTTGTTGCTGACAAAAACATGATTTTAACACAGAATATAATGTCAGAATAGCTATATAAACGCTATTGTGTTTTCAGCGTAGCAATAGGGTCCGATATTTAGACTCGAACAAGTATAATGCGCATTATACTTGTCTCGTCTAAATATCGGACCCCATTGCTACGCTGAAAAAACAATAGCTGTTATTGTTAATATTTCATCACATATGAAGTTACTTTGAAAGCAAGTTTGTTTGTTTGTTTGTTTGCTTAACGCCCAGCCGACCACGAAGGGCCATATCAGGGCGGTGCTGCTTTGACATATAACAAGACAGAAGTCGCAGCACAGGCTTCATGTCTCACCCAGTCACATTATTCTGACACCGGACCAACCAGTCCTAGCACTAACCCCATAATGCCAGACGCCAGGCGGAGCAGCCACTAGATTGCCAATGTTAAAGTCTTAGGTATGACCCGGCCGGGGTTCGAACCCACGACCTCCCGATCACGGGGCGGACGCCTTACCACTAGGCCAACCGTGCCGGTTTGAAAGCAAGTAAAGGAGTTTCAAAATACATGAGTTAATTAGGAATGGGTCATGATTAGGTCACACTTAGGTAAGTAATTGTAATCACTTTCTAATCGAGTGAACTGTCCATACAAAACCTATCTTCGCAAGATTTCATTGGAACAGTAATGACCTTTTACAACTAAAACCAAAGAAAAGTTTCTGTTATATAATACGCATAACTACAGATTTGCTTGGACAGGCTGAGTTTCTCCACACCTAGCGTGAGGGATTCTCAGATGGGCGACCATACCCAACCAAGTGCGTCCCCAGGTGGCGGATAGAGGAATAGCCCACAGATATGGGGGTTAGCTGCGAAATAAGCTGGGCTTGCCTGGACGAATAAGAAGTCGCAGGCCAACTGGCGGTGATCCTACCAGGAGAGGGGCGGGGCAACAGGTGGCACTGTTTTCCTCCATGAAATACCCTATGTATCCTATGATACAGGTTCAATTCACACGGGCAAGAGGCGCGGAAAAACCTCTAGCTACGGGGTGGGATCCTCGGAGAAATAATCCCCTCTGTGCTCGCAGGGTAGGACATATGGGCCGGTGTCACGATTTCATTTTTCGCCTGTGTACATATTTCCCCCTCGACATATACTCAAGACTGAAATGTAAAATTAAGAAGTGAAATTATTTAAGGACGAAAAGCATGTCAGCTTCTTGCATGTGAAGAAAATTGGTGGTAAAATTTAATAGATTTCAACCCCAAAATCAAATTCTTCGGAAACGTGTACTGAGTGGTTACGTCCCTTGAGTAAGAAGGAAACATTTTAGGATGAATCAAATTTCTAAGTTAAATAAAACAAATTGGTTGGACAAATTTGGCCCCATGAATGTAAGGTACACAAGGTCGCTCATCAGTACTATTGAAGGGTGTTTTTTTGTTCGGTGTAGAGTTTATACTAGATCAATGAGGCCGAGAAGCGAAATATCAACACGGCGAAAGATGAAAACGTCACACCGGCCAGGAGCTAAAGGTGGGGCAACCCCTACAGAAAACCTAGAAGGCTTAAGAGGGAGGTATGGAGCCTGCATGGCGCTTCTCGAACAAATCACTGTACCACGCATTATCTACCATCATGACACTTGAGACAGAACTGAACATCGATATGGTGCTAGCTGGACTCTAAGTGTAAAGGAGACAATGACAAAAGGTGACGTTTTCATGTCAGTATGTCCCAAATGACATCACCAGTACATTTTTCATTCTATCTAATCTGTTTTCGTTCTATTTTTTCTAATAACATGCGTTAACAATTGATTGCCAACTGGAATGGAAGAGCACAAAAATTGTAACTTGATATGTAGTTTCTCTAGAGGGAAAACATCTTCCACTTTCATGTCAGTGTGTCCCATGCAACATACATTTGCCAAACAGCTATGCGTAAGTAGATTATTTGTTAGTGGTATAGAACATACTGATCAACAATCAAAGTCAGTTTTCACATTCATGTTCTACCTATTTCTTATATGTTTATTCTTTTGGCAATGGTGAAATGTCAGCAATCGTGTGTCATTCGGGACAGTAGACATGACACCTGACCTTTTGTCACTGTCTCAAAGGCGAACGACAAGAAGAAGAAGCTACAGATTTGTAACAGAGCTTTTCATTGCCGTAGTGTATACACAGACTCATCGATCATGTATACACTCGGAGTGCGTACATAACTTTTGCCTTTCTTACCTTATCTTATCTGGAGTTCGCGATCGAGCTTCCTTCTTCCGGCGATTACGTCAGCATGCACCCCTTTTTCTGCGCAGTTTTCTTCCCTACTTTCCTGAAGAAGCTTGAATAAACGATCTCTGCATGTAAACTGTCAGCACCACCATAGACACAAACATCCATAGACGGGTCCGACTGCACCAGCACACTTTTTTTTGTACCAACCGTACATGTATGTATAATTTTACATGAAGAATTGAAGATCTAATGATCCTTGTGTGTTAAAATGATCAATGTCTTGACAAAGTAGTGCATTGTGTAACACACCAACTAAACCGAATTTTAAAAAAATACCAAAATACCCACTTTCAATAACTTCGGCAGGCTGGAACAATACTGATCAATGACACATCCCACTCATTGACTCAACCAATACAATGGCGGCCATTGTTGGAATACTCCATGAGATGATGAGTCGCAACACGATGACTGTGGAGTTATCTCCCGTGTCGGGAAATCCCCAATCTAAAATTACCAGCCAATCATTAACGGACCAGTGTTTGTTTGTTTGTTTATTTGTTGCTTAACGTCCAGCCGACTAGGCAGAGCCATATCAGGACGAGGGAGGGGGGGATGAAGGGGGCCACTTGTCAAGCGATTCCTGTTTACAAATGCACTAGTCTAACCCATTACTTGTGTCCCAGCAGGCTTTAGTAAAACTAAATTAATACCTACTGGAAGATTACCAGTTTCCAGTATGTTAAAATAGGCTTAACCTATCTACTGCTGGACTTACATCAGAACACTAACAGACGGACCAGTGTTGGATAGGTCAGAGACAGAACTGTGTATAACTTTAAGTTTTAAACTTTTACTGAGTCTTGGCCACCTACAGACCCGTTTTAACCAGCTCTACTTAAAACTCCACTCACTGTACTTAAAACATCCAAAATGACCCAGTTCAGGATTCGGAAGAACACACACACACTTAAAAGAGAGTATAGACCTTGTAGGTCAAGTTTAACTGTTTATTTGACTCATTAAGGCCATGTGAGGGCCAAATCGCTATTTTCCATATATGATGATCAGCACTGTTTGTGTCGCTTTTGTTATAATACTGATGGTCTCTGAATTAAGAAACGTTAATGTGTTTGTTTATTGTGTATGTCGTTGCTATAGAAACAGGAAAGTAAACAGCAGCCATATTGGATTTTAGGAACCGTTTTTTCCATATCCAAATGCTCGATTTCTGTCCAATATTTTGCATAAATATAGATTTAGATCATATCTACAGATTTACCATTTATTTTTTCTGTGAGTATTACAGTTATTTAAAAAAAATTTTTTTTATCATAATGTTGAAATTTTGCGTAAAATTTAATATTAAAAAAATCGTAAAGCCAACATTTCTTTTCCGATTCATTATTCAAATGGTAACTCTGTAGATAGTATGTAAAAGTACAAGTATGCAGAATTTCACAGAAATCTAACCAGTAGATTTGAAATCATGTTGTTCCCAAATGTCAAAACATGCAAACTGAGGAAAAGGCAAAAACGCACACAATTTGTTTTGAAACCATTGATAGTTGTAATTAAACCCAAAATACATACATGTATCACCAAATTCCACACTGAGGAATGTTTTTCACACCTTAGAGACACCGTTTAAAAGTTAGGGAAGACATAAAACATAAGTTATTTCAAACATGTGCAGTACACCTGGAAAATTGTTTGTTCCGAGTTACAAACAATGCATACACACACTCCCAATCACAGCATGCACACCAAAAAAAGCTCGCTCACTCGCTCACATTCACACACACACACACACACAAGCTAGCTCCAAATTACGAAACGTACCCAAGTCATCAATTGCACGCGTACAATAACCACAATATATATGAGAATAATGTTAACCACAATAACAATGACAAGTCGCCTAAAGCGATATAAAAACATTTAGTCAATCGGTATGAAACTTAAATATCAACACCACAAACCAGTCATCACCAAGACTACGAGATACATTTAGATAGTCTCGGCTAACAATACCGAGACGGATCACGCTCGTCTCCGCAAAGCATGAGACCATATATGTAGTACTTACTAAACCTATTTTCTGTAATTATGAGCACATTGTTAGAGTGAACATGACATTTCTATATATTTTTGAATTCAGGAAAAAATGAGGAATGCAATGCAGTCAAGGTTTAATTTGTTACTAAAAATTAGATTTTAATGACAACTTTAACAAGCAAACTCATTAATTTATTTTTAAGATTTTGAGCTGAAATGCAATATTATAGTCCGGACTTCGTCGAAGATTGCTTTACCAAAATTGCAATCAATTTGGTTGAAAAATTAGGGTGATACAGCGCTGCCTCAACTGCCTACAAAAATCCGGATATGACGTCATCAAAGACATCTTTCCAAAAAATGGAAAAAAACATCTGGGGATATCACACTCAGGAACTCTCATGTTAAGTTTTGTCAAGATTGGTCCAGTAGTTTCCTCGGAATCACTTTATACACACACACATACACCATGACCCTCATCTCGATTCCCCGTCTAAGTTAAAACATTTAGTCAAAACTTAGAACATGCCTGCAGCATATGCAGGGCCACCTTCCAGCTGCATGAACAAGTTCTTCCAGTCTCTCTGACTTGGCTGCCCGCACTTTGTCTCTCCTTTTACTTTGCTTGTCTCTCACAGCCTTCAGACTGTTCCGCACCCTCTTGTGCATCCTGGCTGCTCCAAGCCTCTTCATGTGATGTCCAGTCTAGAATCCGAAGAACTGGGCAGAGTCGGCAGCAGCAGCAGGTCCAAAGTTGAACTCTCTAAGAGCTGTACCAAGTCGTTTACTCACATGGTTCGCACACTCTTCCTTGTCAATGTGAATATCCTCACCATAGGGCTTGATGTCGTTGAGCTATGTAAAAGTCTTGGAGTCACCGTCCGACAGTAGTGTTGTGTAGCGAAGCTTGTTGGTGTTCACCGATCGACGCCATATGACACGGGCTGCTTCCACCTCCATCATCCTGATGAGCCTGCAAACAAGAACAAAATAAGAAATGTAATTTGCAAACAGAGTATTTTTTAAGTGTGTGTGTGTGTGTGTGTGCGCGCATGTGTTATTCACAGTCATTGTCCAGCTAATACTTCAATTATAATTAATGCGGAAAAAAATGAAATAAACATGGAATTACCAAATTACTGAATATTAAATTTCTAGCAGCAGGTATAGGTGCACTGAACATTGTTAGATTGTAAACGTTAAGCATAATGCATTAATTGATACCATTTGAACGTTTTTAAATACACTTGTATTGTGCCACACATACATGTACTATTTGCCATCCCCTGACCACTATTCTAGCTCCCTCAGTTCTGGGAAGCCCGTTGATTCTGAAGACTTGTGAATCTCTCTTGATGCTGTAGATACAGCTCTCTCTCTCTCTCTCTCTCTCTCTGTCTGTCTATCTATCTGTGTGTGTTTTCTTATTATTTTCATCACACACATGCACTCCCCCATGCCCTGAACTATTCAAGATACAAATTGGATTTTTACGCATGTGTTACAACTTTCATTATTATTATCATAAATTGATGATCTGTCTTTATGACGCTTTTTTTTAATCCATCATCCATGCCTTTGGTTTTGGTTTTCAGTTTCACTGGAATGCATGGAAAATAATATCCACTCATCACTATTACATTTACTTGTAATTTGCTATATATTATTTGAGTAAGTTGCTTAAATTTGAAATAAACTCTATTCAAATATGTCTGTGCAAACAGATATAATGGAAAATTTCTAAAGTAAATTTTCATTTCATTAATATACTTACCCGAATCACATATATAGCAGTTGACACCGTCTGGTATGCTAAGGTACTGAAAGCGCTACCCATCTTTAAAGTAATTAAAGGGAAGCAACCCCACACCAAAAAAGCTGGAACTAGCATATGGTAGTGAGCTACCCCCTGGGAGTTACCTCCCATTAGCTACTTCCCATCCCACGCACGTGGCTACTTCATTCCGGCTCAGAGAAAAACCGAAACAAACAGCGGGGCAGGCGGGAGGGACTTCGATATGTGATTCGGGTAAGTATATTAATGAAATGAAAATTTACTTTAGAAATTTTCCATTAAATTACATATTCTTACTCCGAATCACATATATAGCAGATAACATCAACATGGCGGTGGGCAAGAAATAAATCAAACTCACCATCACATTCTGGACAGGAACTGGCCGGCTGCTATAAGGGCAGGTAGACCGCGAGATCCATCCTGTCTGAGTGCAGCCACGTCTCGAAGATAGTAATTAATGAAAATATCTTCTGAGCGCCAGTAAGCCGTCGAGAGCACCTCGTCAAGCCGTTGCGAGCGAAGAACGGCCAAAGACGAAGACCACGCCCTAGTCTCATGGGCTCTGGCCGAGACCAGGGGAAAGGCAGGCTGAGCCCCCCCCCCACTTGTGTGACACCAACTGTAGGCTTGCCGAATAAGGGACGACACCCACCGGGCCAACGTAACTCTTGAAACGTCTTTCTCCCTTGAAGTGAGAAGAGAGATAAACAATAGCTTTTGTGAGGAGGAACGAACCGGCTGAGTCCGAGCCAAATACAGACGTAAGGCCCTAACTGGACAGTTGACCGAATCAGGGTCATCCGGAGCCAACGCGTTGGTCAAGGCCTTGACGCGAACCAACGGAGAGGCCTGCCCCGGAGCCTGATTCTTGGCCAGGAAGTCGGGACGGAAACGAAGAGATACTGAGCCGTCCGACTCGAACAAAATGTCACCTGGCAGACCCGACAGAGCGTGGACCTCGCTACCCCGTCGGGCCGTAGCCAAAAGAACCAGAAAAAGAGTCTTGCGAGTGAGATTGTAGAGACTCGACTCGCTCAAAGGCTCAAATTCCGCGGACCGCAA